>NW_027493074.1:0-401566 GCF_021521415.1 Bidens hawaiensis | reverse complement strand
AAGTGAAAATAGTTCATATTATAACCAAGTTCAAATCTCAGAATAATAGAAAGTAGAACCATGTGGATTCATTATTAAGCATGTTGAAAGGCAACAACCGGAATAATGTTGGTTACGATGTTATGATGATTTCATGGTTTCATCAATTTTGGAATCAATTTATCTTATTATTATTATTATTATTATTGTTATTATTATTTGAATCCTAATAATAGATCACAACATCATAACTAGTATGAAGTGGAAGAACCAATTAGCTTTAGCTCAACTGGCATTGGAAAGGAAATGAAGACTTGAGTCGGAGATTGTAAGGTTTCAAATTCGAATTCAATCTTAATCGGGGTTTTACGGTTTACCACACGGTAGGCATTCGGGCTGTGGCTTTTCCCCGGAACAAGAGATGGTGGCATGGGCTATCCAACACTGCCCGCGTTTGAGAGCGTGTGAGGTCAACTTTAAACATTGGGTTACCTAAGTAACTAGTCTTTTAGTTTTCCTATTGAATTTTTTTAACCCTTGTCTTAGGGCATTGCTAACCTAGATCAGTATTATTGTGATTGTGCATACATAAGATATAAAGTTAATACATAGTATAGTATTTAATTTCTATCATTTTCTTTTTCAAATATGAGAGAGAAACTCAATTACCACCACCTAATTCTCTTGTGTCACACTCATCGGTGAAATATACATTATCATACACCAATTAGTTGGTTTTGTACTTGTATCATAAAGCAACAACGACAACACATCATTTTGGTTAACTAGCAAAATAAAGAGGGTTGCAAATATGGTTTTGTCTTTTTTTCTCACAATTAAAAATAATTGGATATGAAATCCTAACGAAATCAAATGTAAATTTGATTATATATTGATTATAGTTGTTGGTCGGATTTAGACGACACCGAATACGACTTAAGACCTAACACAAAATAGTTTGCCATGAGATTAAATTCAAATAATATTGGTTTACCTAGAATTAGTACAAAAAAGTTGGTTCGGGCTAACGTGATCCACCTGCATACTTGTATTGGGATGGACATGTTTTGCTTGTTGATACTTAAATACCGGATGTAAAAGATAAAATGTGATTATAATATGTACATAGAAAAGGTAGTGAAGTGGTGTTTCGTAAGGTCACGATATTGGGTAAACCTATATTTAAGGCTGGCAATTTAAACACGATACATGAATACATGACACGAACCTACACGACTTTAACAGGTGTCGGGTATGACCTTAACAGGTTTCATGTACTAAACATGCAGACATAATCGACCTATTAATATTCGTGTCTAAACAGGTAAAATACCCATTTACCTATTAAGTTCCGTTAGTACCTGATTATATTTTTTAAAAAATAAAGTATATAATAATATAATATGTTATATACCATAAATAGTTAGCCCTAAACTTATATCAAACAATTGATCATAGGCGTACATCATTCCAATCCAACCACAAGTGTCGTCAGAACGATCTCCTCATAGTTGCAGCGGTAGTCTACCTCTCCACTCCACATCTGTTATCGTCTATACATGGTATTTACAGGTTCGCGTTCGAGTTTGGGATGCGTGTACACGATAAGTTTTCGTGTCGTGTACATGTCATATCGTGTTATGTATATGTCAGCCATCTCTTTCACGCCGGATCTAACGACACTTGCATTTACCATCTCTTCTGAGCTGAACACAACCTTTGCCGTAACACTTACCCTTAACACACGCACACCAATGAGTTTTTGCCTAATATTCAATATCTATTTATTACAACATCAATACGTCAATATAGCTTTAATAAAATGAGGACACAATCAGTTAAGATCATAGATTTCATCCAAAATCACGACATACTTGCTCCCCTGTTAATCCTGAATCAGGTATATAAAATTAAAATTAAAATTAAAATTAAAATTAATATTAATAGATATTGTATAGCTTAACAATGTTTGAGATCCCAAATAACACGATGGCGATGCTACTGGCGTCAGCTGCACTCCAGAGTCCACCCTGTAACCATTGACAGACAGTTCATCCTTCAAACCCAAACCCTACATCTTCCTTCCATATTATTATTATTATTATTATATGCTCACTGTCAGTCAGTCAGTTTCACCTCGATTTCATCACTCATAATAATAAGATTCCAATCACACCGAACCTTCGGTTTTTAATCTCATACTCATACTACTTCTTTATTATTATTATCATTCTAGATCTGGACGACTTCCATTCGATTCAATCGAAGTAACTAAATGGACGGCGGTGATGCATCCGTCACGCGGCCGGATCACGGATTCAATCTCGCACCGGACGTCGCCGTTTCGTCTCCGGTCACCAGACAAAAAGCTGCCGCAGCGAAACAGTTAATTGAGAATCATTACAAGAATTATCTCCAAGGATTACAGGATCGCAAGGAAAGGTAGTTATAATTTCAGTTTCTCTAGTTTCTAGGGTTTATTTATCGGATTTGGATCAAATACAAATGAAATTAACATGCTAAACGTGAGAATCAAGTATAGTAATTATATATATGAGTAGAGTAATTATGTTAATAGGACGTTAATTTCATTTGTATAACCTTCCCCTTTATTTATCATCATGATTGATTCATGAATTATGCACGGGTCGGTGAATACGAAAGGACCTAAGTATGGTAATATGTTTGTCACCGAGTTAGGGTTAGATCTATTTAATAGGCTTTGGATGTGTGATCAATACAGAATTGTAGTTTAAAGTTGGTTTCTATTGCGTTAACAAAGTGTTTATGGATGCCGTGTCTTGATTGTGGTGTTGATTTGTATCCAGGAGACGAGCTTTACAGAGGCGAGCGGCTGAGGCGAAGGTGTCGAGTGAGGAGGAAGAGCAAATGTTAAGGAATTTGGAGAAGAAGGAGACGGAGTACATGAGGTTGCAGAGGCATAAGATTGGGATTGATGATTTTGAGCTTTTGACTTTGATCGGTAAAGGCGCTTTTGGAGAGGTACAAACTACAAACCCTAGGATCGTAATTTGTTGGGGATTCGTAATATGAGAGTCGTGAAATACTTTCGGATCGAAATAATAATTATACGAGAACTTAGTATGTTTGTTGTGTGAATTTTGAGAACTGGAAAAACACGCGGGATGATCAATGAGTAACTAATGTTGAAGATCATAATTAACTCAAATAAGCTCACCCCTCACCTGGTGACTTGTTTGATGAATATTATGATTTACGTTGGTCAACAAGTTAATCCAGTTACACTAAAATATCTAACATTGTATCATTAGAATTTACAATCATTAATTTCGATGTAATCGCTACTTTTCAGTTTGCAAAATTTAAGGCTAAATTTTCATTAAAACGGCAATGATTTGAGTTGTTTTGGTAGAATTGATTTCTTACCTGTTTTTATTGTATTATGCAGGTCAGATTATGTCGTGCTAAAACTACTGGAGAAGTTTTTGCAATGAAAAAGTTGAAGAAATCTGATATGCTTAGTCGCGGGCAGGTATTATTGTTGGAATCATGTGAATTCATACTTGATCTATGTGATTTTGTTTAAAGGTATTTGATTTGATATTAGATCAAGATAGTACTGCAAATGGCTTAATGTTTTGTGTACTTAGGTTGAACATGTTAGATCTGAGAGGAATTTGCTTGTGGAGGTTGATAGCAGATGCATTGTAAAACTATATTATTCATTTCAAGATGCTGATTATTTGTATCTTATAATGGAATATTTACCTGGTGGTGACATCATGACTTTGCTAATGAGAGAAGATATTCTTTCCGAGGACGTTGCTCGGTTTTATATGGCTGAAAGTATCCTAGCCATTCATTCTATTCACCAGCATAACTACATACACAGGTGTTATATCATATTATATTTCCTGATAAAACATTATGTACATTGAACTACTGAAGCATGTGCTTAACTTGTTTTCACTTGTAGGGATATTAAACCAGATAACCTGATACTAGACCGAAATGGGCATCTAAAGTTATCTGATTTTGGGTTGTGTAAGCCCTTAGAAAGTAAATTTTCATCAATATTGTTAAACAAAGAAGATTATGAAAATCAAGGGCCTTTAACTGACGTTTCTCTTATGCCAAAAGAGAAATTGCAACAGTGGAAACGTAATCGACGTGCACTGGTATTATTACTTATCATTTTGAAAAATTATTATCTTTTCCCATTAGTAAACTTTCATTAATAATTTTGTCTTGTGTAAAATTTTGTTTTGTAGGCATTTTCTACAGTTGGAACTCTTGATTATATGGCACCTGAAGTGCTGCTAAAAAAGGGATATGGAATGGAGTGTGACTGGTGGTCATTAGGGGCAATCATGTATGAAATGCTTATTGGATATCCGCCTTTTTGTTCTGATGATCCTAGGATGACGTGTCGCAAGATTATAAACTGGAGGACATGCTTGAAGTTCCCTGAAGAACCAAAAATTTCAAAAGAGGCCCGGGATTTGATCTGTCATTTGCTATGTGATGTTGAATCAAGGTTGGGTACTGGTGGAGTGGAAGAAATAAAGGTATAATTTTTAAATATATTAACGTTTGAGCTTTAAAATTGTTAACTAAATATTGAAATAAATGTATGTTCTTTTAGGCACACCCGTGGTTTAAAGGCGTGAAATGGGAGATGTTGTATGAAATGGAAGCTGCATATAAACCTATTGTCACTGGAGAACTTGATACTCAGAATTTTGAGAAGTTTCCCGAGGTAAGTATACCTTTTTATGAAAATTTAGTAATTATTTGATAATAAGGTTGAAAAGGGTGATAATATCTTTACTTTCTTGTTTCTTCCTGCCAATTTATGTCATGCCAGGCGGAAGATCCTCAGTCAGCTGTACCAAGAGTGGGACCTTGGAGAAAGGTAATTGTTTTGTACATTGTATGAAAAATCTGTCTGCCTTTTGTGCTTACTTTTTATGGTTCAGTTTTATATATACTTTTGCTGTTTGAACTTGCAGATGTTAACTTCAAAAGACTCTAATTTCATTGGATATACATTCAAGAAATCAGATATGTTGAAGTCGGTTGGAACTTCAGGTATGCTTCTGGGGCAAATTTAGTTTTATATTCATAAGTTTAGTGTATGGCTACATAATGCATATATTATCTCGTACTCGCTAAATTATATGATTAAATGCATTAAACAAAAGGATTATTGTTATGCAGGTATAGATATGAGGGCAAATGAACCTTCAAAGCCTCCATCATTGGTGTCCTTGTTTGGTATGTTGATTTGTCAAGTGTTTAACATGTTTTTCGTTAATGACAAAATGTTATATGAATCTTTTTAATTGCTGTGATGATATTTCAGGACATATGGATCTGAAAGGGACTGCATTGCCCGAGGAGGAGCACGAGCAGGAGCACAAAAGTTGACTTTGGTCCAAGTCAAATTGTCATGGTCTTTATATGTAAGCGTTTAGATTTCACATACGGCTGTATCATGAGTGTTTACTGTAAAAATACAACAATTTGAGAAGATTAATTTTAATACAATTTTGAGTTTCATAATTTCATAAACTACAGTACAGCTTCAATGCTGTTTTTTAGTGGGACATGATTTGGAATGATTTTGGTAAACCCATCGATATAAACCTCAAGATAGATTTTTTTATTTTTGGTTTTTGTTGGTTAATACTTAATGGCATCGTTTGGCATGGGCTGTGCAAAGAAAGCAGATATTTTCTTACACTTTTATTTTCTATGGATAACTGATATTGCACATGTACATTCAGGTCCATGCTTTGCCAAAAAGTTTTAGTTAAGATCGCGAATTTTCTGTCGATGCCAATGTAAACTTAAAAGAAAGAAAATGCATTGATTTAATTGCCATTTGCATAATAACCAAAGGGTCTTTGGCTTAGTGGTACCAAATTATTGGAAAAGGGTGTCCCTCCCAAGTGGCGAGGGTTCAAGTCCCGTGATAGACATAAATAGTGTAACGTTAAAAGTGGGATTAATGAATGTGTAACTTAGTTCTAAAAACATTAATAGGAATGACCGAATGAGGGGATATGAGTGAAGCTTTTGCTACAACTTGTCTAAGGAGCCCTGAATTGCGCATATTATATGCATTTGGAATTGTCTAAATGTAAAAGGTTTTTGCTAAGTATTGGTAACGGGAATTGACCGGCTAATTACAATATTGATTTCCCAAATAAACCAGTAAATTACTCAAATAAAAGATTTACATATTTTACATTAAACAAAAAAATCGTTAAAAGTGGCGGATTTTTTGACTTCGAAATGAAGGCTCGAAATGATTGACTTGGGTTCGAACGGGTGGGTCAAATCGCCTATGTTTGTTTGCCACATGATCTGGCTCATCGATACCTTTTTGTCCACTACTTATAAGACTCGTAACTCTTGATGTAACTTAAGTTATTCTCTTTTTAAGTTGAGCTATTATACGTCTTGTTTGCGCGTCCATTTGGTCCAGTAGAAGTTTTATAACTCCAGAATCAGCTCGGTATCAATTAATGTAAAGTGTCAGTGACAGTCAAAACACATTCAAATCGTTCCGAATAACATATTTAATGTTTGACACTACCTTCATGAGCGTCCGATCATAGAATCGTTAGATAGGATGTTTTAGTTTCCACATACATGGTTTTGTTGCTTTATTTCCGCTAACACTTAGCCGTTACTCTCTTAATTTAATTGGAGAAGAAGTCAAACTACACAAATCTAAAATACACCCCAAGTGTTTTAAGAGAGACGGCTAATAAATTCAATTTATATAGGCACAAAATGTCCCCATATAAGTTACTACTTCCATCAATGATATAAATCTTAGAGGGTGTTTGAAACCCACCATCTAAGCCATTAAAAAAGCTGATTGATTCAAATGCCTTCTTATTTAACATGTTTATAATAAACCCGAATAAATAACTAAGCTCGTAAAATAAAAAAAAATATTTTTTTATTTACCGGTCTTGAATTGTATATTTTTTAGATATAACTCAAACTAGTAATAAAAGAATATCCTAACTAATTGAAAGTAATCCAAGATCATTGGGCAAAAATGTAATTTAGGAGGCATGGGTCCGGTCCAATCTAGAAGTGAGGCTGATATTTAGAGAGTAAAGACAATCCACAAAATAATATCTATAGTCTAGCCCACAACATAATTAATAAAAAATCAACGGTAGAAAAAAAAAATATCTGATCTTGGAGTTGGCTGACGTGGCTCAAATACCACGTGTAAAAGCATATGACAGCTGGCAGTTGTTATTATTCCACAAGGACCCTCTTAAACGCACTTTTTCCTTTCAATTTCTCTTTCTCATTAGAAAATAAAAATATCCAAACCACCAGTTAATTTTGATTTTCTCTCTATACAAAAGATCTTTATTCTAAATAAATAAATAAATAAATAAATATTATCATGAAAGATAAACTCTCTCCTTCTACGACGGCGACGGTGACGGAGATGGCCGGTGACGACGATGTGCTGGTGAATGATTTTGTGGAGCAGGAAGAGACTTCAATTATGGTATAATAATAATTAGTAATTAATTAGTTAATCACTCTCTGTTTAAGCATATGCTTATATGTGTTTAATTGTATTATCATCTGTTTGTTTTGATTTACCGGTGTGATTTTAGGTATTTTTAGATTTTTAGGTTTTTTTCGCTCTTCTGTATTGAATTATGCTTCTAATTTGTGTTCTATGAATATTATTATTATTATTGTTAATTTTGTTAGGTTTTGAACTAGAGTGTTGTATTAAGGAAACTGATATATGTTATGGTGTGTGTGTGAATGCTAGGTTCTCGCGGTTTGTATGGAATTTGGAGAGTAATTGATTTAAAATTTAGGATGAATATGCTTCAAATCTCGAATCTGCGAACTTGTAGGTTTTCGACATTATGCTAACATGTATGAAAAGTTGGTGATATTTTGGGCTTGAAGCAAACTAACTTTTGAGGTTTTGTTGGATAACTAGCAGTTTAATGACTCGTTTTGGGCGCATTAGCAGTAGATAAAAAGTAACTCCACAGTTAAGTGTGAGGAAGCATAGTGGAACCATCAATTATAATCTTATGCATGGTTAATCTGTTCTTAGCTTAGAATCTATTCTCATGTTTGTTATTTTGTATGTATTGTTTTCTCATATGAGTTGATTGTTATAATTTGTTGTATCAGGACTCACAGAAGGATGATTCGTCGAAGTGGACCAATGAGAAACATAGTTTATATCTAAAGTCGATAGAAGCGTCATTCGTTAACCAGTTATATAACTCGTTGGATATGCAAACTTCTCAAACACAAAATCCTTTCTCCTCTGATGCAGTTTCAACTTTGAGAAACCTTCCCAACACTTGTATCTCTTCGGGCCAGGTTTAAAATCTGATTCATTTTATACGTTATTCACTCCATTATCCTGTTTGTTTTATACACTTAATCCAATTGATGTTACTTATTTGTCAGTTTAAGGTTCTTCAACGTGGTCGTTGGTCAAATAAATGTTTCAAGAAAGAAAAATCACATGTGAAAGATGCAGATAGACCTCGTGTTTCTTCAGGAAACCCTTGGATCCAACATTTCACAAACGGGTTGCTCAAAAAACTATCTTCAACATCAACTTCACTAAATTATCCTGTAACAGACTCTCGGTTGCATGATCAAGACACGGGCTGTAGTAATACAGGTACTTTTAAGCGACTTACAGTATGCATATTAGTAAATTACTGAATTAGCATGTTTTTTATAAAATGTATTAACAAATAACAATCCATCTTTGCAGAGGTGACGGATCAAAATTTTGTTGAAGACACCACGTGCAGCAGAAAAAGGACGAGAACTTCAAAAATCACTCACGCGAGGTCGAGCAATGATCAGGTAATTTGGGAAATTGATTATAAAAAAAGTTGGTATTTTAATTCCTTTAGATTATATCATTTAAAGTATTATAAATCAGGTTGTTCCTGGATGCACTTCTGAAATCCCGGATAGTTATGATTGCTCAAAAAAGTAAGGCCCGATTGCTATTGTAAATGAAAGAACACAAAATGAGGTGTTCCAGATGCGTGAGATGACCATTTATATGTTTCTTTTAACCTACCTGAGGTTATAAAGTGTTAACCCAGGTTAGTCTATTAATGATTTGGTAGTGCAGAATTGGATGTGGGTTCAAGTGTGTGATGGTGGTGGTGATTCATGTGTAAAGAATTAAAGTGTAGATTATATCATAACGAGGCCGATAAAAACTTTTGAGACGCGAGATGTTTCATCTACTTGACTTGGAAAATCAAGATAGCTAGGTTGATCGTCGATTAGTTTGCTCATTTTTTGTTGGTGGTTCATTCGTTAGTTTGTTTGTTAATTGATATCTATGTTATTCAAATTTGTTAGTTCGTTAAATGACTAAGAAAACTGTAATATGTGTTTGGTTATTAACAAGCGTACGGTGTGTTTGGTTTTTTAGCTCTCCCAACAGTTTTCGTCTATTTTTGCACTACCAAGTCCTTAATAGACTAACAGGTTACGTGTCCGGTGTCGCAATTGTCCCAAGATGTTGACGAGAAAGTACACATAACATGTCGCGTCACTTATGTACGTTAGTTACGTAGTCTCATGTAACTTTGATTGCCATCGACCAAGATTTTGGTAACTAGGAAATCTATAAAAGTTGTTTTGTTAGACTATCTACAAAAATAAGAATTGAATAATATCATAAAAGTGTTTATTATCTTTTTATCCAGTTTGTTTTTAGAAAAAAACATTATAACACTGAAGAAAAGGCGAATCTCTAATATCAACTCCAGTTTTATAAAATTTTAAAGTAGTAATCTCATAAAAAGTATCTTATAACCACTTAATTATTTAAAATGGCTTTATGGTTTTCTAGACTCTAAATTCTTAAACCTACGTTGTTGTCTATTTTGTTGCCGCTGGATCATAAGCCTGTTGATAATCATTTTATAATTTTATGAATCACTAGCTTTTATTCCTCGTATTGCGTTGGTTGTTTTTCATTTCTCGTTTTTAATATTTATATATATTCTTTTGGATTTTAATTTTATTTATTGTAAAAAGTTAATAATATACTTAGGATTTGATGATTAGTTTCACAAATAAATGAGATTTTATAATCCGTTTAAAAGCTATCCAGGTTTGGCGAGACTTACGACCCGTTTATTTTTTTTTACTATAAAATTGTTTATTAATTATAAATAATATCACTTTTTTTAGAAAAATCGGATATTAATTTTTATTTTTAATATATTCCTGTTTTGACTTTCGATCAAATATTTGGTGAGATTAATTTTTAATATAAAGAGATGTTATATCCTGTTTAAGAGATATCTGGGTTTGGTGAGACCAATAACCGTGAATTCAGGTTAAATGCATGAGAAGCTTCATTTACACATAAAACAATCTTATGACTTGAGAGGAACTGAGTAGCAATCAGATAGCTATTAAAAGTTACGTTTATATATATATATTTAGGGATTACTCCGTAGAATAATAACCAACTTTGAAAGTTGTTCCAATCAAGTCACTGATACAAACTTTTGTTCCAATCAGATCACTAAACTTTCATTTTTGTTCCAATCCTAGATATTTTACCTGGATAGCAGGTAATCTATTTTTTTTTTAATTTTTCAATGTTTTTACTTTGCATAATAACTTTTAAAATTTGCGAAAATTAGTAAAAATGCGAAATATAATTTTAAAATTTCGAAAATTTGCAAAAAAGGTTCGGAAAATTGAGGTTTGGTTTACAACGGGTCAAGGTCGGAATGGGTCAAAACGGGTTTCGGGTTAGTTTTTTTTTGAACCAACGAATCAACGTGTTTTCAACACGTTACAACTCGTTTTAACAGCAAAAACTCGTTTAAGCGATTTTTCAGTTCGTTTCAGCACCTAACAGCTCGTTTAAAAGATTTTTAAGTTCGTTTCAGCACGTAACAGCTCGTTTAAGCTATTTTTCAGTTGTTTATGTATTAATATAGGTTCGAAGTATTTTTGGGTTATGAAATGATAATATTGTTGGTCCGTTGGTAAAATAGACGGAGAGCCTGTTTTCATTCCCAAACTTTGTCTATTAACCGATCAATACAATCAAACTCTATATATCGTTTAATTAACGCTTGCTTCATCATTCTAATAATAACAATAACAACCCTAATTGATGACGCACGGTGCCTGACTTTGAATTCGATCACATTCTTATAGGTAATCAATTCTTTTCATTTCATTTCGCTATTCAGTCGAAATATGAATCTGGAACTGTAATTTGTGTCATGAATTCGTTACGCTTATTAAATCATTAGTTATTCATTTTAATAATAAAAGTTATTTTTTCACAATGTATGTTTTATTTTTATTTTTTTTGGAATTGTTGGATAATACAGACAGACTGCTGTTTGTTTTATGATTTATTACATACATGCAATTTTTTTTATTTTTTTGTGTTTATTGCTTTATATTTACATTTACAGTGTTGACATTTGCAGAAATGGCATCGTTCGTGTCGAGTTCAAGGGCCATCAGGCAGTTGTTTATGTGCAAGAATGGTGGTGGTAGACAGTTACTTAAATGTCCACAAAACAAACCTAAACTGGAAAGTTATGTTCGGAATCGGTTTTATAAAAGCATTGCATACGGTAGTAGTCACGAGGTTGGCCCCGCGTTTTTGCAAAATTCAAATTTCAGTAGTTTTGATCAAAGGAGAGGGTTTCTCGGTTTCAGTGATGGGGATCAAGGGGGTGCAGCCGTATCAAAAGTTCACGAGGAGAAGCGTATTTTAGGGTAATAATAATAATAATAATCAAATTAATTGTAGATTAACTTGTTAGTGTTATTGGTATAATAATAATAACTGTTTTGGTTTTTAGGTATTCACCGGAACAGATGTATGCAGTGGTTGCTGCAGTTGACATGTATCAGGATTTTCTTCCTTGGTGTAAACGATCGGACATAATTAAACGTCATCCTGATGGTTCTTTTGATGCTGAGCTGGAAATCGGTTTTAAGTTTCTTGTTGAAAGCTATGTGTCTCATGTCAAATTGGTCAAACACAAATCAATAAAGGTAGCAAATTTTCATTATTTCTGGTTTTTTATAAGAATGTGACATGTTTCTAAGTCTTATGTCTTTTTACAGACAACTTCTTCACAAAGTAAACTTTTTGACCATTTAATAAACAATTGGGAGTTTCATCCGGGACCTACTCCGGGGACGTGCGACCTCCATTTTCTTGTGGATTTTAAGTTTCAGTCACCATTTTATTCACAGGTAGGTAGTCAACTAGTTGAGTTTTATAGTTGTACATTTTATATGTTACGTTTTCACCATTTAATAAACATGTGTGTGTGTTTTATACAGATGGCATCTGTGTTCTTTAAGGAGGTGTCTTCTCGACTAGTTGGTTCATTTTGTGACCGTTGTCGTTTGCTTTATGGGCCAGGGGTTCAGGTTACTGAACAAAAGAGATGAAAAATGACCCGCTCGGTAAATATATCTGCTAACTTATGTATTTGTTTAATTGTACTACTTTATCTTGTTAGTTTGTGTTAAATGTCAGCATTAACAGTTTGTTTTCCTGTCACACATGGGATTAGAATGTATGGACAAAGTTTTTATTTTTCGTATCTGTATTGTACTTTTATGCTAAGAAGGATATGATATTTTTCTATCTTTTTGACATGTTCATATAGCATCTTGTGAGTCAATTGCAGGTGTCAATGTAGGATTTAGATGGAAAATTGCATCGATTATTTGATCATTTTGCACAAAGTAAATTTGTTAATGGATTTTTCTTTTCTTTTTGTTGTAAAACAAGAATATATATATAATATATATATATATATATATATATATATATATTTTTAATGATGTAATAAAGGTTAAATGACTGGTTCTTTTTAGACAGCATGTTCCTAATTTCAAACCAGGTCAAACTGTTAAACCGCCAAATTGTGAAAATCGAACTGTTTGGATCTCAAACCAACCATCTTGTTTGGTTTAGATGTCCGATCGGTTTAACGTTTTCTTAACACTAATACCCTACAGTAGAGTGGAAGATAAGAAAATTTTCTTTTTCTTTTTTTTTTTTAATGTTAAATGACTAGTATACTCTTTATTTCTCACTAATTACTAAATAAAAATCTCAATTTTTGACTTATCTATGCTTTATTTATAAGCAGCTTTCACATAAAAAAATTACTGATCACAAATCCACTAAGAAATAAACATAAAATCAGATAGAAACCTTTCCATAACAAGAAATGATGAATTGTTTTAGATAACCTGAAAGTGCAAAGTCACAAACCAAAATAAAAGATATTACTGCACAAATACTAGTTCAATGAAGTTGAAGAACAAATATATATTTGATTTGTCTTGTAACAAAACATGTTTTTATTCATTCATATCAACTGTCTCATTTTTCTCCCTCTATTTTGTAGCCAACAAAATAGGAATACAATGCAGCATGGACTGAATTAAATATATAACACCATGCTAAGTATATCTAACTATTATCTCCAAATGGCAAAGTTTAACCATATTACCAGAACGCCCTACACGTTTGCAGTAGCAGATGCTGTGTATTTCTCTATAGCCGCTTTTATCCGTTCCTTATCTCGGGTAGGAAAAGCTTCCAATAGCATCCCATTTTTATAGAAATGAAAAAGAGGCACCGTCTGTATATTCCATAAAAACAAACTCAAATTCTGTACAAATAATACAACATTTATGAAGAATTTGTACATATTAAACATCATACCTTGATTCGAAGCCGTTCTGCTATTTCTGATTGCTCATCATATTCATTCATCACCTGCACCATTTTGAGTCATAATCATGTACTAGTCAACTCGGGTCACACTGAATCAAAATCAGTTGAGACAATTGATTTAGTTAACCGAATTCGGTTAATTGAGAGGCTAACTAACCGATATCTCAACTATATTTAGATACTAAACATAACTAACTATGCTATCTGTAACCATATTTCGATAAACAAAACTCACATTATGCTTTAAGAATATGACTGCAGCCTCTTCATCACCAGACCCTTTGCACAATTTAGCAAAACCCTGTTCAATATACTTGCAACTACCGCAAGCGGTTCGGTAGAAATCAACAACCACCAATGTATTATCACTTTTCGCCTTTTCAAGAACCGCGAGTAATTCATCATCAGTTTTTATTTCTCTAACACATTCCACAGGACATAGTTCATCATCTTCATCAGACAACTCCTGTATGTCCACGTTATACGTACAACGGACCGGCTGGCAGTGGATCACTTCCCTATGATATTGTAACACTACACTACTGTTATCACATATAGGGTATCTTCTCATTGAACTTTTATCCAGAAGAAAACAGGGGATATTTGAAATGTTGTTGAATTCGGTTTTCGGGTTTTTAACATTTGCATAGCTTAAAATAGTTTGATGAATCATACTTCTCTAATAACTTTTGCAGGATGATGTGGGATTGTATAAGTATAACATGAACTATATATTATTATATACCTTTGCTATAAATGTAGCTTGTATCAGATTGCAGGCATACAAAAGGATCAGGTTATGATCCTGTGGTGGTGATGGTGATTAGAGCTGAATAATAATAATAATACCTCTAAGGTGGTGGTGGAAGGTGGTGCTATGGTGGAGCAATTGGTTGATGAGAAGAAGACACCACAACCACACTTTTGTATCTTCTATCCACCATTATACCATAATTGACATTTTGAATGTTGGTCACTGAAGTTTTAAAGTTTATGATTATGCCCACTTTGTAATTTTTAGTATAAAATTTCTTTGATTTAATAAATGGTTGAACATTATGTGCATTTAATAAATAAGTTTGCAATTGTAATTGTAATATGTATTAGGAAATAATCCTAGTGGTGACAAAGTACAACATGGGGATAACGTTCGACCGCGAATCATCATGAATTAATTGAATTATGGTTGTAAGGATCATTGATATGATTTGATGACATAATAAAGCAATAAAAGATACACATCTTTCTTCCTCTTGTATGTTTTTAAAACAAGTTATAAAAAAATTAGTAATAGTTTAACTTCATGTCTTAAATAACAGTCTACATACACGACTATGGATCAGTTACCCGGGGGGGGGGGGGGGGGGGGTTGTTTTGAATGGTACACTATCAAGTTTTTTAATCTTGAAGATTACAATGGGTTTGTTGAGCAGTGTGAGAAGTGTTTGTTTGTGAACACTTGTGGCGTGGGTGAACCCAGAAGCTGCTGATGAGTCAATGTGGGAGGATGGTTTTGGAAATGGTCCGAATTTCAAGACTCCGGTTCGGGCAAGTAATGATCTTAGAGAGGAATTTGAGGAGGCTGCGAAAGGTGGAAGCATAAAAAACTTAGCTTTAGGAGCACAACTGATACTTATTTGCACTTTGTTTACTGATAAAGATGGGAAATCAAAGATGGGTTTTGCAGGACGAATGGGTAATCGAATTGCAGCCCCGAGACTTTTGAAGTTGAATCCTCTTAATTCACATCGGGATGGAGTGTTTAATAAGTTTCGTGGGGTCCAATTCTCATGGGTATGTTTCGGTTTCACTTTCTCCTTATAACTATCATTTGCATCTTATTAACATTTTATTAACAGGTGACTAAAGATGGGAAGCAAGAACGACATCTAGTCGCGACTGTGGGGAAGTTTAGTGTGATTTGGAACTTTCAGCAGGTGAAGGGCGGGCCACACGAATGCTATAGAAATTAAGTTGGTTTGAAGAGTTGTTATTGCTACAAGATAGTACCAAAAGATTATTCGATTGTGGATAGTCGTTTTATGCATGAGAAGTTTGCGATTTGTGATTCGCCTTAGGCTCCACTTGTGGTTGCTACTCCAATGAAAGTTAGTTCTTTCAGTATATCAAGCGAATGTATTTGTTTTGTTGAACAAAGTATACTCTTAGCTATTTGATTGTACTTTTGGTGTTAGCAACAAGATTGTTATCACTTGAGTTGATCAGTTGAATATAAATCTGTGATATTATTTTTTTTAAGTTGTTAGTATATATTATTTAAGGCAAAATCACTAAATAGGTATTTTGACCCAACATTTTGTAAAAATAAGCATGGTCGATTGGCAAAGACAAAACCTTTAAACACCTGGCTTTGGAGAGAGGAGGAGATCTTAGGTTCAAGTCTCACAGACGACTAAGATTAAAAGAAATTCCCCACAAAAAAAAAATCACATTTAGTAATTGGAAAATAATCATATCGAAAACCAACCATTAAAAAATTGCCATGTAAGCACAACTAGCTATAAAAGTTTGAATTTAGGTGGCATAAAAAATATTTGAAAAGTAAAATGGGTGCACAAAATAAACCAACAATAGCATAACACATGTAAATCGTTTGTTGTATCTTAGATGGCTCAGCCGGTGTTTTTAACTACCAGCTAGATTTAGCTACCACTTTTTAAACTGGTTAGATTCATTCAGCTGACACTTAACACACGTTATGCTATTATTGGTTTACTTTTTGAACAATATTGCGTCTTTTTAAAGATTTTTGTGCCAGCTAAATGTCAGCTTTCTTACACAGTCGTGCTTATGTTGCGATTTTTTATTGGTTTGTTTTAGATATGCCTATTTTATAAATACTAAATAAATGTCATTGCTTATTTTACAAAATGTTTGGTCAAATTGCCTATTTCCAGTATGTAAATATAAACTAATGGGTGAAGAGTATATGGATAAGTTGTGTATTTCCATCACATATATGTGAAGTCAAGTGGAACCTTGGATAGTAGTGGGTCACATTTGGCTTTGAAGCATACAGAGTGCCAATTGGTGATTTTTTTTCTGATAACTGATACAAAAAAATGTACAATTCAATTGTTAGAAGCTCCTAAATACTAGCATGCTCTTGTTTATCTTCCATAGTAAAACAACGTGCCGGTAAAGGAACAAACCAAACAACATTTGGCACAACTGACATATCTAAATGGGGCCGAGGTACACGATGCACGAAAACCGCCATTCGGGCTCAGCAACGACCCACATGGCTTCCCGGGCTTGACCCTCCACCGCATCTTGATGGAACGTAGGCACTTGATATTTGACATTGACAATTGTAAAAAAACATTTTTTTAAAGTTTGTCCTTTTTTATATTTTTGCATGAAGTCTTGCTGGAGATTTTGGATTTGACCCGCTTGGACTCGGAGAGGACCCGGCTAGCTTGAAGTGGTATGTGCAGGCCGAACTGGTTCATGCCCGGTTTGCTATGGCTGGAGTTGCTGGCATTCTATTCACTGATGTTGGTTCATTTCTTATCTTCTGTAATCATTATTATTGTATGTATGCTACATGTGACAAGATGGGTGGGTCAGACGGGTTGGGTAGTGGACCACTCGGTTGACACGAGTCATTTTTATTGCAGTTGCTTCGTGTAACAGGAATAAGTGATCTACCTGTGTGGTATGAAGCAGGTGCAACTAAGTTCGATTTTGCCAGTACTAGAACTCTCTTCATTATTCAACTACTGTTGATGGGGTAATTAAAGTTTTGAAATTTTGTTGTAATTGTTTTATAAAGTGACTGATTTTGAATATTTAATTTTTTAGATTTGTTGAGACAAAAAGATACATGGATTTCACTAATCCAGGTTCTCAAGCCAAGGAAGGGTCGTTTTTCGGTTTAGAAGCTGCTCTAGAAGGTTTAGAACCCGGGTAAGAATGTTCAGATCATTTGTACCTATGATAACTTGCAGTAAAAGACTAAAAGCTGTTTGTTTCATCGTTAACAGATATCCAGGAGGACCTTTGCTAAATCCTCTTGGTCTAGCTAAAGATATAGCAAATGCTCATGAGTGGAAGCTGAAGGAGATTAAAAATGGTGCCACTTGTTCTCTTTTAACATTTTGGTAGTTATTTCAGTTATGTTTTGGGACTAACGGACTGGTTGTTTTAGGGCGGCTTGCAATGGTGGCGATGCTTGGGATATTCGTGCAGGCTAATGTGACTCATGTGGGGCCCGTTGATAACCTAGTTAAGCATTTATCGGACCCCCGTGGCATGAAACCATCATTCAAACTCTTGCTGGCTCTGGTTCTTGAGCTTCTTGTTTCAATACTTGTAATTCTTGTAACAAGAATGTTTGTATTACAACCTTAATTTGTTCTATATAATCACATTCTTTGGCCATTGATTTGAACTACATTTTATTATATAAATATGTACTAATGTACCATCTCTAGTGTGGCCCATCAACATCTTCATCAAATGAGAACATTTTATAAACAAGTAGAAGTAAAAATACACAACTCAAACCCGGATATTGTTACATAATCACAATAATACAACTTATTGTCTTTCTCCTTTATGACCAAATATGCAAATATGAATCACAAACAAAACCAACATATGTTACATGTATAAACTCATCATCAACACCGCTTCCTTCCGCCATTTACCATTTTACCCTCTCTTATTCAACCCCGATTTCTTCCTTCTCAGTAACATAAAAATCCGAGGGAAAAACGACTTCTTCTTTTTCTTTAAATTCCTCACCTCGGGTGAAGACTCAGCTGTGTTATTGCTACTGTTATAATTGCTTTCAGGTAAAGCTGTCTTCACAACAGGCCTCGGGTTCTGGCTTGACTGGCTAATGGGCCTAGTGTTAAAACTCTTCACCGCTTCATAACTCTCTCTCGGGCCCACCCCGAGCCCTGACTTCCGCCTCTGCTCGTTTTCAGCTCTCCGCTTCCTTAAATCCTGTTCAACACCCAACTTTCCTTCTTTCGCCTTCTCGGCTTTTAATAATGCAGCATCATGTGCTTGTTTTCTTGCAGCTAATTCTGAAGTCAACTGTTCAAGTTTACTCAGACTCTTTGACTCGGACTCCTTTGCTACATCAATAAGTGAGATTGCTTCAGCCACACGTAAGTTAGCCGCCTCTTCTGCTTCATGGGCTTTCTTACTTAACTCATAATATTCCTCTAACGATAGTGTAACTCCCGATTCAGGCTTGTTTTCTGTCCCGTGAAGTGCTTCAATGGCTGCCAAAGCTAACTTTTCTGAAGCTTTTGCTGCTTCTATTTCCTTTTGAGCTGCAAGTAATCTACTCGCCATTGTACTCGCTCCCGCTTTAGCTTGTTCAACCGTTTCTTTAACCTTGTTTAACTCTTCACGGGCCTCTTGGGCCATTGATTTTGCTTCATCCGCTTCTTGGGCCGCCTTTTGCAACTGTTTTGGTAACTCAACCATTTTTTCACGGGCTTCTTTTTCCTTCTTTTGCACAAGCGCGATTTCTAATCGCGTTCGGTTAAGTTCTGCTTCAAGAGACGCAACCACCACCGCCGCCATCCCTTCCCGCTGCCTAATGGCGGCAAGGGCAGCCTTTTCTTTCTCCAGCTCGGTTTTTAACGAACCTGCCGCCATTTTTAAATAATCGATCTCTTCGGTTGCTTTTGTAATGTTTTGTTTCACTTCTTCAACATTGTTCTTTGCTGACTGTATCTCGTTATCGGGATTGCTGATATCTTCTTGACTCGATTTTGACTCCTTGTAAGCTGCTAGTTCGGTTTTCAAGTCGTGAAGCAAAGCTGTAGCAGTTTCTAGTTTGGACTTCCGGTCTTCGATCGAGTCAATCTCGTTGTTGACTTTGTCAATCTCTTCTTGGGCTTGTTTCAATTCGCGCTCCCAGTTCAACGCATCTTGCTCGCGTGCCATTGCAGCCCCGATTCTATGCTCTTCAGCTTCTAAGTGAGCAGCATGTGTTGACTCTAAAGATTCTTTTGTCATCACGAGTTCAATCGTTAAGTTTTCAACTTTTTTCTCAACTTCTTTTGATGCTAATGCTGCTTCACGAGCCTTTTTCACAGCTATATCCTTTTCAGAAACGAGTAAATCATATTCTTTACGAAGGCTTTCAAGCTCGGTTTTTACACTTGCCAGCTCAGCAACTGCAGCTGCATGTCTAGCTTGTGCAACCTCCAGCTGTGCTTTAGCTGCAACACTGGAGTCATCAGCAATTCCTTGCTCCATTTCTTCAACTCTTAGTTTGACCAACTCAGAGTCCTGTTTGGCTTCATTTTCTTCAGTCTGTGCTCTTTCAAGATTCAGTTTTAGTTCTTCAATAAGCCTTTTAGTGCTGTCTAATTCTTTTAATACTTGTTGTTTGGCTTCTTCAGCTGCCTCAGAATCTTTCTTTAATAATGGAATCTCCTCGTTTGTTTTCACGAGTTCTTGTTCTATATACTTGCGTTTCTGCACTGCCACGTAAATAATATCAAAAATACCTTGCAATGATGAAATAAACATTGTGGTTTTATAGGTTGCAGAGGTTATACCTCGGCGGTCTGGATTTTGTGGGCTTTCCAGTCAACAATGCCACCAAACTTGGAAACAGCTTCTTTAACAGATTCAAAAGGTGAAGCTGTATCAATATCCCCTATTTTCGAGCTCGTGTTCTTGAGTTGTTTGACAGGCGGTGAGTTATTGGACACCATTAAACGACTACCATTACTTTCAACAGCAGCATCAGTTGGTTTCTGCGCAGATGGTTCTGACGGACTTGGTGATAAAGCTGGTGGTTCTTGAACAAGTGAGTTGCTTTTGAGACTATCTTTTTCTGTTGGGAGGACCTCGTCATCAGGTTTTGTCTTTACTACGGTTTCTTGTTCTGTTTTAGGTTCATCGGATGTTTTAACTACTGGAACTGTGGCACCTGAAACGGGTTCCTCATTTGGTACATTTGCAGAAGCTCCACCATTTGTAGCTGTACCCTCTCCAAGAACTTTTGTTTCGTCCATTACAGAAAGATCAAATCTGAAAATCAACAGATATATGACTTTAGTACAGAAAAAATTAACATAAATCTAGTATAGTGTAAAGATCAAATAACCACAAAATCGGTATGCTACCGATTCAATTCACGTAATTGGCCCATAAAATCGCTAATCAGACAAAGTCGATCAAAATCAGTCAAGTTTCGGTCAAACTCTAAGAAGCAATGGAAAAAATTATACCTATTAATCCAATCCGATTAATAAGTTTATAAAATTTTTGGTAAATACAACAACACAACAAGCATACACAGTCTAAATCCCACCAATAGCAAAGCTGTTAGCACGGTCTGAGGAGGGTGGGATGCAGGCAAACCGTATCTCTATCCCAAAGGATAGAGAGGTTATTTCCCGGCTCCAAAAACCAGACCGAGTAAGAGAAAACACAAAATTTATGGTATATATATAAGTTTGAAAAAAGCACATAAAATTCCAATCCGATTAACTGCTATTCGGTACCCTACCGCCCGACTAGTGCCTAACGAGTTCATCAAGCTCCCTGCCACTCAAAACAAAGCAAAAATAAGTAAACTACAGTCTACAAGGCGAGTTTGTAAATCGATTTAGGGTTTTAACTTTCGAAAACTCCATAAGTGATTACAAAACTATATTATTCGACTGTTATAAGCAATCCTGTCTACAACTAACTCACAACATAATATGTATTCAGAGCAAACACAAAGCAATTAAGATTAGCAAATAAAAATAATAATAAAGATGGTTAATATAATTCGGAATTAAAAAATGCAAGAATCGGTGAATAAACAATCGGTAATCGATTTCAAAACAGTGAGACAGATGACCTACCAGTAAAGCCTCGGAGTCAAACAAACCAGATGCTTAATTAATTGATATCTCCCAATAACTCGATTAAATCAACGATTATAGCTTTGGAATAACTGTTTAACAAAACCTAAATTAATTAAAAACGATGACAATAATTATGAAAAAAAAAAGAGAAATTGAAAAAATAAAGGCGTGGAGCCTACCTCACAAGGAAAGTAGTTGTGTATAAAGAAGCATCATTATATCATCTATTACGTTGTTATTTGAATTGAATTGAATTGAATTGAATTGAATAGAATTGGTGATGAAGGTTGTAAGAATAAGAATTGGAAAATAGACGACGACGACAAGTGTGATAAGTTTGATTATAAGTAAGTAATTGAATGGTGGAGAGTAATCAGCTGCTTTGTCTACACGTTGTGAAAAAGTCGTCGCCACATATTATACTGTTTCCACACGCTCAACCATATTTCAAACCTACGTAAAAATGTTCTCTTTTTCTTTTACTTTTTCATTTATCTTACTAAAACGTCCGCGTGTATTTAGGCTAACGTACTCTTAAATTTAAGGAGTTCTGTTGCCCCACCTTGACCAGATTAATTTGGTTGCTTTAATTTATTAATTTTATTATTATTATTATTATTATTATTATTACTTTAACAGCTGTTACGGTTTGATTTATTGATGAAGAATGGTAAAAGTAGAATTACAAGGTTCGTTTTAGCCTTTAAAGAAAATATTTTATTTCTAAAAAGGTTAAATACAAAAAAATTTAATATTTTCTATCTGGTTCCAATTTTTCTTTTCTTATTATGTAACATTTTATGTATTTGTACTTTTATGGTCGTCAACTTACTAAACACAAGCACTTTCCATGTCTAGCATGGTGGTGGTATATGTAGTGATGTCTCTCCCTATTAAGTTAAGGGTTTAAATCCTACTATAAAGAAGGGTCATCGTATAACTTTTGCAAACTTAATTAAAACCTATTTATGAAAATTATTAGGAAAGTATTAAACATGAGATCATAAATTCATAATGGGTATATTCTAGTCGTATAAGATCATAAACTGATAATGACTAATGAATACACAATAAGTATGAGACACTATCTTTTAATCAACTAATTATACATAAGAATCGAATGAACCAATCTCATCTCATTACCATTCATTCTTATCCTATCTCCTTGCTCCTTTGATGACAAAATCATTGTCGGACCTACCCTTGTGTTACAAGAGTCGGTCGTCCTCTATGAAAAAGTCTTCTTTAGTAGTATTATAATGTAAGAATTCTAACAGATCCTAACATAGTCACAGAACAAAATGCAACTTTAAAGGGTTTTGTTTTAGGACTAAGACGAATGTTTGAGCTCTTTATGCTTATGAATATACTTTTGATTGCAAGTGAATTCTATAATTTATTTGAAACTTTGTTGTATAGTTAATTTGAAAAATGTTTGTACTGATTTTTGATTTACCTGTTTGGTGAAGGTGACATTTAGTTGGTTGTGTCATTGTGTGGTGTTTATAATATTAAAATATATAGCTTGCAAAAGTTATAGGGGTTAATTAAATGTGAATATATAATATTAGAAAAAGTATATCACTAAACACTTTCGGCTACAATAATTCAGATTTTTATTTTATTTAAAAAGGGAACACTATAAAAGTCGGCCCCAACAATTCAAAATTTTCAATATTAGACAACATATGATAAATCTATTTTACCTTAATAGGACTTTATTCTATTGATGAATAATTTCCCATATTAAAGGCAAACCAATTGTTTTCCATTTATTCATCTAATCATTGTGTTCCTATATTTAAATCTTAATGTTTTACAAGGCTTTATTTTCTTGCCCCGATAGAAACATTTCTTTAGCTTTAGTTTCTTTGCTTTATTTCTTTAGTTTCTTTTATTTTCATTTTGTTGTTTGTTGTATAATAATAAAATTTAATGTAGGTTTATTTTCATTTTTATTTAAAATATTGTCAATACATCTCAAACTTGTTATATTTGATAAAAATATCATACATAGCCACTTTAATTGTACCTGTAAACGAGTAAGAAATCTAAAAAAGTTGTTCCATTATACCATATAAAAAAGTTGAATTAAGTACCAGTCAAGTAACTAGAAAACCAAAGCCCATAGGGTTCAAGCTTCAACTAAAACAAATATCAACTTGCAGATATAACTACCAACATATTACTAAAAAAAGACCATCAAACCAACACCATCAAACTATGACCATTAGTTCATATGGTCTGCGATTCCAGCAGCACCGGTGCAGTAACTGTTCTTAAACAATTGCTTGCAACACCCGTACCCCCATCGATGATCCTTCCACCACGAACCCCAAACATCCGTGTGATTATTAACATAAACATCCTCTTCATATTTACCCTTCACAACAGCCACTCCCTGCCCCTTAATAACCCTACCCGCGCGATCATACTCAAGTTCCACCTCACTTTGACCCAACAACAGCTCTCTCGGAAGTTCATATTCGGCCCCCGCGTTACCATACTTCTCCAAAATCACCCCCTTCACTTTACATTTCACCTTTTCTTGATTAATAATATAATCTTTACAAACTAACTCAGCTTGTGAAGGTGCACCTTGCATATGCACTTCATTAAAGGCTTCCAAAACATACATATTCCTCTTAAACTCCAATGCTTCACCACTTATTCTATTCTCATTATCCCCACTATAAAACTTCTCACTCGGGTCCGCATCGGGAAGCGGATCCTCACGCATGGAACGTGTCTTCGGGTCATAATGGGCCGAATTCACATCAAGGTTAAGCAGATACTTTGCTGGATCTTCTCGTATACGAAGATTCCTAACCGTCCCCGTGGACCCACCCCCAGTCGTCCGCACGCGTTTCTCCACTTTACCAAAATTTATCTGCTTGCTCTCGTCAATTTTCGCTTCATCAAGCTTTTTTAACTTCTCGTCTTTTAAATATTTTGCACGCGCTTCGTCTCGAGCTTCATACCGTTCAACCATATAAGAATATAACGACACATCGTATCCATTCCACCGGTCTCGTTTACCTTCGTAATCGCTCTCGTTGGTCTTGATCACCTCATCCGGTGCTATATTTTTACCGGTCCATTTAGCTCCATGTTTTCGGGTTCTTTC
Organism: Bidens hawaiensis; assembly: GCF_021521415.1. Classification (NCBI taxonomy): domain Eukaryota; kingdom Viridiplantae; phylum Streptophyta; class Magnoliopsida; order Asterales; family Asteraceae; genus Bidens; species Bidens hawaiensis. Next base: position 376,818 of record NW_027493074.1, on the reverse strand, counting down.
GACACAGGATTTGGTTGCATGTGTCTTGGCTCCACAGTTGTCACACGCAACCTTTCGGCATTTGTCAGCTTGGTTTGTTTTCTTCGTGTCGTTTGAATCCGGCTTTCGTTTTCGTTGATGGTTTAAATTACCCGGTTTTTCGGTATTGAGATACCAAGGAGGATGTGATATAAACTGAGGAATATGCGGATTGATCTCATTTCCATGTTCATCAACCTGGGCGGGCGCGATCCCGGCTTTACGGGCTTCTTGTAGTTCTTTATCCTTGTGATCGTTTCTGGATTTGAACCCCACTGCAATAATAATATTGTGATTAATAATAATATGCTCATTTAGGCAGGAAATTAACAATGTATTAAAATAAATAAATTCTGAAACTAATATTATTTGACAACGTTTATGCAAATATTCCTATTGTGATAACAATTCTATGTAACGGCAAAACCCTAAATCGAAATTAACAAGAGACAAATAATATTCATGATCTGGGTATAGGCCAACGAACGGATATTTATATTTAACAAATAATAAAAATATAAAATAATATAATAACTTACTGAAAGAAGGTGTGCGAACGAGAGAAGAATGCAGCGATTGATTTTAGGTTACAGTTTTTCGAACGTAGGCTTTTATTTTTTTGGTTTAAAAGAAAAGAAGATAATTTTGTTTTACACTTTTACTTATAGACTTTCGCGATGGGCCTTGATGTATACTAACGTGGCCCTCAAGTTGGAGAGATTTTGGGCCGACAGGTAGAAAAATATAATATACATTTGTTTTTGTGAAGAATGTTTGATAAAATTTATATTATGATGTTAGACATTTTTTAGTAAAAATAAGTTAAAAGTAAAGCTCAATGTATATGTCAAAATCAAATCATATACTCTCACATTATGGACCAAAAATATCGATTTAGAGAATTACAATAAAAAATCTTTAGCCATTTTCAAGAACCCAAAGCCGAGGTGGCGTTGGTCATGAGAAAATGAGCGGAGGAAGTTTTTGAGAACTATCTGTGATCTACCACACCATCATGATGCCCGCTCTCACACTTCTTTACCATACAGACATTATAGGAATAACTGCAGTGACGGATCTAGAAGAAAAGTTGAGTGGTAACAAAGGATAATTTTTTTTTTGTTCAAGAGTAGCTAATATATAAGGCGAAGAAGAAAATATTTGAGTTCATGAGAATGTAGACAGTGAGATGGACATCAGACCAGCCTATAGAATGATGGTTACACATATTGTGAATTGGCGTGACGTGAACAATTGAGCTTTAACATCTTCCATCATTGTCGATATATGGACTTTTATCCTTTTTAAAACCACAACATTGCGAGCAACCCCCAGAAGCCAAAATGTCAAATACGTAAGTTACAACAAAAGCTTTTACCTCTTCTAAAACCTAAAGCCGAGGCAGTGTTGGTGATGAGAAAATGAACGGAATAAGTTTTGATACCCGATCCCACACTTTTTTACCATACAGGCATCGAAATTACAACAAAAGCTTTTACCTTTTCTCAACATCAAGCTTATGAAAATGATACAGAGATAAAGGCATGGTCGAATGATATGCCCCGGGTGGCGAGTTTAGAAAATAGTGATTCTATTTTGTAAAGAGTCTATGTGAAACCCAATTAAACCAAAGCTCAAAAAGACAAGGTAGCAAGTCTTATGAGAGTGAATCTATCGATTCAATATCTTTCTAAAACAAGGCTCTAACCCTACCCTCGTATCTGCGCCTTGGTTCACTATTAAGACCAGAACTCTCAACCATATAGAAAGGAACAATTTTCCACACGCCTTAATACCGCTAGATATGAGACAACCTGCACCAAGACCATCATAGATTCCATTTTGTGCTACTTTCCCAAAATTCACTTATTTTGAGATTTATCAATACAGTGCATCAATAGACATATCTATAAAGCAATAATATGCATATTCATAACCATAAGCCATTCATAGAACTTTAAAGCTATTGTTTACTTTTGCAAAAAAATCTGTTAATCCAATGAACTTTCACTTATTATCTACTTAAAGAACTAAAAATATATAATAATTCTGAACAAATTTAAGGACATCAAGTAGACTTCTTGAGACTCTAGAATCACAAAGATTCACCATTACAAAGTTTCATACAACAAAACATCAAAAACCAAAATTAAAACAGAAACAAACTACATAGTACAGACCAGTTCAGTTTCGGTGTCTACAATCTAAACTCAACGGCTATATTTCCTGTTTGATAATCAAGAATCCAATTATCCTCTAGATGGTATTTCATCATCAGTAACACACTCCTGAATAAAACGGTAAATTACATGTTTTTATGAAATTTTCTACCTAAAAATTTAAGAGTATTAAAAACATACCTGTCGTTTTGCATAACAACCAAAAATGCTACATTTGGATTATACACTTTAATGTTTTACGCGTTTACAACTTCCTGCAAATGTTGGGAGTGACTTTTACCGGGAGGGATAAAAACCAAATCTTCCCAACCCGAATTTTTCTCGCTCGCCTGCCACCCAAAACTTAAATTTTAATTTGGTTGATTATCATATTATATAAAAAAATTAAAAATTTAGGCACATTGGAATCAATTAGTTACCTCCATTTTCTTCAGAACATCTTCTAGACTTCCCACCTGTAAAATATAGCATAGATTACGCTGTGATTTACTGTCTAAAAAAAAGTAAAAAGGTTTGCATACCATAATATGTTGTGAAATTGCGGGTCCTCTAGGTCCTCGTGGTACCCTTAACAATTCTTTCTCAATATCCTCCTGATTTCGCAACAAAAATGATTCAGGTTTACATTAGTAAAACCACTTTACTAAGAATCTCAAGATGCGAAGTGTTAAAACAAAATACACAAACCTTTCGAAAATATACAGGGCAATAACGTTTGTTTTTCTTCTTTATAACCAAGAGGTCCGACTGTGCAAAAAAATAAGTATTTTATGAAAAACATATTTAATATACCATCTAATGCAGAAATTAAAGATTGCATTCAAGAATTAACTTTTCATACCTGAAAAACCGGTACTCCATCGAACCCGTTATTAGTAGCAGAAGCTTTCAGCTATCAAAATCACATTAATAACTACTCAGAATTACAACACCAAGATATAACATCAAATTCAAAACAATCGAAACCCTGCAAATTTGGGCGTAATTAGTCACAAGACAAAGGAAACTGATAAAGCACCAACCTCCATTGCATTCTTGAGTTGAACAGGATCAGGCAAAAATCTAAACGCAATTCCTTCAACCTTCAACATATAAACCTACATACAAAGGACAATGTTGATCATCACAAAGCAGATGTGAAAAATGAGCCGAGCCACTTGTGAGCTACTCAAGACCGAATCGACATAAAGCTCGAAACACCGAGCATTTTCGTGTTCGAGTCGAGCCCCAGCTTCAAATAAAGCTATAGTTTGGTTATTGATCCCAAACTCGAGCCTTGTATGGGAAGCTCGTTTAGGCTCATCAAGCCTTAACAACCCTTGTGTACTTTTAAGTTTCACCTCTTTTAAACTTCTATATGTATTAATTTCACACTGCACACCGGAGCTTTGGCTCGTTTAAGGTACTAAACGAGCTCGAGTTGAGCTTAGGCTTGTTTAAGGTTTTATTCTCAAAACATATAAATATAAATATAAATGTATATAAGCTAATTAATTTATAACAATCAAGCTGAACCAAGCCCAAGTTTAAAAAATAAGCAAAATTAGGATTAAACTGAATGACCTAAATTCAATAACAATCACCTGATCAAGCGCAATCGGTACAACCTTCGCTCGCCCTCGTAATTCGCCTTTCTTCAACCGAAGCTGCAAATTCACACATTCATAAAAGTCCTTAATTTGAATTGCATACACAAAAAATATAATTTAACCTGAGCTAAAAACGCCTCAGCATCCTCTTGTCGAAAACAAAGCAACCCAATAGACTTAAGCCCATTAGGATCCGAAATCAACACAAACTCATTATCCGAATTGCTGACCGTGTACAGCTCCGTCCCAGACAGCTTCTTGGACACGTGGGCAGAGGATAAAGCCAAGTCAAACGCATGTTTCCCGACAGGAATGTTATTATTATTATTATTATTGTGGGATAATGAAGCGAAAGGGTTTGATGGACGGAAGTGGGGTTGAAATGGGAAGAGGGTTCGGGTTATTTGGCGGCGGGTCTGGTCGAAACGGGTCGAGAGGTCGGAGGTGAGGCGATGAAAGTGGTGGTGGAAGAAGGTGAAAGGATTTGGGGGTGGAGAAGAAGAGGGGTTTGGAGACTCCATTGGTAATGGTAAAGGAGAGTGAAGGATACGAGGACGAAGATGGTGGTAAACTGGGTTTTTTTTTTTTAACCTGGAAATAATTTTTATACGTAACGGGTAAGCGAACAACAAGTTGCGCCGTTACCCCCCTTTGAATTGCAAAGCCTATTATACTAAATATAAATCCTTGGTTTCTCGGGCTCTGCGAGTCACTGTGGACCACCTTCTGCACCCGCTCCAAGAAGCGAACCACCTCGGGAGCTAGGGATCCAAATGTGTCGAAGGCAAATGGAATGAACACGTGCTGATTCTCCAAACACGCTGTCTCATGCTTAGCAACCTTCCTAGATTCCGCTCTCAAAACCGTATGTCCCGGTATGAAGCCACTGTCTCTCAGCCCTACCAACGGGGACACCCCAGTGAGGTCAACACACGCATGCTTACCACCTACCCAACCAAACACAAGAACATCCGCAGGACGCATGGTAGATCTACCCTCTCGCGGATCAGTCAAAAAGTTAACAGGTGCCTCTTTCTTGGCTGAGATCCCGGCACGTCTAAGCACATCCCATAAGACATCTCTAACCCAGTCATGACGATACTTGAATCTCGGCAATTCCTTACAGTGGAGGGCATGCTCACCAAATCTATCCAAACAAGCTTTTTTACAAATGTGGCATGATTCATCTGGAGGGAAAAGAGGATTCATAAGTCGGTATTTAAGGATAGATCTGTATTCAACTGCCGACATCCGTTGCCCAAGACCTTCAATGGGCACAACAGTCAAAAAATCCTGGGCATGAGCCCCATTGAGACAAGCTAAAACTGCCTTTTGTCTCGGGGTTATATCGAATCGCTCCTCCAAATCAAGTTCGTATTTACCATAAAGAGCACTCGCCAAGGTTTGTTGAGGTTTCTTGGGGGCGGTCTCCTTGTAAGTAAAACCGTCTATATCAAGGTCCGGGAGAGTTGTTCCAATATTACCAAGTGCAAAAGAGTAGTCAAGATCTACCCCCATAACACCAGCGTTTCGCATGATGTGGTCCTACAATTTCTACGCATGATGGGTTTTTGGATTGTTATTATTAACTTGGGCCTTTGTAATTTGGCCCAATGTCGTTGGATAGACCTTCACCAGCAGTGTTGTAAAATTTTCTAGTCGGCGTGGGGTAGAGGCTAACGATTAATCGAGATTAATCGGATCAGACTTTAATGTGTAATTTTCAGTTTTATATATACGATTATACCCACACAATTTTATATGTTATTTTCAGTTTTATACATACACTAACATATTTTAGCCGGAATCTCGCTAGTTTCTGCTGGAATCTCAACGGAAACAACAGATTATGGCCGGATTTGACAATTGACTGATTAATTGTCTGACTAACCCAAAATTAATCAGTGAAGTGAGAACTAGCGATTAATCGGGGATTAATAGGTGCTTAGTCAGGATTTTTGCAACACTGACCACAAGGTGTACATTGTGGTGAATCGAGCTTAACCGAGTGTGCATGTGTGAATTGTAATCATTCGGATATACGTTAATGTGAACAATCTTTTGGCTCGATTATTATCAGTCACATATTAGTCGTGTATGTATCATGTTAACAACTAGCTCCTAACTCGTAAATTGTTTTTACAGCATAGTACTACTTTTTTTTTTCTTTTTTCTGTTTTAAAGTGTGAAGTTTGAAATATTAATTTGAATTAGAAAAAAAAAGTAAATTACATTGAGGTTTGTCCTTTATCTTTGCATAAAATTCCAGTGACCTTAATTTATTTATAAAAATATAAAAAAAAAATATATTTTATGTTTAAAAACTCTATCATTTTATAACCTTTGGCCATAACCCTCATTATTTATCCTCGTTAATTTTTCTCACTTGATCGACACTAATCGGTTGAGATTTTTGGTTAAAAAATATATATTTTTAATTTTGATGATACGAAAATATCGCAACGAAACAAAATAAAACGATATTATGCGTGATTCTTAACATCCAAGTCATAAGGTAAAAAAGAAAGAATATTATCATATTAGTGAAAGCCTATAATACTCAACACCAACACTTTTATATATATGTGTCGACCCCCTTAATTAGCAACTCAAATCACTTTCGCCGATTAATATAAAGCCTTTCCTTTTTCTAGTTATGCCTCATAAAAGATTGCAGTTTCCGAAACAGGGTGAAGTTCGTTTGACGGAAGAACATTTAAAGGGCATGCTCAGAACATTTGATAAAGATGGAGACATCACAACTAATATGAGAGAATCGAAGCTCACAGAATACGCATGGTGTCCGAAACGGAAACTTCACCGGAGGGAAGAACACTTAAAGGATGAACAGTTAAAGGGTCTGCCAAAATATATCGATACCAATGGACACGATAAAACCATTCTTAGTTGGAGGGAAATCATAATTTTTGAGGGGTCTTAAAGTACGTTGCAGAACTTTAAGCTAATAGCGCACCGTGTCGTGTCGTGTTGTGTTGATGTTAACAGAGATGGTGTTATCCGCGATGAAGAGACCAACGAGCTTGCAAACTACGTTCACAAATGGGGAATTTTTATTACTTAAAAGCTTCCATAAGGATTTAAATGTATTGAAATATATATTTTTTTTATATCATGTACGTTTCATGTTGCTAAGTCACATTGTTGTATTTCTAGATTATTTTTTTGTATTGTACATGGTGATTGTGACATGATTATATCTTGCTATGGATTTCAATGTTTTGTAAGTATTTTTTACATGCTTGATTATTGGATTTAACTTTCTATAAAAATAAATATAGAAATAAAAGTTCTGAAATAAAAAGTAGTTCAATAACATTCTTCTCTCAATATCAAAAGGAATGTGCTTCACAATATCGGGTAAGGGCAATTTGGCCGATAAGGTATAGGAGGCAAAGATTCTATTGAAGCTATCAATTTAGAGGTCGATAACCTTAAGGTGGTGGTGGCGGCGAACGGTGGTTGGTGGTGGCAGTGAACTGTGGTGGTAACGACAGACGGTAGTTGGTGGTGGACATTGGGTGTTGGTAGAATGTTAAGAAGTGTGAAGAAGTTTGAAAAGTGTGAAGATGATGGATATTAGCTTATTTTTTAGATCATAAAAACAGTTTTCATATCTTTTTATTTTTTTTTTAACCAAACTTTATTTAGAGGCTTATGTCCGCGCGTCCGCAGACTTAAGCCTCTTGTGAAAACACAACCTAAGTGTGAATCTGTAACCGTCTTCGTGTTTTTTAATAAAAATAAAGAAGAATGAGTTGGAAGTGTTTTGTAAATCATATAAGTGTGAGCAATATTACTAGCCGTCCCGTCTTCATTTGCTACGTTTTTCTCAAGAGCAGGTATTATCATGTTACCTTTTTCTTGTTTATCTCCCGGGCCTTAATGCCCTGACGCTATATTAATGGCCCATTAATACGTCTGTGACCCCTTTTAAAGCCCCCACAACACAAGTAACTTTAAGATTGCATATAAAAACATATAATAACAAATAAAAATAATATAATATAACGACATACATTCAATACTCAAGAAAATAAATAAATACATATAAAATAAATTTTAATTAAGTTGAATACATAAAAATACAAAATAGAATAACTTGATAAAGTAGAAGAATTTAAAAATAAATGCATAAAAATAAATAGGGTTTGGATCAAATAAAGAAATGACAAAAATCAGAGTGACACCTAACAAAATTAAGGTACAGGGAATCCTCTAAGACACATTTAACCAAACACTATATTTACATTTAAAAGTCATTAACCTTAATCTATGTCGGCCAAGAACATCTATCTTTGACATGTCATGTATGGTGAAATTTTAACAAATCATGTCCAATCTTCTCATCACAAGTCAATTTGGGCATGCCTCTATTCCTCAACCCCTATACAATAATGTTAGCTACTGTTCTAACACGAGATTTCGTTTTTCTTCACTTTACATGTCCAAACTATGTAAATCTCCTTGGCCTCCGTTATCGAATCTAATATTCTAGCCACTCATATTCTCTTCCTAATAACGTCGTTTCGTATTTTGTCCAACCTCGTGTACCCACACGTCTACCACAACATTCTCATCTCTGCTACATCCAGCTTACGTGCATGTGCCTTCTTGATAGCCCAACAATCTGTTTCATATAATATTGCAGGTCTAACTGCGACGCTATAAAATTTTCCCGTTAATCAACTTGCTTTAACGAATGTATTCTTAATTGAGTCGCTTAATTGCCAAACTGAAACAGTCTGATACACTGTTTTGCTAGCCCATACCTCTTCAAGTCGAACAAGTAAATGCATGTGACTCCCTCGGTAGCACAATCAAGTATCTTTTCCGGCTTATATTTCAATTTTCTTTTGCTTGAACCTCTGTGCTTCAAATCCGATATTGAGTTAGTCAATCAGTTAGAGGTGCACAAATCGGGTATTATGAAAAACCGGGTTCGGGTATGGAATCGGGTATTATGACTGATTGCATCACAAATGAGTTTGCTCGAGAGGTCAGGATTTCTCGACAACTTTTTCTATGCATGTTGTCCAAAATACCACTTGAAAAAATATCAATCTTCGTGGGTACCCAACCGCCTATAATATCAACCGAATATAAAACCACCATCCTACAACAGGATCACATCATGGATTCCATCACTAGCTAGGCATCTTCTTGAAAGTGGAAATAAAAATGTTTTTCTTATAAGCAACGATTATCTGAGCAATAAACCTTCTACCATTGCAAATGGTGCCTTTTTTTTTGTTGGACCAAAACAACAATATTATGTTATCCATTATAATCTTGCCCCTTCTGAGTGGATAGGAATAGCTTAAATGTTAAGCAAACCACTGATCAAGTCATGCTTTATGAAAGATATCCTTTTAAATAAACCAAACTATTTAGTATTACTATTGGGACAAATTGACCTGGACATACAAATTTTCAATTTCTAACAGGTGATGTATTCAACATTCTATTAAGTATATAACCTATGATTCTATCTTTTATAAAATCTATATACGTTTTTACCATCATCATGTTTCTGTTTGTACTATATTATGTTTGTTGTTGTCTTCCTATGATGTTATATTTCTTACTATTATACTTTTTATAATGGTCCTGCTATAGGTACTAGGTAGTCCCCTAATGCTATATTGTTAGTACTTTCAATGTGGGTATTGTTTTTGTTGTTAGGATTCATATTTGATACATGCCCTCTATTTCTAATATGCCTTTCATGCTCTATTTCTAAACGAGGCTTCTAAAGTCTAAACTAGTACGGTAGTACCACATACCACACAAGTTGTGTCACCCAACATCATGCATTTGATGCCTCTAGTTGACAATGACACATTTGTCAAAATCCGGTCCAAGTATACGTATAGGTGTTATGTATTTCAACTTTTATAGTTAATTTTATGCACTTGGTTAGATTTTAGGGACTTTTGAACCCTGATTGATAGCCTATCTTCACTTTCAAGGCAAGAGCAATTATCATTCAACCAAGACTGGAATGTGATATGAGTTTAGCTTATAGGACTATTAATATATATAGTTAACAATGATTCATGATTAAATGGCCCATTAATTAAAGGTTAGCTCAATACGGTAAAGCCTAAATACTCTTTATAAAAAGAAACTTATTTGCTATTTTTTAATTAGATAATTAATTATTGTTTTATTAAAATTAGTGATGGGTTTGGGAAACGAACTAGGACAATAGATGTTTGTTGTAGTCACACGTGGTTAAGATATCTGGTTAAAAACTAAAGATTTTTTTCATGAACTGCGTACGGCAAAAACTAAAGATTTTAATTTTGATGTTACAAAATATATCGCAGCAGAAGAAGATAATAAGATTCCGATTATTCAACGATTCTTAACATCCAAATCAAAAGGCATAAAGAAGGATTATTACTTCATTAGCATACTGGCTTGAGTCCCGTGTAAGACATAAGTTATTAATGAAAATCTGAAATGTTACACGCATTTTTAATTATATATGCAGATGAGTTAAAATATAATCATCAGAAATGTCGTTTGAGATCAAAGATTTTTTTCCAAAATTTACGGCTTTTATTATGATTCTAGAAATACACAACTAATTTGATTTATTTTTAATTATAAGAAAGTTGTTAAGATACTATAACTGTGACTTTAATTTAAATTTTAAAACAATTTAATTTTATAAGGTGGCATACACAGCGACGGAACTACAGGAGGGTCCGGAGGGTCTGTTGACCCTCCGGCTGACCGGATTTTCACTTAATCGGAAATACTTCACGGCGAAACTTTTTGTTAGAGTTTAACCCTTTAAATCACCTCTAAGTAAGTGGTTACTGTGGAAGAGGAGAGAAGAGTGAAAACTAATATGTCTTTTATTTTTTTTCGGCGAACTATACAGTCTATACCGGTGGTGGAAATATCAAAACGAAGAAGATGATCTCATTGAAGTCAATGACAACTTTACTTATATTTTATTATTATTATTATGTGAAGGAAGTTTATAGTAAAGGAACACTAATCAAACATTAAGATTTCATTGGTTATAATAATAATAATAATAGTAATAAAGATAAAGGTTAAAAAATGGCCTGCTATTTAATAATTTAACTATCGATAGCTAGGCTACGAGTTAACCAACTATTGAGATAAAGTTACATTACGACCCTTCGGTTGAAATGTTCTGGTTCCGTCACTGGGCATACAAAATGAATAATATAAGAGTCTTATATGATACTCAACACCAAGCCTTTATACGTTGTGGTGTGTATATAAAACCTTCCCTTTTTTCGGTCATGAGTCGTAAGCCTGAGACGTTACAAAGGTTTTGTCCGAAACCGCTGCCGATCTCAAACATAAATGAGTTTGGTAATGGAGGCGGCAAGATTAGTATTAAAGCCTTGATCAAGAATTATGGAGTACGATATTTTGCAGGCTCTGTTAAGAGTGATGAAGAGATCAAGGAGCTTGCAAATTATGTTCACAAATGGGGCATTTCTATAACTTAAAAGCTTACGCGTTAAGGGAATATTGATATATTAAACGACACTTTCCTTTTGGTGTTTTAATGTACCTTTCCTGTTGCTAAGTTGTACTATGGTCATAATGCATGTTTAATAATCAAGGATAAACAAGAATGAGTTGAAGTGTATTGTAAATCTAGCTTATAAGTGTGATTGTAGAGGTGTAAACGAGCCGAGGCAGAGCTCCACTAGGCTTGAGCATAGCTTGTTTTGACTCAGTCCGAGCTTGGTTCGTGAGCTCGTGTAGTAACCGTCTAAACGAGCAAAAGCTTGGCTCGACCTCGGTTGTACCATATAAAATTAATACATAGAAGTCCAAACAAGAAAGCAAAAGGTAAACATACACACGGCTCGCACTCGATAACTAAACGAGCTTTTTTTTTAGGATGGGGCTCAACTCGTTTTGAGTTTTACATTGATTTGAGCTCGAGTATCTCACAAGCAACTCATATAAGCTCAAACCACTTTCATCTCAGTCTCTTGGTTAGCAACTCAAACCAATTTCAACTATTAATATAAGCCGGTCATCTTTCTTTAAATAGCGGAAATCGTGAAGTCTGAGACAGGTAGAAGTTCCCTTAAGCAAAGAACAGTTAAAGGGCCTGTTCAAAAAATTTAATAAAGATGGAGACAGCAAGAGATTAATATGAGTGAATTGAGGGCAGGAGCTATTCATGCAGTACGCACATGATGCTTTAAGCTAATGATATTGTGTTATCAGTGATGAAGAGATCAACAATCTTGTAGCATATGCGTGATGTGACTGGTGTACGTGTCATGTAGATGCTAACGGAGATGGTGTTATCAGCAAACCATGTTCACAAATGGGGCATTTTAATTACTTAAAAGCTTCCGTAAGATCGTTCTGCTTGCGGTGCGCACATATTATGTATATATACGTGTAAACCCTTGAGTGGGCAAAAGTGAAGTTGCACTAATATTGACTTTATTTTACTAATCTTGTGAAAATAATGTTAAAAGTGACTGAAGGTTAGTCAGACATCATGTTGTGGCGTTGATAGCCGAAAGACAAGGGTACATGCACCAATTGGCGGTGTCCCGATGGTTGAGTGTTATGTGCCTTATGTCCAAGGCTTGATGCAAAACTACTATCGAGCTGAGGGTCTCACCGGAAGCAGCTCGTTTAAACAAGGAAGTAGAACAAATTCAACCAAATTGTCATTCATTAGCGAGTTCCAACTCAAACTCAATAAACAACAAAAAGGAAAATGTTAAAACAAAACTATCCTTTCATATGTCATTCAACTAGAGTAGCCAACTAGGATGCCAACTAATACTACTACCATTTATAGAATTACTAAAAAAATTACAAATATAACTTTAAATGTTGTATTAATGAGATTTCTAAATATATAAAAGTTATAAAATTTTATTTACACTATTTATATCTTATAAATCTATAAGATATGTTATTATGTATATTATTAAATTTTATTTTTTTGTTGTATTTTTTAACCACTCATGTATCACACGGATATATCGTAGCATAAAATAAGTTTAAACATAATAGAAATTTAAATTGTAATCAGACTTAAACATTAAGAACATTTCCAAGGTTAGAACCATGTCCATTGTGACTCCACGTCCATTATACGAACCTCTTCTTGCGTCTTTTGCCCCATGCAGGGAAACTAGCAAATCTTAATAAAACGAGTAACTATGATGACATGCAAAAAATAAAGATGAAACTGTATGTCATTTAGTTGTTAGCACACCCGTCAGGAATTAACATATCAACTTCAAATTTTATTTTTTTACTTTTGCAAATAGTTGCATTTGAATGGTTCAAACAATGTGGTCAAATGTAAGTAAGAGGTACGTACATCAATCTAACCACTTATAGGCTTTCGAGGTTTCTTGTTTCCTTCAATTCATTAATAATAGAAAGCACACTTCTTCGCTTGGTGGGTGGGTGGGTGGGTGTGTGTGTGGGGGTTCTTATGAACCAAGTGTCTCCGACTTCATTTGGGGCATTGATCCTTTGAGGTGGTGAATAGGTTCAATTTCAAGAGCAATAGGAAAATGATTTGGACTAACATTAGTCGAGTAGTTAACGAATTGCATGATAACGATGTTGTTCCGCGGTCTTCAATGAGAAAAAAAGCGGGTAATGGGAAAAGTACTTTGTCTTGGAAAGAGGCGTGGTTAGATGATACATCTTTCGTCAATAGATTTCCTAGTCTTTTCTGTTTAGAAAAAAAGGAGACTTTAGTTAGTGACCGAATATACAACTCAGGTTTCATTTGGGATTGGAGACGGTTCCCAGGGGAGGGGCGGAGGCTTCGTAGTTAGCTGAGTTATGTGGGATTCTGGGAGTATTACAGGTTACTGACTCGGAAGACAAATGAGAATGGGTACGTGATTGTGGAGATGAGTATTTCGGTTAAAGGAGTGAGGAAAACTATTGACCGGGTCTTTTTACCAGATGCTACTCAACCTACTAGATGAAACTGATAGGGCTATCTTTGAAAATCCCTAAATATTTGAGGACCTAGGCTAAAAAAGAATGGGCCTCTAGTATATAAATTCATTTACTCCTATATAAAAATAAATAATCCGATGATAATTGTGATAACAATAAATGTGATAACAATAAACAAAACAAAACAAAACTATAGTAGCAAAATAGTAAAATTTAAATACTTAAATGAATCGTTGTTATGAACAATTATGATTTGATGACTATCCATATTCTAACTCCACATTACCATTAATATTGTATTAATATTGTGACCCTATAAATAGTGGGTTCTTGTATTTGATCTATGATACTTAATGAAAATACTTATCTCATCTATCATTCTTTACTATCTCTATCTTTATATTATGTTCTTATGTTTATCTACTACGTTACTGGTTGCTAATAGGTTGTTGTTTTACAACAATCATGAAGTTTTGATGCCCTTTTTAGTTTAAAATCAAAAGGTGGTTTTTTTCTTAAAATAAAAGAAAATAATATAACTATTGATACGAGGTTGGCTACAAATTAAACTCATGTCATATGTCCTATTAATGAAAATGATAAACGTAATGAGCCTTTATTAGTTTTAGTTTACATTGGACCTAAATTTAATGGGGGTGTAGACTAACCAATGGAAACCAAATGACTTGAACTTGTGCAAGTCATTTGGTGGAAGAGAGTTTTACCAGCTGAGCTAGAACAATGTTATTGAACTTTAAGGATTTGTGTATTATATGTATGAATACAGAAAATTTGATGAGCCTAGAAAACCGTTGGGCGTTTGCTGTAGCCCTCTCCGCCCTCCCTATCCGCATGGCCTACTTGTAAGGCCCCGTTACCGGTAGCCCTACTTTCGTGTTGGATTTACTCATAAACGCAATTCTTAATATCAGAGTTAATTTAAACATTCGCGGAACATTAAAAACTTTCATAAAACATTTCGTAACAATCCAAAACTTGTCTTAAACAAACAACTTGTATTTCAAAAACAAAGTAATTAAAGCATATCACGTCTTGAGCCTTCTGATACCAGTCTCTTATTCAACGCCACGTGTCTCCTCAAGCGAGCTGCCTCATCCTACTCACCTGCGTGCATACTAAAAGTCAGCTACGCTGAGTGAGTTTTAGTTAATCATACATTATACAATACACATAAACTTATATTCTTTCAATCATACTTTCATACTTTCATACTTTCTTTTGTACTAACTTTCTTTCATATCTTACGTTATAAAGAGCATTACGCCCTACATTCCTCGAGTATTATTAGGGCTCGGTACCCTCCTTCCTCGAGTATTATTAGGGCTCGGTACCCTCCTTCCTCGAGTATTATTAGGGCTCGGTACCCTCCTTCCTCGAGTATTATTAGGGCTCGGTACCCTCCTTCCTCGAGTATTAGTAGGGTTCGGTTCCCTAGTTCTCGAATATTAGTAGGGTTCGATTCCCTCTTCGTTACCATACAACCATACATCATACCTCGAGTATTATTAGGGCTCGGTACCCTTTTCGTAACCATACAACCATACAACCATCCTTTCCTTGTTTTATTAACTTTATCACATTCATACACATAAGCATACATATCATACTTACCTTATACATAGCGTTACAACCTGACAGTACGTGCAATATCCGAAGATCGTTCACGTACCATCAAGCAATCATTCATACATTTCACATTATTCATATAAGGCATACACTTATCTCTTAGGATAAGCGTATTAACAAACATATTGAGTATGCACACAACCCCGAAAACATGACACATAGATGGGGCTAGAAACTCACCTGAATGCGGTTACGTTCACCGTTAATGGTAATCCCTTTCTTCAGTTGTGCACGGCTGACTGTATAATAAGTACACGTATCAATTAACTATCACTACCCATATCATCTTTCTAGTCTTAGCTACTACCCACAACGAACGGGGGTCCGGGGGCAGCGCCCCTGGCAGCGGGGTCTAGGGGCGGCAGCCCCTAGCAGGGTCCAAGGGGCAGAGCCCCTGGGTGGGGTCGAGCTGCCAGGTCAGCTTGGAAAAATTTTATTTACATTAACTGTCTTAACACATTTTCCATTAGGTTTTTAATTTATTTTCTAAGCGAACTTAACTTTAAGCAAAGTTAACTTGGCGAAGTTAAACCTTAAGCGAACTTAGCTTTGGGCGAAGTTATATAGCAGCGTACTTATATAACCAGCGAACTTATGTATCCAGCGAAGTTAACTAGGAAGCGAACTTAGCTGATGGCGAACATATAGATAGGCGAAGTTGTCACTAGGCGAAGTTATATATTAGCGAACTTAACCAGTGAAGTTCACACGGCAGCGAACTTATAACCTCAGCGAAGTTGGTTAGGCGAACTTAGCTTGGCGAACTTAGCTGCATGCGAGGTTACCTGCAGGCGAAGTTGCCCAGCTGCCGTCTCTGTTCAATCTTAATCCCCCACAATAACATCTGTTTTAACGTGAAACTCTTGGATACGATATTTAACCAACTCGCGATCAATCCTATGGTCGTTTTTGGATATGGTTTGACCCGAAAACACGTAAAGTTTGGACCTTTAAGTTCAAAAACGTTCAATACTAGTGTTAAGGGTTCATTAATCGAGCCGTTTCCATTTTCGGGTTCGTTACACTCGTATTTATCATCAAGTTTATAACTTTATGTTTCGTTTATATCCGATCTATACTCGTTCTAAGTTTCAAGACTAAACGTCTATAAAAACGTAATCTTTGAGGTAAAAGACGTACCTTTAGTCCTCGTTTGGATTTCGTTAAGCTTGGTTATGAACTCTAGATCTTGTATATAGCTCGTGTGGTAAAGATCTACTACAAGCTAGCGTCCGTTTGGTCTCAAATCCCTCTCGTCTCTCTCTCGGCTGTAATATGGTGAAGGATGTGTGTGTTTTTGAGTGTGTAGAGATTAGGATGGAAAGAAATGAGGGTTTAGGGTTTTAGGTTGGTTTAAGAGGGTATTTATACCTCTTGAGGCCCATGGACGTAAAGCCCATTACCACTTAATCCACCTTAATTAATCTAAGTCCATGATCCGTTCTTTACTCGATATTAATTAATTAATAACGCGAAATCACTAAACGCAACTTTCTTTGTTTAACGTTATAATATTTAGGATGTTACAAGTCTTCCCTCCTTAAAGAGGTTTCGTCCCCGAAACCTAACTATTACATAAACAAATTAGGGTAGAACTTGCGTATCTCATCCTCAGCTTCCCAAGTAGCATCCGATCCCTTGCGATGTTTCCATATCACCTTTACCAAAGGTATAACTTTGTGACGAAGCTGCTTCTCCTGGCGATCAACAATCTCTATCGGCTGCTCGACGTAGTTCAGCTGTTCATCAACCTCGATGTCCATTAATGGCATGTGAGACGTGTCATCAGCTAGACACTTCCTCAAATGAGAAACATGGAAGGTTGAATGAATTCCTTCTAACTTATCGGGTAAATCCAGCTTATAAGCTACTTCACCCACACGATTTAAGATTTTAAATGGTCCAATGTACCTTGGACTCAACTTCCCCCTCTTTCTAAAACGGATAATTCCTTTCCAAGGCGAGACCTTAAGCATCACATTGTCGCCAACGTTAAACTCAACTGGTCGTCGCCGCTTATCCGCATACGACTTCTGTCTGTCTTGAACGGCTTTCATTCTTGCTTTGATCTGATCGAACCTTGAAGACGTTTCTTGAACCACTTCTAGGCTTCCCATTTCCTTCTGACCAATCTCACCCCAACACACCGGGGTTCTACATCGGCTACCGTAAAGCATCTCAAACGGTGGCATACCAATACTTGAATGGTAACTGTTGTTATAGGAGAACTCTGCCAGGTGCAGATGATCATCCCAACTTCCACCAAAATCTAAAACACAAGCACGCAGCATATCCTCAAGGGTTTGGATCGTCCTTTCAGACTGTCCATCGGTTTGAGGATGATACGCCGTACTGATGTTCAACCTCGTCCCCATAGCTTCATGGAATTTCTTCCAGAACCTCGAAGTAAACCGTGTATCTCTATCATACACGATCAATAACGGTACTCCATGCTTGGTTACAACTTCTTTAATGAACAAGCTTGCTAACGTTTCTGATGAGATGGCCTCTCGTATGGGCAGAAAGTGAGCACTCTTGGTCAAACGGTCCACAATCACCCAGATAGTATCATGATGCTTAGCTGTATGAGGTAGCTTAGTTATGAAATCCATGGTGATGTGTTCCCATTTCCACTCAGGTATCTCTAGCGGTTGCATCTTCCCATAAGGCTATCGATGTTCGGCTTTGACTTGTAAGCAAGTTAAGCACTTACTGACATAATCTACTACATCATTCTTCATTCCAGGCCACCAGTAATCTCTTTTCAAGTCTTGGTACATCTTTGTAGCTCCAGGATGGATTGAGTACCTTGACTTATGAGCTTCATCTAAGATTCGACTTCTAAGATCACCATGGCGTGGGATCCACATACGGTCGAACCTAGTCTTAACTCCATGAGTGTTTTCCATCAACTCATCTTGCTGGCCATAAATCCTTTCTTTCTTTACTAACCCTTCATCTACTAACACCTCTGACTGCACCTTGATGATTTCTTCAAAAAGACTTGGGTTCATGATCAACTTGTATGACTTCACTGTTGCAAGGACTTCCTCATTCTTACGACTTAACGCGTCAGCGACTACATTAGCTTTACCGGGATAGTACTTAATGTCGCAGTCATAATCCTTAATCAACTTCAACCATCTTCTCTGCCTCATGTTCAATTCTTTCTGCTCGAAGAAGTACTTTAAACTCTTATGATCTGTATAGATAGTACACTTAGTACCGTACAGATAATGCCTCCATATCTTAAGAGCATGCACTACAGCTGCTAACTCTAAATCATGCGTCGGATAAGTACTCTCATGGACTTTCAACTGTCTAGACGCGTAAGCTATCACCTTCCCTCGTTGCATCAACACGCAACCTAGCCCTTGATGCGAGGCATCAGCACAAACAACTAAATCCTCGTCACCATCGGGTATAGCAAGGATTGGAGCTTGCGTGAGTCTCTTCTTTAATTCCTCAAAGGCTTCTTCTTGAAACTTTCCCCAACTGAATACTATCGACTTTCGTGTCATACCGGTCAGCGGTGCGGCTATCTTGGAGAAACCTTCGATGAATCTCCTATAGTAGCCAGCTAACCCTAGGAAGCTTCGTATATCAGTCGGATTCTGCGTAGTCTTCCAATTCGTTATCGCTTCAATCTTAGCTGGGTCCACGGTAATCCCTTCCGGATTAATCACGTGACCTAAAAATTTCACTTCTCTTAACCAGAATGCGCACTTCGAAAACTTAGCATACAACTTCTCTTTCTTCAGAGTCTCCAATACTTCTCTCAGATGCTCAGCATTGTTGGTGCATGATGTCAGTAGTTCAGTGTCGAGTGTCTGTAATCGTGTTAGTTAGATTTGAGTTTTGTATGTAAGCGAAGTTACTAACAAGTTCGCTTATATGGGCGAACTTGTTAGACAAGCGAAGTTAGGGACAACTTCGCCTGAACATGCCAGGCGAAGTTGTCGTGTCTATATAAGCTGTTTGTTACGGCTTATTCAAATAGATTAAGAGTTTATTCGTGTATTCGAGTTAGAGAGTTTATAATTAGTGATCATAGTATCACGTGTTTACGGTTGGAATACAACGTGTGTTTGGTTATCGTATCATGTGTTAGCTCGTATTGTTTTCTATACTCGTAACGTCTTACGTAGGGATTCCGCACCTACGTAGAACGCGATATCTCGTGTAGATCCGGCTGGGAACCTACAATTGGTATCAGAGCATTTGCTCGATTGTGTGGTTCGGGATTATCACGCGGGTGTAGAAATCGTTCCGTTCGACTATTCGCGGGACGAGTTTTCTGAGTTTTTGTGCTATACTCTCCTCCTACAATCATAAACAACCCATAACACCTTCACAAACCTCGAAAAACCCAGAAATCTAATCTGCAGAAAGTTCGTGTTCATCAGGCGAAGTTGCCGTCACTGTTAGTAGGGTTTCGGCGAAGATATAAGGTTAAGCGAAGTTATCCACAACTTCGCCTACCTCTTGAAGTTCGCTTACCTCAAGCGAAGTTACCCACAACTTCGCCTACCTCCCAAGTTCGCTCAACTTAAGCGAAGTTATTCTCAAGTTCGCCAATCCGGCGAATTTAAGTAAGTGAGCGAAGTTACAAATTCACGCGAAGTTAAGTTTTAAGCGAAGTTATCCACAACTTCGCCTATAGTGCTGTTTGAAAATAAATTTTTTTATTTTCGGATTTCTTTGAGTTTTGAGAAAAATGTCTTCGATAAACATTACCGAACTGGTAAAGATGGAAGTAGAAGCGGGTTCGGCTACAAAGGCACCTAAGATGCTTAAGAAAACTGATTATGTAGCGTGGAAAGATCGTTTTGAACAATATGTCAAGTATCAAGATGCCAAAATGTGGGTGTGCATACAAGATGGTTACATTCCACCTACTGCTGAGTATGAGGGTCGTGATCAGATCAAGAAATACAAAGAGATGGAAGAAGAGGAGAAGAAAATGTATGAGGAAGAAAGCAAAGCTCATGCAACAATTACAATGGCTCTTCCACAAGAGATACTTCACACCTTCCGAAAGTATAAAACTGCTAGAGAGCTTTGGGAAGCACTTGAGAACCGGTTTGAGGGCAATGTGGGAATTCGTGCCTCGAAAATTAAACTTCTAAAAACCCAATTCTCGGTCTTCAAGTGTCTGAAGAATGAATCACTTGATGATATCATCACTAGATATTATCATCTGATGACTGAACTCAGCAACTATTCAATTGCTTACAAAGAAGATGAGATAGTTGAAAAGCTTCTTGATGCTCTCCCACCGAAATGGGAGATGTATACTGTGTTGATGAGAGAAGACAAAGACTTTGCTGACTATGACCTGGAGACAGCAGTTAACAAGCTAAGAACGTTTGAACTGAACATGGTACGAAAGGAGACACCTACCGATCAGGTTCAAGATCCGGGTATGTATGGTGCAAAGGTTAACTCTGGATCAAGTTCGAAAACTGAATCATCTGCTTATTACTCTAAGGGAGAGTCAGGCGCTAGCTCAACACACGAAGGACATGTATCTCTCAACATGAACGGTGATGTGTGCTTTGTAGCTGGAGGATCAAATGCTTCTCAACCTCAAGCGACCAAGAGTAGTTTTTCCCCAAGTGTGTCAAACAACAACTACTCGAAGATGCCCATGATTGTTAAATCTGCTGAACAACAATTTGCTCTCTATGCATCTTTTATTGCTTCGTATGAGAACTACATTCAGGGTAAGATTGTTGATCCTGCAATTTTGGATGAAGATTATGATCAGATCGATGCTGATGATCTGGAGGAGATGGATCTGCAGTGGCAGATGGCTATGATTGTCAGAAGAGTTAAGAGGTTCATGAAGAAGACTGGCAGGAAGTTTGTCGGAGAGAGGCCAGGGTTTGATAAGTCGAAGGTACGCTGTTACAACTGTCAGCAGAATGGCCACTTTGCAAAAGAATGCAAAAATGAACGTGTAGAACGCAGTCAAAACAGATCTACACAGCAAAGTGGTAGTGGTAATGACTATAGAGCCATGATTTCCAGACAGAATGAGGAGTACAACTGGAATCTGCATGTTGAAGAAGTATTTGAACAGGCCAATTTGGCAAACATCGAAACTGCAGATAGTGAGAAGAAGGGAACTGGTGAAAATGAAGCTTACATGGCAGATGTAGCAGACCAGCTCTCCGAGGTAAGTACCGAACTCCCTTGTACTAAGTGTGAACATCTGTCTAAACAACTGACAACTATAACTGATCAGTTTGTTAGTTTGGATGCGCAATTTAAAACTTTAAAAGAAGATCATCATTTCACTAAAGCTAGAGAAAATAGTTACAAAGTAAAAATTAAAGCTAGTGAGAAGGATATTAAAAGTCTTAAAGCAAAGCTTGCTGAAAAAATTCAAGTGATTGATCTTAGCTATGAGGTTCTAGAAGAGAAAACCAAACTAATAGCTGAAAGGGAAAAACAGATAGCTGATCACCAGGTAAAAGTGGTGGAACTTAACAGGAAACTGGAGCAATTCAGAAATTCCTCCGCTATACTTGATCACCTCGTTAGTGATCAAGGTTCCCCAAAAAGGGGAGGAATTGGTTATCATGAAGTTCCACCACCTTTCAATCATAATTACACTTATGACCCTAGTAATCAGAAATCTGTTGATGTTGACTATGGTCAGACAGTTCCAGTTCAAGTTACTACTAAAGAACCAGAAGTTAGTAAGCCTGTTGCAAGTGTTAAGATTTCTGTTCCGAGTCCTGTCTCATCTAACTCAGACAAGTCCTCTGAGTCGTGTGAGACAAAACAAGAGGAAGTGTTACCGAAAAGTGGAGAGAAAAATAAAACACCTGAAAAGAAGTCTCCACTAAACCCGTATGTCCCACCATATGTGAGACAAACGGGCAGTAATACAGCCTCAACATCTAAGACAACTATTGATAAGAAAGTTGAACACAGGAGTTGTTTTAGATGTAATCAAATAGGACACCTTGTTGCTGATTGCCCTCTGAAGCAGAAATTCAGAGGTGTGAGGACTTCAAAATCTGAGAAAAGAACTAACGCTAATCAATACAATGGTAAAAATGAAAACCCATCAAATTTTAGAAAATGGACTAATCCAGGTTTTCAAAAAAATAGATCTCAGTTTTACACTGCTAACAACCAAACCTTAAGTAATAATTCTCTTAATTCACGAAGGTTTGGATGGCCTCATAGTCAATCCACAAGAAGGTATCCTGTTAGGACTCACAGAAATTATTATGATACTAACTTTGGACAGCCAAGGTACGGAATGTATCGACCCAAGACCAATCGGTCTTGGGTCCCCAGATTTTAATCATCTTCTTTAATCGTGCAGGAACAGTTGAACAGGGCTGCCAACAATCAATGGGTTGTGGATAGCGGCTGTTCCCGGCACATGACGGGTAACAAGAAATTGTTACACGACTTGAAACCTGTTCAAGGAGGGAGAGTGAGTTTCGCAGGAGAGAGCGGTGGAAGAATTACAGGAATAGGGACGGTGTCGAATGGAAAGATGACTTTGGAGAAAGTAAATTTTGTTGAAGAACTGAAGCACAATCTGCTGAGTGTTTCGCAGATTTGTGACAAAGACTACACCGTACATTTTACAAAGAATGAAGCGATTGTGTTGTATCCTGGTTTTAAGATACCAGAGGATTGGATTGTTATGAAGGCTCCAAGAGTGAAGAATACGTATATCATGGATATGAGATCGACTGGGATGGCCACAGAAGAATCGTGTCTTCTATCAAAAGCAACTGAATCGGAGTCCGAGTTGTGGCATAGGAGAATGGGGCACATTCATCTTCGGAAAATGAACTACCTTGTCAAAAATGGGCTTGTGCTGGGTGTTCCCTTGAAGAATTTCAACTTTGAAGACAAATGTTTATCATGCAAAAAGGGAAAGCAACACAAGAAATCCCATCACACCAAGAAGGTCAATTCAATTGTCAGTACCCTAGAATTACTTCACATGGATCTCTTCGGTCCCGTGAATGTAAGAAGTCTAGGAGGAACATCGTATTGCTTGGTGATCACTGATGATTTCTCTCGATATTCCTGGGTATATTTCCTGAAGTCAAAGGATGAAACAGTGCAGATGGTAAAGAATTTGATTACCAAGGTTGAGAATATCATTGGGAAACGGGTTAAATTCATCAGGAGTGACAATGGAACTGAGTTCAAGAACTATGAGATGGAGATCTTCTGCTTACAGAAGGGAATAGAACACCAATACAGCGCACCGTATACACCGCAACAAAATGGAGTGGCTGAGAGGAAGAACAGAACCTTAATTGAAGGAGCCAGAACCATGCTGGCTGATTCGAAACTTCCCGTGGTGTTCTGGGCTGAAGCTGTTGCAACAGCCTGTTATATCCTTAATAGAGTGTTAACTGTTAAAAGTTTAAATAAAACCTGTTATGAACTTATGCATGGGAGAAAGCCAAACTTGAGTGGTCTTGAACCATTCGGGTCCCCATGTTCGATATTAAAGACCAATTCTAAATTTGGTGAAGTAGCCGACGAAGGAATCTTAGTCGGATACGTTGTTGGAACTCCCAACAGACGGGTCTTTAATACATCGAACAGCAAGGTTGAGGTGGTGTGTAAAACTGATATCACAAGTTACAAATCACCAAAACCAAGCTCGGGACCCGCTGGGGTTTTTGACTATGATATACTTTTTAAATCTTTTAACATACCTTATCTCGATTTTGCAGAAGTTGAGGAAAGAATTGCTACGAAGATGATATGCGATGAGGAAGACACTTTGGTGCAACGACCACAGTATGATGAATGTCAGCCTTCCTCATCAAATGCTGTCAATACCCCTGCTGCCTCTACTGAAGAGGAATTCATCAATCCGTTTCACTCTCAACATCAATCACCCATTGATGAGCTATCTTCGAACTTGGAAGATAATCTGAATGTCAGTTCGGTTCCGACTACGAGAATTCACAAAGATCATCCTTTGGAGAACGTGATAGGTGATCTGTCCTCCGGTGTACAAACAAGAAAAGGCTTGAATGAGCACACCTGTGTTTACACAAGCATTAAAGAATCAAGCATAATCAACGAGTGCTTGTACACCTGCTTTATCAGCCAGATTGAACCAAAGAACTATCAAATGGCTCTTAAGGACAACTCGTGGGTCGAAGCCATGCAAGAAGAGTTAGCTCAGTTTAAGAAAATGGAAGTATGGAACTTGGTTGCAAAACCAAGAAATGTGCATGCGATTGGCACGAAATGGGTCTTCAAATGTAAGAGAGATGAGAAAGGGATTGTTATCAGGAACAAGGCGAGGCTGGTTGTTAAAGGCTTTAATCAACAAGAGGGGATTGATTACAATGAGGTGTTTGCTCCTGTGGCAAGATTGGAAGCCATTCGGCTGTTTTTGGCATTTGCTGCTCATAAGGAGATGAAGGTCTTTCAGTTGGATGTGAAGAGCGCGTTCCTAAACGGTAAAGTCGATGAGGTTGTGTATGTTGAGCAACCTCCGGGTTTTCCTGACCCTGACTTTCCCGATCACGTGTACAAGCTAAGTAAAGCGCTTTATGGACTACATCAGGCACCTCGTGCCAGGTATTCAACCTTATCAGATTACTTGCTTGAGAATGAGTTTGAAAGAGGTAAAATTGATAGCACATTGTTCTTCAAGAGAAAGGGTAGCGACTTTCTGCTGGTGCAAGTCTACGTGGACGACATTATCTTTGCTGCATCAAAGGTCGCCATGTGTCAGGAGTTTGAGGCCGTCATGAAGAAGAGATTTGAAATGAGTGCTATGGGTGAACTAACTTTCTTTTTAGGATTGCAGGTTGATCAGAAGAAAGACGGGATGTTCATTCATCAGACGAAGTATGTCCATGATGTTCTCAAACGCTTCAAGATGGAGGACAACACTCCATATGATACTCCAGTCTGCGTCAATCACAAATTGGGTGCTGATTCAGACAACGATGCAGACGTGGACCCAACCCAATATCGGGCTATAATAGGTTCTTTAATGTACTTAACTGCTTCTAGGCCTGATATAATGTTTGCTGTTTGTCTTTGTGCACGCTTTCAGGCAAACCCAAAAGAATCTCATTTGAAGGGTGCGAAGAGGATACTGCGATATCTCAAAGGCAAGCCGAAGCTGGGGTTGTGGTACTTGAGAGAAGGAGACTTGGAGCTAGTCGCTTACACAGATTCTGATTATGAAGGGTGCAATCAGAGTCGGAAGTCTACAACTGGTGGTTGTCAGTTTCTTGGTGGCAGACTAGTGTCGTGGCAATGCAAGAAGCAGACCTCAGTCGCAATTTCAACCTGTGAAGCAGAATACATGGCAGCATCCAACTGCTGCTCCCAGGTTCTTTGGATTCAACAACAGTTGCGCGATTATGGTATGAATTTCTCACTTACTCCTATTTGCATTGATAACACTGCTGCTATCTCAGTAACTAACAATCCCGTAAAGCACAGTAAAACTAAACATATTGACATACGTCATCATTTTATACAGGATTGTGCTGAGAAGAAACTGATTGAGCTCGAAAAGGTTGACACGTTAGATAATTTCGCTGACTTGTTCACGAAAGCGTTTGACAAAACTAGATTTCAAAACCTTGTTGAGCTGAATGGGATGATCAATCCCGAGTAACCATGTCATATGTTTGTGTGTAAAAAAAAAAAAAAAAACGTCACTATCGCTTAGAATTATGTCGGTTGCCTCAGTTTGAAGGACATGTCTTCAGGATATGTTTGGTCCTCATTTCTACTTGTAGAATATGAGGATAGCCATTAACCAGATGACTGAAAGTGACCGGGGCGGTTTATGATGAGTTTTCATTCTTTCGCTGAAAATTAGTCGATCATACTTAGTTAGAAGGACACATACTAGTATGTGGTCGGTCCAGCTGATCCATTGGATCTTCGGGATAGCCGTTCACCTGAAGACTTTGATTTGGTCGGGGCGATTGATGTTAAAATTTTTTCTTTTCGGGAGATGAAATTATTTTTCAAGTCTACTACTTCGTAAGAAGTTACTTTACTATGATTAACAGAAAATTGATCCAACCTTGGAAAATGATAGATATACCGTTTCTGTGTGCTTAACCAGTGAAGTTATTAGGCCTAAAAGACTTTAGGACAGTCATTGTATGTCATGATAGCTTTTTATGGTGCGTAAAAGTAGAAGTGATACTAACTAAATCTACTCGATTTTATGTGGAAACTCCTTAAGAGTTGTGCATGTCTTCATACATATCTTTCCGAATGATAGGCAGAAAAGCGATTACCAAGTCATACACGAGCCCGTGAGTATTCTGATTCCCGTGAAGATAGCGTGTCAAGACGCTGCAGTGATCCAGATTCGGGACTTGCAGTTATTTTCTACTTGAAGTTGTGTATATACATGTTAGGTTAAAAAAAAAATAAAAAAAAAATAATTCTAGAGTTCATAATGATAATGATTATCAATCAAGACACAAGAAGGTGAACGGGAAGCAGAGTCTAAGATCGAAGAGTAATTACTACTTAATCAGACACTACGGGTCAAGGTCAATTCGGGGTGACTTGGGGAAAGCCAAATACGCCTTGAGAATAGATAGGAGGCATCATAATCTCTGAGTTGTTGCCCACTTAAGTTTTGAGCTTAATTGAACCTACCTCGTATCACAGAAACGATGAAAACCATTTTAAGTAGATTACCTGCTTACAACCTGTTTCTTTATGTCATAATACAGCTGAACACGGATCTGTGTGACAGTCACGTAATTAGTATGATTCCTATTCGGATCTTTTCTAAAACATGGTAGTCCCTGTCGAGACTGAAATTTGATCCTGTGTACTTTAATTTTTCAAATTTTTGTTACTTTTGTAATTGTTTGATTTTATACCTGGTTACTTGGTCTTGATCGTATCATTTAACGCTTTAAAGGATGTTTTTTGAAACTTTATTGAAAATTGTTAAAAGTATAGGGGTTGGTTTTGTAAATACAGGCGAACTTGTTCATAACTTCGCCTAGAATAGGCGAAGTTATCGATAACTTCGCCTGTACTAACTTTAACCCTATATAAAGAAGTTTATAGGTTAAACAGTTCCATTATTTCAAACTTCAGCGAACTTATACTCCGAAACTTTAGCGAACTTATCGATCTCAATCATCTGTTTTTCTTACCTCGATTCAAATCAAATTCAAGGTGTGTAGGGTTTGTTTATCATATTATCAATGTCTTTTGAGGTTAATCATCGGTCGTTTCGACTCGATTCTCGACCTCGTCTTTAGAAACCTTTATCACCCGATTTCAAACTTGTTTTTACGTGATAGTAAACTACTTGAACGTCTAAAACTTCATATAATCATGTATTTCGGAGTCCTCGATCTCCGAAATCATCATCTACACGTCGTTCGTAAATCCTAACTGTTGCCGATTCGAATTCGGCGAAGTTACAGTTTAGGCGAAGTTATCCATAACTTCGCCTGAGGTTTTACTTCGCCTGATTATTGATTTTGAAACAGTTTATGAGGCGATGTTGTGATTAGGCGAAGTTATCAGTAACTTCGCCTGGACCATTTTACTTAACTATTATCAGACGAAGTTCAAGTTGAAGCGAAGTTGCTTCCCAACTTCGCCTCACCTTTAACTTCGCTTATACTGAATTGATCACAACTTCGCTCATGGTAACAGGCGAACTTGTGATTCGCTTTGACGTTTATCTAACTTAACCTGTTTGTTGCAGCTATGGCTGCTGTTGCTGGAGCAGGTGGTGCAGGCGGTGATGACGGAGGCGATCACCAGAGACAGTTCTTCCCGGGTCACAACATGTACATAACATTAGACCCGGAGGCGAGCGGAGTTGATGATTTCCGCGAAATCATCACATTTCTTTTACGCTCGAGGATATTCCACGCGATTACAACAACTCTGCCAATATCCTTGCCCAATATTGAGGATTTTTGGCAGACAGTGGAATACGACTGTAGAGTCGAGCCCCCGGTGATGCGCGCAACAGTCAACAATCAGATTGTTCAGTTCTCTTCTGAACAAATCAGGGCGGCTTTACGATTTGGGAATGAGTCAAGGGATGACCCAACAGAGTTTGTAGCTCCTTTCCGTGATGGAGCGTTTTTGAGGATGGGATACTCTGGTCCCTTGGGGGATACGCAGAGGAAGAAAGGATTTTTACTTGATCAGTGGCGCTTTCTCATGCATGTCATGATTGTATGCATGTCAGGGAGAAAGGCGGGCACTGATGGCATGGGCGCGACCATGCAGTCAGCGATGACTGCTCTGACATACAACAAGCGATTCAGCTTTAGTCAGATGGTCTTTTATGAGATTGATCGTCAAAGAAGAGCGATGGCGCGTGAGCGATTCATCATGTATCCAAGATTCCTACAAATGATCTTGAATCATGTTGCTCCAACGCTTCCTCAGCGCCGTCCGATCCGATACGTTGAGAGTGTGAACAAACGGATCTTCGCCCAATGTAGATCCTCCGGTGCGATGAGCAAACCTGAGCTCCGTCCTCGACATACTCCACTTTTTGGGTACTTGATCAACCAGGGGTATGTGCCTGCTCGTGGGGACGAGTTTAGGGACCCGGCACCACAACAGGCAGGAGCACCTCAAGCTATACCTGCTGCTCCTGTTGTGTCACCGGAGGAGAATGTTGACCTTGACGCAGCGTTTGGCGGTCAAGGATTTTTTGACATGGAAAGGGTTGATCCAGAGGAGAATGTACTGGTCTCGGTTGAACGTGCTTCGGGTGTGAATGTTACTAGGGCAGCTACAACGGTGGCTGGCTCAGATTCTGATGATGAAGTGGCCGAAGCGAGACAGATTTTGGTAACACATGAACGGACTCATGGGAAGAGAAAGAGAACGGATGATGACAGCGAGTCAGATTATGAAGAAGAGGTACAACAGTTGATCCGGAGGTCAAGAAGGGAACGGATAGGTGCAGGATCGGGAGCCGGTGAGAGCTCTAGGGTGGTACGTTTCACTCCACCAGCACTATCCGGTATGACAATGGTTCCCTCAACCTTACAGGTTACAAGGCCAAGCGCTACGGATGTTCCCGTGGTGGCTACCTCATCTGCCTTTGGCCTCCCACCCACTTCATTCCAACTATCGACTCCGGAGATCATTTCGTTGCCGCCTCCGACTGTTATTGCATCGGAGGTCGTGGCACAATTTATCGAGTCGACTGTTGTGGCCACTGCAGGGTTATCGGTGACGATACCACCTGCGGTTACGTCTATTTCTACTTCTGAGGTCCCGGTGACATCGGAAATTCCTCCTCAGTACACTCAAGATATATCACATATGAGGTTCGATTTCGATGCAACCTTATCAGACTCTGAACGAATAGCAGCACTTGAACGGGTCGTGGCAGAGCAGTCAATGATTAATCTTATCCAGACCCAGGCTATTCAGCGCCTAGTTGCAGAGAATCAGATGCAGTCGTCCCTGCTGGTACAACATGGTAAAATCATAGATGCTTTCAAGGAGTTCTTGGCATCTCAGGGGGAGACGAGCTGTAAAGGCGACGAGTTGAGGACCAAGAGACGAAATGATAGAGACGATGATCCCAATGCATCGAAAGATGCAGGTGGTGAGTTGCCAAGAACTGATCAAGCTCTTGGAACTTCCACAACTCAGGGGGAGTCGACAACTGCAGCTGGTGGTGATGATGTGGTGGTGGTGGATGTAGAAGAGATGGATGATGTTTTGGTTGGTGATGATGATGTACTACCGAGTGATGTGATAGAGAAGATTGGTGAAGAGATTGTGATTGATACAGAGATAGAAGAGGGAGAGATAGTTGAGGAAAATATTGAGCATGACATTTGTTGGTGCATAAATGTCAGTAGTTCATAGTCTAGTGTCTGTAATCGAGTCTGTATTGTTATTTATGTTTTTGTTTAAAGCGAAGTTGTTAACACGTTCGCCTAGGCGAACTTGTTGAACAAGCGAAGTTATGGACAACTTCGCCTGAACATATCAGGCGAAGTTGTCGTGTATATAAAGTCCTAGGTTGTTTAGTGGTTCGTGAGTTCAGTGAATCGTGTGATAGTTGTTAGCAGTTTTGGTTAACGAGTCTGTAATAGTGATATCGTATCACGTGTTCGGTTATCAATATAACGTGTTCATTTATCGTATCGTGTTTGTTTGATTTGCTTTCTACACTCGTAACGATCTACGCAGGGATTCCGCACCTGAGTAGACCGCGATATCTCGTGTGATCCGTCCAGGGAACCTACAACATTCCAGATGTTGAGAAAGCAGATATGAGTAAAGAGATGGCAAGTGATGAGTCTGAGTGGGAAGAGCAGCCTAGATGGAAGGAAGGCTATGCTCAGTGGTTCGTCAAAACGAAGAAACCGGCGGTTCCTACAATGTTTAAGAAGAGTTACAACATTAAAGGCTATGCTGAAGCAAAGAAAGGAATTATTTGCTGGATATATGATGAGCAGTTGAGGCTCTTCGTGATTAAAAGGTATGACGGTGTTCAGTACTTTAGAAGGATGTTAAGATCGTTGAATACACTGCCAGAATGTGAAGTGAAAGACTTAGCCAGATTGGGATTGATAAACAGAAGTGACGATAATATGGCTAGAGTCATTGGGAAAATTGTGTGGAAAGAGAGTATAAAAGAGAAGAAATTTGAGCTGTTAAAGCCACAAAAGGGAAAACTTGTTGAAGACAAGAATAGAGGTTTGAGAGCTGATGGAAAGCCTTGGATGATTATGAAGTATAAACCGATCCGGTGTTTGAAAGAAGTACCGATGAAGCTAATGCCCAAGGATGTACTTAAAGACCTGAAGTGGTGGTTTGTAGATTGTGAGACAGCTGAGGCAGTGATGGAAGACGAAGATGAACAAGAGGTTCTTAGAGTGTACGATCCGATGCACTTGGTAAACTTATCGCAAGCTGATTTGCAGGTGTTGAATGACAAGAAGATATTTTATATTCCTGCTTGGAAAGACGAAGTAAGGAAATATCAAAGAGTTGTCTCGGTTTGTGTTCGAGAAGGAGTGCATGCTTGAAGATAGAAGATTGAAGATTACAAGACACGTGTTTGAAGCTAAAGAGATGAAGCTACTGCCAAGGGGGAGTCTGTTGGTGCATGATGTCAGTAGTTCAGTGTCGAGTGTCTGTAATCGTGTTAGTTAGATTTGAGTTTTGTATGTAAGCGAAGTTACTAACAAGTTCGCTTATATGGGCGAACTTGTTAGACAAGCGAAGTTAGGGACAACTTCGCCTGAACATGCCAGGCGAAGTTGTCGTGTCTATATAAGCTGTTTGTTACGGCTTATTCAAATAGATTAAGAGTTTATTCGTGTATTCGAGTTAGAGAGTTTGTAATCAGTGATCATAGTATCACGTGTTTACGGTTGAAATACAACGTGTGTTTGGTTATCGTATCGTGTGTTAGCTCGTATTGTTTTCTATACTCGTAACGTCTTACGTAGGGATTCCGCACCTACGTAGAATGCGATATCTCGTGTAGATCCGGCTGGGAACCTACAAGCATGGTCAGACTCGCTCTTTGAATAAATCAATATATCATCAATGAAGACGATAACCGACTTATCCAACATCGGCCGACACACCCTATTCATCATGTCCATAGATGCTGCAGGAGCATTTGTTAGACCGAATGACATTACGAGGAACTCGTAGTGTCCATACCGCGTTCGGAACGCTGTCTTAGGGATGTCTGCCTCCTTCACCTTCAGCTAATGATAGCCTGATCTGAGATCTATTCGTGAGAACCAACTTGAACCTTGCAGCTGGTCAAACAGATCATCAATCCTTGGCAGAGGATATCTATTCTTTACCGTAAGCTTATTCAACTCACGATAGTCTATGCACATTCTCATGCTTCCGTCCTTCTTCTTCACGAATAACATTGGTGCGCCCCACGGGGAAACACTTGGTCTAATAAAACCCTTATCGAGGAGTTCTTGCAGTTGGGACATTAATTCTTTCATCTCGGACGGCGCTAGACGGTAAGGCGCTTTCGCGACAGGCTGGGCTCCTGGTACTAAATCTATTTGGAATTCTATCTCTCGTTCCGGTGGCAACCCCGGAAGATCCTCTGGGAATACTTCTGGATAGTCGCGCACAATAGGAACATCTTTCATTTCTTTCGTCTCGGCCGTAGCATTGACAACATACGCCAGGTAGGCACCGCACCCTCGCCTTAACAAACCCTCTGCTTTTATCATCGAGATGACATTAAGCCCATAACTTTCCTTATCACCATAAACCGTCACCGCACTACCATCCAAGGACTTTAACCTTATTATCCTACTCTTACATACTATCTGAGCCTCAAACTCAGACAACCAATCCATCCCCAAAACCACATCGAACCCTCCTAAGGTCATAACATACAAGGTAACAGGGAACTCATGTCCCTCCAATTCTAAATAAAGAACGAATCACAATTAAGCTTTAAATTTATAAAAACGAAAATCCTATAGAAACCACACAAAACCGGCAAGTGTACCGATCATAAATAGTATAGCATCAAGGAAGTCCGGATGTCGAACGCAAAGACACGTGACAACGTTTTTAATTACGAAACTCTAATTAAGACTTACCAAAATAATATTTATTTGATTTTTAAGATTTTATTTAACTACTTAACTTAATTAAAAGAAAACTGTTAACAAAATACTTTAAGAAAAATTTGACTTAAATTCAATGAATAAAAACGTCTACCTAGGAATGAATCATGTTGAAAGAAATAACAAGATAACGGATTGAAAATATTCAAGACACCGGTTATAAAAGATAACACAACTAAAACGTGTTTAAGAAAGTCAAATTACCTCTCAGTCTCCCTAACAAACTCTAACTTATTTTAGTTGATTTTAAAGAACAAACCGGACAAACAATCATTAACGTGTTCAAATGACGACTCACCTCTCGGTCTCCTCGACACACTATCCTAATGGAGACGAATACTACGCAACCAAGAATAGAGGAACAATTTAACTCAACCCAAATTAAATCAACTAATTGCACATAAACACTCAAACTCGACAAGACAAAACCCGCTTTCGCGCGGTCTTAATTCTAACAAGTAAAAGCAACGAGACAATGTTACTTCTTATCACCTCTCGGTCTCAAAGAAGGTGTATTCTAACTGATTTTATATGATATATTACCCACTTATCCCTACGGTTGTACACCCCGCAAGTAAACCAAAACACCAAGTAGAGAGCTTAACAAGCAATCAATTAATCAAAACCGATTCAATTAACTAATGCAAGAGGATTATAAGTAATTACAAACAAAACACAGCCATCACACACAATTTAATTCATGGTTTAGTTAAACTTTACATCAATAATTTAAGTCTTGAACATTAACAATCCATTAAACAAGTTAAAACTATGCAACAATCATCTATCCTAGGTACAACAAACTAGTTTAGCCACTCATCACTTTTGGACAGCCACAAACACTTAATAAAAACACCATAAGCATCATCATAAACATTATAAAATTCAATCAAGATCCAAACTTAATCAATAACAAGTCTAACAATCAAACAATTGCAAAACAATTCAATTAAAAAGACCAAATCAATCAATGTTAGGGTTATTGAAAGATAAACAAAGTTTAGAGATGTATACTAAAGGTTTATGGCTGAGATTTTGGATGTTTGAAACCCCTAGCAGCTGCACAAAGATCCCTTCTTCCTTCCTCAGCCGTCAACAGCCTCAGCCGCCACAGCTATCTTCCTTTTTTCTTCTTTTTTCCGCCGGCGGCAGCTTGTCCGATCGGAACTTAGGGTTCTTGGGGTTAGGGTTTTGATTTTCGGGATTATGGGATGAAGAATGGCTGATTACATCTGATATTAACTTAATATAATATATTATAAGGCTTTTAACTTATGGGCTTGGACCGGGCCTTGCTTAAACTTTAAAACTTTGACCAAAAAGACCCCTAAACTCTTCCAAATTGCCTCTTTTTTCACCATCTTCTATAAACCTACAAATAAATATTCAACTTTGTAAAATCAATCATAAACAAACCATAACACTTAATAATTAAACTAAAAACAATTAAAACATGATAAAAATGCTACGGAAAGTCAATGTGTTTTACAACACATCAAACATCCCCACACTTAAACCTTTTTCGTCCTTGAAAAAGTTAATGCAGTTGGATCAGAATCGGAAAATCAAAGTTAAATCAAACATATAGGTTAGATTTTAAAGCTCAGAAAAACGCAAAAACCGCGATCATCGATATTGTTGTCCACCTAAACCCATGCCTTAATCTTTACCGAGACAAATAAGATCCGACAATATTACTCAGTGGTTTACACAATTAAGACCCGCTTATTTTCTGCTTTTACCGGACCAGACCACCCCAACTTGACTTAAACCTCAAAGTTAGCAGAATTAAAACTTTGTTGCTCCACATTTATGAATAGTTAAGACGATCAAGGGTATTGTTGATCCACCTAAGCTTAAGCATCAAAGTCTACCAAGCAGCCATCAGATATGATTAAGGTTCAATTAATCATAGCCAGTGCTCCCCACAACATGACATACCCCCGTTATCAAGCAATACCCCAAATCCATAACCATAGGTGAGTATGCAAAATTTTATCTGTAGGGCTTACATGTGGCATGTCCCTTGTGGTCCGTTTCTTAATGGTAATGAGACGCGAGCAAGGGGACCCCACATGACTAACAGCGTGGATGATCAAGTCTGTAGTGTATTTGTACTTTCGTACTGTTGTGATCATGTTTATAGACTTATAAAGGTTTGCTCTTTGGCTTTATTTTAAATATACACAACCCCACTTAGGAATTGTGAATACCCAGCTAAATATATTGCATACAGACCCATGGTCTCCGGACCCGAAGCATCCCATCAATACAGGATTTAAGGTTATAAAACCATACGCCGATGAGGTGTAAAACACTAAACTATCATTTTAATATTTATATCACAGGCTACACGGCATACTCTAACGTTAAACCTACACAAGCATCATATGATAACGTATTCATATTTTTAAAACTCATGATATTTCAAATTTTTCATACCAAAATTTGAGGCTTGAGTATAGCCCGACCATTCATTGCATATTTTCCACGGACAAAACGCTTTACCCACAAAAGATTTCCGTTTAACCGTTTTATCAAATTTGCCCTTTCATTTTCAAGGCTGTGCCTACCGACACATCCCAAGTTAAGTGCGTTTTCTTTATTTTATCTCATATTATTAGTAGTTTGAAAAACCGATTTCCGAATCAAATCATCATCTCCGACTTTTAACGCAAAAGAAACTAAAACAAGGGACATTTTTTCTTTCTTTTTTTATTTTTTATTTTTTTTATTATTATTTTTTTTTCAACATAAACAAACTTGAACAACGTACGAAAACGAAAAACGAGTGAAAAATTTTTATTTTTAAATTTTTTTAAATTTTTTATTTATTATTTTTTTTATTTTTTTTCTACAACTAAGTAAAATAAATTTCCATCCCCACACTTAGAACGAAATCGTCCTCGATGAGAACAAGGAAAAGAGATAAAATAAAATAAAAACTGAAAAATAAAATTAAAACTTAAAGCCTAAAATTAAAAATTGAAAGAACAGAAATTAAAATAGAGAACGGGTTACTCCCCTGGTTTAGATTCAGATTCTTCATTAGCTGTGTATGATTCGAACGAACGACCGTATAGCATTTCATTCGCGGCCGCAACCTCGGGTGAACCAGTTCCAAAACGCCATCAGAGATACCATGCGCATAATAATACCTGTAACAACTCAAACTCGCTCGCATGTAGCGGCGTACAAACAGAAAACAGAAACATAAGAAATAAACATATTTTTGTGTTTTTGAATTTTTATTTTATTTTATTTTTTTTTATTTTTTTGATTTTTTTTTAATATTTATTTATTTATTATTATTTTTTTGTATTTATAAATATAAATAAAAATAAAGCAAATAAAAACAAATAATAAAGAGAATCATAATACAAACTCTACAACTCGGGCTGTCTCCCGAGTGATGCATCCATCACGCCTAACCCTCAGTGAATGAGTCAAGGTAGAACACCTCGACTGTCTGATCAGTATTCGGCTCTCCAATGTAGTGCTTCAGTCTATGGCCGTTCACCTTAAACTTCCCGCTTCGATCTTGTATTTCAATCGTGCCATACGGGAAAACCTCAGTGACCGTGAACGGCCCCGACCATCGGGATTTCAACTTTCCCGGGAATAACCTCAACCGGGAATTATACAATAAAACTTTATCCCCACACTTGAACTGCTTATTACCCTTCAACTTCCTGTCATACAGTTCTTTCGTCCGCTCCTTATACCTAAACGACTGTGCATACGCGTGATCCCGGAGCTCCTCCAACTCGTGCAACTGATGGAAACGTGTACTCTCAGTGACGGATAAATCAAGATTAACCCTCTGAAGGGCCCATGAAGCACGGTGCTCTAACTCAACTGGAAGATGACAGGTCTTCCCATAGATCATCCGAAATGGTGTGGAACCAGTCGGAGTCTTGTAAGCTGTACGGAAGGCCCATAGAGCGTCATCTAATTTGTCGGACCAATCCCGACGATTCGAACCAACTGTTTTCTCAAGAATACGTTTTATTCCACGATTATTCACTTCCACTTGCCCACTGGTCTGTGGATGGTAGGCGGTCGCAAGCCGGTGGGTGACCCCATAGCGCTGCAACGCCTTCTCCATCTGCGCATTGCAGAAGTGAGTACCTCGATCACTGATCAAGGCCTTCGGGACTCCAAAACGAGAAAACAAACCTTTTAAAAATCTCACTACAACTCGGGCGTCGTTAGTGGGCAATGCTTTGGCCTCGACCCACTTGGAAACGTAATCAACAGCCACAAGAATGTACTTGTTCCCTCTAGACGACGGGAACGGGCCCATAAAATTGATACCCCAGATGTCAAAAACCTCGCATACCTGAATCGCATTTTGGGGCATCTCATTCCGGGATGAGATATTACCAACACGTTGACATCGGTCACAACTTTTAACAAACTCATGTGCGTCTTTGAAAATAGAAGGCCAATAGAATCCAGAATCAAATACCTTCTTCGCTGTCGAACTCGCACCGTGGTGACCTCCTGTCGGTCCCACATGACAATGGCTCAAAATCTGCCATCCCTCCTTTTCATCTACACATCTCCTAATTAACTGATCAGCACCAACACGGAAAAGATACGGGTCGTCCCATAGGTAGAACTTAACATCAGCAAAGAATTTCTTCTTTTGCTGGTAAGACATCTTCGGGAGGTATCAATCAGCAAGATAGTTTGCGAAGTCAGCGAACCATGGAAAACCTTCCTCCTGTGCCTTAACGAACATGAGACTTTCCGTCGGAAAACGGTCGTTGATCCTGCCCCCCGAATCTCCTAACTCAGCACCTTCTAGTCGTGAAAGATGATCGGCCGCAACATTCTCGGCAAAACTTCAATGATTTTAAAATCTTATTACAAAGTTTTGCGATTGGCGTGCAAACTTAGATGACGTACATATCATCAGCTTTCTTGGCTGTTCATATGATGGTGGACACGAATGGTGGGACAAATGTAGCACATGCATCATATACTCACAACAAGTTATGATTAACACATTTGAAAATTCAATCTAACCATCATAAAATCACCGGTTTATGCCATGTCATGATTCGCTAAACATGTTCGCGCGTTCTCGTTGTAACAACTTGTTTTAGCTAGGCATCTAGATATATTAGTTGTAATTCAAAGGTGTATTAGTTTATAGGTGTTATACAGGGTAATAGAGAAGGTTAAACAAGTTCAAAAGGGTCATTTGAAAACATAGTGGCTCATATCATCAAAACCAAAAAGATCAAGTCAAGAGACTAAACTATTATTTTTGCGAACTGGTTATATCTCATATCAAATCCTTTGAAACCCTCGCTTTCGCCCCTTGAATTGTGATACGGGCCATATCACTACAAGGGATACGAGTTTTTAGAACTAATTCAGAAGGTTAGAAGGAGATTTAAGATATAATTAAGAAATAAGAGTGAAAATCTTCGATCCTTCGGTAAGAAACTTGAATCTAAGCCACTTGCAACCTAAATTTATATGATTTCAAAGGCTTAGGAGTGTAATGGTTTGAAATAAATGTAGTATAGAGGATCGAGGCGCGTTAGGGTAGCTTAACCAAGCCAAAACATCATTTCAACACTTGCGGGTAAACCGCAAAGTCGTGTAAACTTCATCGTTCAAAACCATGACTTTTAAGCTTGGAATGAATTTAAAAGGATTTAATCAATTCCTACAAATGATATAGAAACTTGTTACTGGCACGACAACTTAGTGTTGATAACAAGTTGCTAATAAAGATTGATGTTGAAGTTGATGCAACTTGCTACTATTGGGAACCTGCTACTAATAGAATAAGTGTAATATCCATCTCTCATATCGTTGTTTTGAACATTAGTAACTTAAACTTATTCTCGATTACCTTATGGAGACTTTCTAGAAGGTCACCTTGATACCACTTTCACTTGAGCACGCTTAACTGTGAAGTCCTGTCATCCACTGCCATTAAGCCTAGAACAGATGGGTGATAGGCATTCCATATGAACAAATGTGAAATATGTCTACGGTGTTACATTTGCCTCACACTCGTCGTCCTTTATGAGGTTTGGCCCATCATTGTAATTAGGATTTAGGATTTGCCTATGGCATCTTCTTCAACACCTCCTTTACTAATCATCTTTGTTGAGGTTTGTCCAATATCTCAAACGACACTAGAGTGACTTTGATACCAATTTGTAACATTAGACCCCTCATATAATCAATATTGTTTGTTTTATCAAATAGGTGCTTATAAGGTTGTATTTGGTTTTCGTAGTGGAGACTTCCCAGGAAGTCGCTCATCTTGATACTACTTTCATTTAAGCATTTTTAACTATGAAATTATGCTCTCATCCACTACCATTAAGCCCAAAACATGTTGGTGATATTTGAAGCGGGACATTCCTTATGAACCAAGAGTTTTCGTGTGCTTCGCAGCTAATGTGAGATTTGGATATGGTGTTACAATCACCCCTTTATGTCTTCTTGGCCCTGGTAAGGTAAACATCTATAGATGAAAGCCATAATGGTGAATATAATGTTATTTAGTGGTCAACATCCTAATTTCTAGCAGTTACCTTAAAGGCATTACTCATAAAATCTCCATAGGAAAGAGCTTTACATCTGACACCAAAAGAAGAAGGGGGAGGGGGTAATACCTTGAAAATACCACATTGATCTTGAATTTATGGTTGATAATTCATGTCTTAAAATGTTAGAAACGAAACGCTTAACAAAAGTATTAAGCATGAATACAACTCGTTTAACTACTTTATATATCATGACGTACATAAGACAGCATTAAGTTTTATGTACAAATAAGGAAACATGATGGAGCATATATAGCCTCTACTAATTTCAATTATTTAAGAAAAAAATATATAATGAATTTATGGTTGATAATTCATGTCTTAAAATGTTAGAAACGAAACGCTTAACATAAGTATTAAGCATGAATACAACTCGTTTAACTACTTTATATATCATGATGTATATAAGACAACATTAAGTTTTATGTACAAATAAGGAAACATGATGGAGCATAGCCTCTAATAATTTCAATTATTTAAGAATAAAAATATATAATCATGATTAAGAGATTTTTGGTTCATAAAGAATGTATCGCCTAAAATATCACCAACGTATTTTGGGTTTAACAGGAGTGAATGAGAGACAAACTCGACAATTATACGTGCTTAAGTGGAACATTAAAGTAGTATCTTGATGGGCGACATGCTCGGAAGTCTCCATCAAAACAACCAAAAACAAATCACTCGAGCTCCTTGTGGATAAGGATGGCAACAAGTTAGGTATTGGTAATCCCATGCCCTACGCGTTTGTAAAACTGTGCCCCATACTCGACCCATTACCCGTTGGGTTTTTGTCGGGTAATTACCCCTTAAGCATCGGCATACCTGCGGGTAACGAGTATACATGTTGGGACTTTCAAGTACATTTTTTTTTATATTATTATAACTTTTTTATACTTTTTACTTATACAGCAATTATTACAAATTAAAATATAATACACTCAATATATATAAGTGTTGCAATAAATAAATAATATCATTATAATTTTTATATAGTGTTTTATATATATACTTCACAACCTACAAAATACAAAGAATTTTTTGGGCACACGGTTCGGGTATATGGTTTGGGTAAACATGTGTAACACCCCGGCTAAAGCGGAAACGCCTGAGTGTGACATACAGATTGCCCAAAACACATGTGACACTATTAAGTGAAAATATTATCATTAATTCATTCCAAAGCATCAAGTACACAAGTTATTTCAAATGAACAAACACAAGGGAAAATGAACAAAACATCTTCTTGTTTATTATCTAGATAACCTAACTTCTAGTATCCTCTTCATTTCATCCTCTAATGAAAGTACCTTTAGCATATATATATAAAATAAAGTCAACTAATTGAATAGTTGGTGAGTTCACACAAGTTGATATAAGTACATAAAAATCTCCAATTCCATGAACAAGTGTAAATGAGCAAGTAAGTTCCTTTCCAGCTGGGATTGTGCACCAGCGTACTCAGAGAATAGTGCAAGTAAGTGTTTTTTCCGTTGGTAACAACCAATGTACTCGGATCGGGGGTCCCTATTCCACTCATAACATCGAGGTCCTGAGTGCATAGGGGGGCGTATGATCATACTTAATGAGGAAACCATGAGCACATAATTTTTGAGCAAGTAAGCATATAATACACAAGTCCATGTAACGAATTATAGTTTGTAAATAATGAATAAACAAAATTGTATTGTTGATAGGATATATATGCTACCTCCAAAATGTATATAAGCGTTAAAAAAGGGGGTGTGAGAAACTCACCTTTGATATTGGAGACAACTTGAGATAATAACAGAAAGCGAGTTAACAAACGAAGATACAAAAATCAAGGACTAGCTACCAGAATTATAAAGTTAATTAACTTGTGGTAAATGGGGATTTGGGGATTTTTAATGAGTTTAACAATAATGAATAAAGTTTATAAAATTCATTTGATGTTTATTAGTTTAAAAATGTTTTGTAGATACATAATTATAACTTATTAATATAAGATTAAATAACAATATTAATAATAATTTATGATTAAACGTTTTTTCCAAGTAACATAATTAATTAATTTACTAATTAATTAACTTAAATGTTTTGCATGAATTCTTTTAAAGAAATTATAAATATTAGTTTAAGTTGAAATAAAATAAACAATAATTAATTTACTCAATTATTAATTTAAAGATATGAAGTATGTTATATATATTATGAAATATGTTAAATAAAAGGAATTTTTATAAATAATCTTATTTAAAAGAAAGTTTATAAGTTTATGATGATCAACAAATCATAAGATTTAGATGAATATTTATTCATTCTTGTTCTTGCATAATAACTAGGTTTGATCCAATATTTAGAAAAATCATAGTGTTTATCTTGGATATCCATGATCATAATGATTCTTAAAACCAAAATATAAGATTTTTATGATAAAAGTAACATGATCATAAAGAACAACTTATGAACAAGTATGAACATTCAAGATAAAATCAAAACAAAAGCTATAAAATGCTTGAAATGGTAACAACTTACTTGTTAGTGCTCTTAAACTTAAGAAAAGAATGGATTGAGGTGTGAAAATAATGGAGGATTTGTCCT
This sequence comes from Bidens hawaiensis, assembly GCF_021521415.1. Taxonomy (NCBI): domain Eukaryota; kingdom Viridiplantae; phylum Streptophyta; class Magnoliopsida; order Asterales; family Asteraceae; genus Bidens; species Bidens hawaiensis. The sequence continues at coordinate 334,609 of NW_027493074.1, read as the reverse complement.
CCTTTTATAGTGAAAATATAGAGTTGTTATGTCTTATGGAATTAAAGAAATTTAATCATGTTAAATATAATTAAAACACAAATTAAAAATAGTTTAATGCGGCATTCAAAAGGTTTAACTATTTTAATAAACTTTATGTAATTAAAACATATATTAGTTTTTTTATTAGTTAAGTAACATAATATGAAAAGATGATAATAATAATAATAATAATAATAATAATAATAAAAGTAGTAGTAGTGGTAGCTAAATAATAATTCTAGTAAATTGCATGGGACATGTACATAAATATTTGATCTTGATTATAAATGTTTTAAATTTGTATGTAATACTACAAGGGTGGTGAAAAGTATAATTGCATATAAATGATCACATAAAATACATTAACAAACATTGAGATTAATTAATAATATTATAAAAATATATAAATTTAAATAGAAACAAAACCGAAAATTTAAAAAGGGTCGGATTTTTGGGTTTAAAAATTAACGAATGTTACAACATGTATGCATTTTCGGGTAATCGAGTCGGGTATCATCTAAACCCATACCCGCGAAAACTTTTAAATCTGAATCCCATACATGGCCCATATCCATCGGGTTTCCGGTATACCCGTCCTATTTATTTCAAGTTTCGAGTAAACCCGTCGGGCTCGGGCTTTTTTCGGATAAAACAAACCACCAACCTTTTATTAACATGTCATATGGTGTCCATCAACCTACAAACTTGCACATTGTATATGATTTTTTTTTCAAAGACGATGAAATGTTATAAAAAGCTCAAGAGACTAGCAAGTCAGGAGTTAGATACATAAAGATTAAGCTTACATAAGAAATTTTGAAACATTACTTGCACCAAATAAATCATTCTAAAGAAATCTTCAATCTATTCTTGACTCAAGTTTGTATTAGTTATTTAATTTAAGTTACATACGAATATCTTACAAATTTTTAATCCTCGTATTGAAACAGAAAATAAATGCTGATTACTCTATTATTGAAAAAACAGAAAAAGGTTAAGAACACTCTTTGGTGGGTCATTTTGGCGAATCATTTACACCATCATTACCTTTAAAGTTTTATCTTCAACTTAAAACTTCTTCATGATTAGTTTAAGATTACAAAATTTCATTGGCTTTTTTGTTGTAGAAAAATAGACATAAATCGACAAATTAACAAATGTACGTATGTGATATAATGCGATTTGATCTTATGTTTATGTATTTAATATTATATTAGAAACTAGCTTTAGAAACCGTGTGATGCACGGGATACTTAAAAGAAATACAATTAGGCTATAAAATAACTGATTAAATGTTAAAAAAACATATATTTTATCAAATTAAATGATTTTATAAGTTCAAATAATATTTTCTAATTAAATATTAATATGAATTCATGGTGTATTCTAAAATCATTTCTTCAAAATCACGAAAAAGTTACACATGTTGATTTTTTAAATTGAAATTATATAATATCGAATCTATCAAAAAATAATTTTGACTAACATATGTATATTTGCTAACATATCTTTTAATTTTGATTTGGAAGTTGTGGCACCAGCCTAAAATCCATATCTAATATTACCTTCATTCACAAACCAATCCAATCCAATCCAATCTAATATTAAAAAATTGTATCCTTCTTTCATCTACACAACCCAACCAAACCTAATATTTCATTCTCATTCACAACCAACCCGATCAATCTAACCAAACTTTTTATTATATAAATATGGTTTATAATTTTTTAAAATATAAATAAAAATAATATTTTAAGATAATAAGTTTATGCACCAATAATATTATATGGGAATCATATTATAAAAGAAATACATATTTTTTTAAAAAGTCCATTTTCTAAAAAATTTATATCAGAATATTCAAAATTTTCTTTTAAAGAAATATGTTTTTAGTTTCATTCAAAAAATAAATTAAGTTAAGTTATTAAACAAAAATCAATTTATGTGGGAGATATGATGGATGACCCTGGCTTGTCAGGGTTCGAGTCCTGATCTTACCCGGTTTTACCGGCTCCTCGCTGTCGTGCCGTTTGGCGGGCGTGGGGGTCGGGTTTTATCCGGCGAATCCCTCAACAGGTGGACCGCTAGGGGCTCCGTCTGTTCGGACTAGTGGTCGGCTCGGGCTACCTTTAGCCAATGGGAAGCACGTACGGAGTAACCGGCGTTACTTAGTTGGCCGTTTCAAAAAAAAAGAAAAAAAATAACCACCAATAATTAGTTGTCATAACTCATATGGCATGGGAATTGATTGTAAACTAGTTCTTCACAGTGAACCTTTCATGAAGAAATACCAAACAAAAATGGTTTTTACTTTTTTTTTATTTACACATGGCAAACCAACCTACCTACCAATGAGATTAGTCCAAGGGTCTTTTTCCAAAAAATAAAAATTGATCCTTCCTACAACTCCAGTGTTACCTTAAATAGTAATAAATGAGAGAAGTTACCTCTTTTTTTATAGTAATTAATATAAATGCAAATGATGTATTGGCATTGCTGTTAAATAAAATTTAATGCTTTTTAATCATAGTTTAATTTAATTAAAACAGTCAGTTAATAATCATATCAAGAGTCCATAACTTTTTTATACGACATTTTTTTCAAAACAATTTCACCATAAAAATGAGTGTGTTTTTATCTTTTATATGAGTACCATATTGCTTTATAAAAATAAAAAAAAATCGTGGGTTTTTACAAAGTGTGTTTTATCATAATTGTGTTTTACAAAATTGTGTTAGACAAGTGTGTTTTATTTTTTCATAGTGTTTTTTGCATTGTGTTTTTTATATTGTGTTATTTAATTGTGTTTTTGTCATTGTGTTTTTATTTTCATTGTGTTTTTTTACATTGTGTCTTTTTCATTGTGTTTTCATAGTGTTTTTTTTTCCGGCGAATTTCCGAAGACTTTTTCGGCAAGGTGGTGGCGGTGGGTGGAGGTGGGAGGTGGTAATTGTAGGAGATGAGTGAAAATTTAAGTGGGTTTTCAAAATTAAATTAAATGGGTTTCAATATTAAGGTAGTAGACTAAAATACACTCCTTCCTGGCCTTCTTAGAAAAACCAAACTTCTTATTTGATCCTTTCTTGTATATTTGTTTGTATAATAACTGAAGTCATTCAACTGAATAATTTTTAACATCTGCTCACGCTCCTTGCTTTTAAGTTACACATTTTTTTTACGGACATGAGATTTGAACTCCCACAGGCCCACACATCGTAAAGCTAAAGTTTTTTTCTTTCTTTTGAGTAAAGTGTCATTTTTCATCTTTTGGTTTGCCAAATAATGTGAATTTAGTCCAAAACGTTTATTTTTTCATATGGGCAGGACCATCCATGTTTCTCAATTCTTGCCAATTACATCCAAATCAAAAAAATAAGGAACTGAAAAACTTTTCATTTTACATATAAAAAAAATATAAAGCTCGATTTCACATGTAAAAAGTTAGTTTAGCGTAAACTTTTTTGTTTATAAATACATATAAAAGACATTTAAATAAAAAAACAATTTTGTAAACAGAAAATTCTTACCATTTTTTAACTGAAATTAATTATTTTTTTTCTGGAAACGGTTTCTACATGTGTTTATATGTAAAACTCTTTAAAAAGATTATGTAAAAGTGTGTTTTTACATGAAAAGTGATTTTTTTAATATTTTTTTACATGTAAAATAAAGAGTTTCTCATTTTTTTTGAATTTTCTCTTGAACCTGTCTCTATATGTATATATATCAAAACGGATATATCGCTAACATCATCGATGTTGAAGAACAAAATTTTGGTGACTATTATACATAAAATTTTATTAAAATCTCATGAGGAGTGTAAACACAGTATGGAAAAAATGAATAATTTTCTGATAAATGGCAATAATGAAACAAAAAAAAGGAGTAAGTTTTATTTTAATTCTTGATAATAATTGATAATAACAATTTTAATTTGAGGAGCGATGAATTTAAATTTGAAAATGTAAATAATATAGTGGCTCCACTTACACATGATGGTAGTCGTTTATTGGTAATACAGCAAATTGGTTTTTTCAAACAAGAAAATTTGGGACCTACACCTCCTATGGATATTGGTTGAAGTCACTCTTATAATTCTAACATCTTGTGGAATGAAAACAATATTGCATTAGAATATAATATCATATGTACTAGAAGTTAACATAAAAACAATTATTTTCTTAACTTTCAAAAAATGACATATATGGGTTCCGTCTTTAACAATATCTTTAGTGACCAACACAAATCCCAGAGAACTTATTTTGGTCTAATTTAATATAAGAACTGATTTGTTTTATTGTTTATGTTCATGTATACAACCAGAACAAATATAATGATACTTTCGAATTATAAGATCAATTATACAAAAATATATAACCAGATTATTATATACAACAATTTAAGAAGATTGATTATACTGTGAACCTTGAATATTAAGCTTTATTAAGCTTGAACTTTATCTTCAATTGCAATAGAATTCTTACAATGAGCAATAGCAGCTTGAATGGCAGCTTGTAACTCTTCCATGGTGCTATCACTAGTTGTGCTTTTAGCCGGGCTTACGGTTCCCGAAGCCATAAGTATCCCGCTGTTCGTTGGGGAAGTCCTCATCGACGCGGGTGCTGAAAACTTCCCTCTTTTCCCAACACCTTTATTGTTCATATCCACAGGCAAACCATTTCTTCTGGAGCTCAACAAGTTACCAGAAAACGAATGAGGCTGCCGATTAAACTCGGTATTATTCGGCCTCTTTTCTTTTGTAAATGACATAAATGGTCTCACCATTTTCATGTACCTTTTGATGAGTTGAGCCACTTCTTGTTTAAGCTTCTTCTTGGAGTTATTGTTGTTTCTTTCTTGTTCTTGATCTTGATCAAGTTGTCCTTTTTTCAACTTGGACCGGCCGAATATCGAAAAAGATTTCGACTTTGGTCTTGTTTGATTAACATTATTATTGTTGGGCAAGTTGAAATCCGAGAAGGTGTTCCTGTGGTGATAATGGAAGCTAGTGTTTCCAATAGGGTTATGTTGGTCTTTTAAAATGTCTCTCATGGGAAGGGTAAAACTGTCCATAGAGTTTGTGGAAGAGCGAGGCGATACGGATACCGGAAGATGAGAGAGGAGGTGGAGGGGGAGGAGGTGGCCGTGGAAGAAGATGTCATCGGCCGGAGATAGGTCAATAGCAGTCAATGGTTCTGGTGGTGGTGTCAAGCTGACATCATTGTCATAATTATTATTATTATTAGTAGTAGTAGTAGTAGTAGTAGTAGTAGTATTATTATCAATATTATAAGTGGTGTTGTTGAAGTATCTATGAGTATCTTGTGTGGATTTTGGAGGTGGGCTAGGGTTGAGAGAGATGGTGAATGAAAATTCATGAGTAGGAGAAGCTGAGGCTGATGGTGGAGATGTGGTGGCTGTTGGTGGTGGTGGAGATGGATTTTGGATACTAATTTCTTGTAGGGTTGTGTCTCGTTTCTTGATGTAGGTTTGATCATTTTGTAGTGTATGATCTCTCATGTTTACAACTTCCATGCTTATACTTTTAGTGATGATTGATGATCACTTAGACTGAAGAGATAAGAGAGAGAGAGAAGTGTGTTGGCAGAGAGAATGAGAACAAGTCTAGTTAGGTGCAGAATACTTCAGTCTTTTGTCCATATAAGAAAGGGTGTGGTGGAATGAAGACCATGAGACAGAGGGATCTAATCAAAATTGATTTTTTTAGAAAAAATAATGTGTCCCTTTCAATTTTACAGCTATGATAAAAAAGATAATTTTATGAAAGTAAAGAATCTTTTCCTTTTCTTGTTAAACATACCATAAACAAGACTTTTCTTGTTAAACATACCATAAACAAGACTTATGAAGGTGTTTGTTTAGTTTTCAGGTTCGAATCTAGCTTTCATTTGTCTCCTATCGCATGTATGTGGATATAGAAAAGTTTGATCGTTGGCCGGGTTCGAAAATTGTGTGTTCAAATAGGTGGTTTGAAAAAAAAAATTAAGAAAGAGAAGCATGAGTCGGACGGCGCTGATGGAAAATTTAACGACGGGAAATTTAGAACAAGTGAAAAGAAATCTCAAGTGGATATACTTTGTGGAAAAAGCTTGAAATCCAAGCATGTAAGTCGATATATTAACATTTGCATGTAAGTATGACGAGAAAGGTACACCTTATATAATATGAAAGCTGAATAAGGTGAAAATTGTTTCTAATTTGCTATTGATTTGTATAAATAAAAGGTTACGTACAATGATATAGAAATTTGGTAATGTAGAAACCTAGAGAGGGAGAGAGCGAGTGAGCGAGCAGGGTGGTGAATGGGGGAGCAGATTAATAGGTTTTTAACCTTTTTACATTGTTTTAAACGTCAGCACCTGCTACATACTTTCATAATTTTATGAACATGGAAAACTTCGCCAACTTAATTGGAAACCTTGGAGATACATGTTGCATGCGTTACCAGCTCATCTGACTCTTCGTACTCCTATCAATCTCTCCATCTCTCGGTAACAAACCTAGGTTATATGTGCTTCCAAATTATGGAGGCTTCTCAAAGTGAAGGCTTCAAACTCTAACTTTACTTCATTATATGGTAATCGGCTTAAATAATAATACACGATAAAAAAAAATAGAGAAAAAAGACCCATTTTTACTTTCAAGTAAGCACACTAACTTTTACAAGTAACCTGTAATACTATTTAAGTTCTTGTCATGGAATCTCAATCCAGACATAAAATACAAGGTTTAAGATAAGAATTTTGTCACAAGTTTCTATTATTCAACTTCTATGTTAGCACGAAACCCACTTTGAGAGGATTGTAAATCTTGTTTTTATTCTATTTTCAATTATATTCTTTCAAAATCTGCACAAGCTAGGTTTCAAGTAGTCCAACACAAATTTTATTATATAACACGAATCTATTGTTTTTTTTCTAAATAGAATAATGTTTTAGTTATAATATTTTCATTATTATTCTTTTGTTAGAATATGGAAGAAGTTAATGAAAACAAAAACATTGAGGTATGTTAGCATCCATCTTTATGTCATCTCCATTGTTATTTTATAGCAAAACTATATCCAGATTATACAAATATATACACACACACACGTGCTATATCATAATGTATATGAGGACAAAAAAATAATTTCACATGTAAGTTTAAGAGTTTCAATAATTACAAGTATCAAACCTACAAGTTAAATAAAAGGAAAATTACTCTTAGCTGTAGCTGAACCATGGGCCTTAATATACCTAACTAAAGTTAAATAGAAACTAAGTCGAACGACCTAAGCCTGCCTAAATGTACGTCTAGATGCATATTTAAATTATGTTTTATGTTTGTGTACACCACTTTGACCACTCTAACATTTTTCATTCGATCTATGTTTATACCAAAGATGGAAACCATATTAATTAGTTTTTTAAAACCCAAAGGAATTCACATATATTGACTATATACATGTACAATATAGGCGTCGGTTGTTCCTCTAGCCTCACATGTCTAATATGTGAGGAGACTCTTTCATTGTGATATTTTCAACCAGTTCTTGGAAGGTAATATGAGGGATGGTGTCCGAGTCAATTTGCTTGTCATGTGCGTCCTTTCTTTACTTGTTACATTTACCATGTTATAATATATACATCTTAAAACAAAGTTATCATCCATATTGTGTGATGACTATGAAAAATAAAAAGTTCAAACTATTATGCTCCTAATAAGCTTCCAATGCATATTATGCATGTACTTATACTTATTGCAACAATATAACAAAATTAAAAAATAAATGGCTACCATTGATATCATGGGACATAAAAGTCATCAAAAGTCATGCATAATTGATTACACGCAAAGCATTGTTATTAAGACATGTAATTTGGATATGTGGCCACTAATTGGTTGACGTATGAAACTTTATCTCATTGTTTGATGTTTAAGTTTTATGCAATGATTGTCCATATAATTTGGGGGGGAATGTGCTGAAAAGGTTTATTTAAGTATCTTAAATATTTTAAAATGATGTTATATAATAATTACTCACTATACATATTAATTTAATTTGGTTTTTAATCCATTTCGAATGAGTTGGATATGGCTATGGGTGCAACTTTTCTCGGCCTTTTTTTAATATGATTCCTTTTTGTTAGTTTGTATTCTAAAGTAAAATGTACGTCGAGGCTCATTAATTATTCAAAACAAATTGAGAATGAAGATATGGAACAAGATTATACTCATTGATATTTTGTCCTTTCATTAACGGTTGAAGGTTCGAATCTTGCTGTAAACTACGAGAGAGAATTATTGGTAGATTAGATGAGCATCTAAGTTGTTGTAAAAAAATTTAAAAAAAAATATCAAAACTGAGGATCGATCTGTTTGGTATGGGTATTGGACTGATGAGGGAATGAATAAACAAAAGAAATTGATGAACAAACATATAAAATAGATCTTTGTTATTCTGTTAACTTGTTAGGTTAACATGTAGGAATAGAATCAATAGTTAATTCACGTTGTTCGTTAGGAACGAAAAGTCACAGAAAGAAAGTACAATTGAGAAAAATATCATTGCCTCAAAATCATGTAATATTTACCGAAATAAAAAATGGTATTGGCAACGACGTTGGAGGTGAAGGCGACAGTTTGGTGGTGGTAGCGATGGAAACAATGATGGTGGTGATGGTGTCAGTGGCAATGGTGAGATGGTCAAGTAACAGTGATGGAGGCGGAAGCAGTGGTGATGTAGAGAAAGTAAGATGAAAGAGGAAAATGACAAATAAAAAAGAAGAAAAGAAAAGTAAATTATAGGAATAAATGATTTAGAGAGAATGAAATCCTTGTGTAACTACTGATTTCATTACATTAACGAACCAATCATCATTTTTTCTCTAACCTGACAATCCATGTTATTCCGTGTATTATTCATGTATACTAAAAGTACCTGAGTGTGTGATATATATACATAGTACTAGATGGGTGTCCGCGCCATGCAGCGGGAAACGCAAACATTGATAATCACGTAATAAATTTATAGATGTTTATTGTTCAGTTTCAAACCGTAAAACCGTTCATCGGTTTTATTTGACTGTTGATTTTTTTTTCTTTCCCTTTTGGCCAGTTGTTTTCAATTTTCAAAAGTTCTGTCTTGGTTTTCGATGACAAAAGCCTGTTGCAAAAGGTTTGGTTCACGGTAGGGGTGTGTTTTTTATCCGTACCCGAATAAGAAACCCGAACCGAAGCGGCCCGAGACCCGAATAACCCGATCCGAATTCACCCGAATCGATTAAACTCCTAACCCGAACCCGAGATAAAATATTCGGGTCGGTATTTGGGTTGAAATACCCTTATTCGGGTTGACCCGAATAACCCGAATTATGATACATCGATGTATGTATCCTAATTTTTATAGGGTAATTTAGCGGTGAAGTAACATAGTGATCATATGTATTCTTGTTGGGTTGTTCTCAATACTCCAATTAATATATGGATCTATCACATTGGATCCTAATGTATTAATTACCATAAAGCATTTTGAGAATGTATCTTCAATTCAAAAACTTAAATAGTATAATATTTAAACCAATATGTATTGGGCATGTTTCTTCAATATACACAAGTATTGACCACATGTTACAACACTCCATCCCGTCTTATACATGCTTGTATGATAAATTTCAGGTTTTGCTAAATATTATAATTCATTATTGAATATGGTTGTATGTTACGGTTTTATAACGACTTAGAATATGGTTTTTTTATATTGTTAAAGGTGGATAAATTTTTTTAATTTGTTAAACCCGACCCGTTTAACCCGAAACCCGAACAAACCGAACTTATTTGGGTTGGTTCTTGGGTCAATTTGTTTTGTGCTCAAACCCGAACAACCCCGACCCGAACAAACCGAAACCCGAATAAATAACCCGAAGAACACCCCTAGTTCACGGTTTAATTTAAATCAATCAAAAACAGACTGCAAACACACATACATAAAAATGTATTTTTTTAACTGAAAAAACTATGACGATATCATACTCAAATTAAAGATAAAAATATGCTCGTTTTTATGGTGTATTTTTTTTAAAAAAATATTAAAGTATGAAAAAGTTAATAAAGTTTAAAAATTATGGGAGAATTTAGGTTAAAAGTGAAAATTAAAATAATATATAGGTAATAGATTTAGGGTTATTATTATAATTATTCATTAAGTTTAATTATAATTGAGGGACTAATATTGTAACTATATTAAATAAACCTTAGTTTTATTGTGAGAATTACTCTTTTGTCTCCACTCAAGGTTGTACCATATGTAGCATCACTTGTAAATCCTTTAATTTGAAGTGTCTTAATTTACCCCTTTTTAGTGTATTATATATAGTATAGATATAGATATTTATTTACCAAATCGAAAATCAAAAGGCTTTTAGCCTAAAGGTCTCCCCTACAAATGATTAAATTGAAGGTTTTAGACTTAACGGGCTGATGCCATGGTCTAACCATTGTTTTGTAAAATAATTTTTTTATATCAACTAACTAGCTTTTGAACCCGTATATTACATGAGATTTATCGAATAATAAAAATAAATAAGGTCTGTTATTTTTAATTGTGATTCTCAAAATACTTATAAGTTACAATAATTTAATGTAGATTTAATGAAAAAAAAAACAAACGGAGTTAATGAAAAGTACTTAGATAGCATGATTTTAATATAAACGTCAGGTGTTGATTTACAAGAAATTTAAAAAAATTACTAACGTTGCGTTGTTGGTCAAACCTTAGGTATGAAAATGACAATTCAATAATGAATAAAATCTACACTATGTTATAACTCACTTGACAAAATAGTTTTGACTCATGACCCATAGTTAGTTAGAATATATAAGATGGGAGATTAGATTTATAAGAAATGTAAGCCTAACACATAATATTCAATATTTTTTTTATCATTATAGTAAGATAAGATTAACCGATTAAATCTATCATGAATTCATGATCACTAAAATACCACATTGAATCTTAGTAACTACTAATAAGGACAAATATAAATATAAAAATAAAGTAGATACTGTCTTTTTTTAATTGAAAATATAAATGAAAGCTATCCAACTGTACAGTTGAATTACTTTACACCAAATCATCTTTATGTTTTATTGTAACTAGTCCCGTCTTTTCCTCGCGTGTACTTTCGTTTTAGATGGCCTAATTAACAATAAATCAATAATTCTTCATTCGAAAAGATCTAGTCAAAGCATCCATATGTTAAATAGCCTCAAAAGAATGCACTTTATATTTTCTTAACAAAAAAAAAGTGTCATTTTCATTAATATCCCGTTTTTCATAAATTTAAAACCAAACACATTCTAAGACTTTAAGAGAAGGTTAAGGGGAACGTTGGTGGTCGATGAAGGTTTAGTTCTATGCTTGTATTATACAAGTGTAATAAATTGTAATATAAAGCCGTTCAAAAAATAATAATAATAAAATACAAGTGTAATAAACATCTTTTAATAGTTTGGTCATAAGATATAAACTACTTATTGTATAGAACATAGAAAAAACTATAGGTCTCGATATGATCAAGTTACTTTTATAACTTGTATATAACCATTACTCTTTTAAATTTAAATATTATTCTACTATGCTCATATAGACATATAGTGATCTGTAACGGGTTTGTCAATTTAAAACTAGAACTTGAAACAAGAATATTATTGTTTGTTGTATACTCAGAAATTTCGATTTCTAATAATTTGCTTAAAACATTTTTTTTAAATCATCTTATTATATTATATGAGTTAATTACGACGATATATAGTCGTTATGGTTTACTCAAAATAATACCTTTAGGTATTAAGTTTTTGAAAAACCGGTGTAAGTTATATAGTTTCTATTTTAAACACTTCGGGATACTAACGTCAGCTTACGTTAATTTTTCTATTAATATTTTTTAAAATGACAGGTTTCCTCTTTAATAACCAAATGTACCATATATGTAAATAGTTATATATTTGGGGTTGTTTATGTACATTACTAAAAAATAGTTTAATTAATGAAATAGGGAAATATTTAACTCATTAGGGACTGTTAACTTACCCAAAAAAAACACACACACGAGTGTATGGAGGTTTTTAATGTCATAATATCATAGAAATTCATGAAACATTCTTACTTGAATACGATATCAAAAAGTTTTCATATAAGGACACGAATGTAGAGGGAAATTCACTATAACAAACACATAATATAAAAAATAATTTTCACTTAATTGCATAAAATCGATATCAGATCACCAAAAATTATATAAACCCTAGTTAAAAAACCATTAGCTAGAAACATTGTCCCCCTCGTCTTTAATCATCACGGTTTCCATTGTATACATCCCACCTCCCACCACCATTCTAACGCCCACCTCAATGGAGAAGTTGCCATAGATGAAGCTTCCATGCCATAAATTCAAATTATAAAGGTCTCGTATATGATGGATCTTGCATTGATTGGGGCTTTTGCTTTGACGGCTGATGGTATCGATATGTAGTTGCGATCTCAAATTTGCAGTGCTATGGTGGTTGATTACTGATATTTGATTTCAGTTTTTTTTTCTTTTTCCTTTTTATACATAAATGGTGCCCATAGTTGGATATAATTTATTACATAAGAGTCCCTTAGCTATAAAAGGGTATTTTTATTAATTTACCTGAATTTAACAGAAATTTTAACGTCTGAGTACCCCCAAACTATTATATAATTGAAGCCATTTCATAGAACCAGTACCTATTACTCGAAAACCTTATTATAACTAATTAATAGTGTTCATTTAGGTAAACCACGGGGTAGTTGTTTAATTAACTCTATTTATTATGCATTAATATGATTGTTAGGTTAATATTATTGTTTAGGCTTGTGTATGTATTTTGGTTAAACATGTAATCGTTTATTTTGTCTTTCTGTCGTTCAGTACTTTAATAACTTTGTAATCCCATTTGGGTCGGCCTATGGGCTTTGTTTAATGCATTTTGGCCTAGAGGTATATATAGGCCTAAGCCTACCCCTTGAGTGACAACCCTTGTCAAATCAATCATCTCACCACACACTCACCCACAAACATTTAGGCAAATCATACCAAATTCAAGAAAACGATCTAAGATCCAATTGTACGAGTTGGATGTTGCCCTCCTTGTGCATGTATTGATCCGAACATCACATTTTTAGATCCCTTTCAAAGACCAACTATGACAACTTTGAAATTCGTGCCACTATTTACATATGTTACCCTACAAATTTTATTTAGTTACACAATTAATCATATAACTTTTTAATACAATAACCCTTTCACAGCTACATAACTAACCCTGTAACTTTTTAATATTGTAACCCTCAAGTTGCATTAAGTTACACAAACAACACACAAGTCTTTAATATGGGTACCCAAATTTGTACTATGGTATCGAAGCCATATCGATTGAAGTTATGCGACATTGCCGCCGCTACGCACAATTTTTCTTTCCCTCTACATATACATGCCCCCATCGCAACAATCGTAAACAAGTAACTAGTTATATATTAGTGTAAGTGTGTTGGTTTAGTCCAAATTTTCTTTTTCTTCTTCATGATTATTTATTTTGTTAGTTTAATTTACTTTACTTTTAAGTTTTAATTTATTTCTTTTAATATATTATTACTAGTGTGTGTATGGGTGAGTTAACGTACAATAATCACGTAATGTACATTTCGTGCGCGAAATACGTTCAAGGTTAAACATTTTAACGTTCAAGTTTAAAATCTAAAACGTTCAGACAAAAAAACTTAAACGTTCATGCCTAAATCCTGATACATTCAAGGTTAATACCCATCATTCAAAACAAAAAATTGATCGATTAAGCTTCAAATTGATTACTAATTGAATCGATTTCAAATATTAAACGATCAATTGATCACTTCAATTTCAATTATTATCAAAAGCTAAACAAATCTGTGAAACAAAGGGGAGTGGCCTTCGTGTTTTTCCGGCGAGTTGCAAGACCCTCGTTGTCAACTCCGGTGATGGTGAAGGAGGTATGTTGATGCCGACGAGTGGTGGATCTGTGGTGGTGGAGATGGATGAGGGAGAGTGACAGGGGCATACGAGTGTATTTGTGATTTAGGTTTCTGAAATCAACGCTCTATTTGCTCGCGTATGTAATGTACGAAAAAGGATTAATGTATCAGATCCTATATATATATCTAACTATCTATATAATTGTCTACCATAAAATCCTACGTGTCACTCTCAGGTTGCTCCCCCCATTCTCTAGAGCCACCAGATTGCTTGATTTCTAAATGGAGGCTTCTCATGCATTTGATCCGAATTCGTAGGTATGGGTCTTACCAAACCCGGATAGTCTTGAAATGGGTTATAACATCTCATTTATTTTTGAAACTCTTTCATAATCAAACAATAATTTTTGTGGGTCATGGATCTCACCAAACCCGGATAACCCTTAAACGGGTTAAAACATCTCATTTATTTGTGAAATAACTCCTTAATCATCAAAGACTAATTTCCACGGGTTATAGGTCTTACCAAACCCTAATAGACCTTAAATGGGTTATAAGATCTCAAATATTGGTAAACACTTTCATCGTTAAACCCTAATTTAATTTATATCTTTTGCATGTTCTCATTTGTTGGTCTATCATCTCCTTCGCCGGTTAACTTCCGATACTACCCACCATCGTCAACTACATCAACGTCCCCTTTTTCATTAGATAATTATTTGTGTTTATGTTTGTTCATTTAAAAAAAAATCAACATGCCCGTGTTCGTTTATGTGTGTTCGTTAAAAAACCAAAAAACATACACATCTCAATTGAAAAAACCCAAACGCTAAAAAATATAATAACAAACTAATATATGTGTATTAAATTAAAACAAAACTACGTTAAAAAAATAAATCATCATAAAATAGCAAAACGATTAAAAACAAAAACTTGAATAAACTCCCGTAACACGGGAGGATCAAACTAGTATGTATGTATGTATGTATGTATATATATAGGATCAGGATCATGAGAGAACCTTTTTGAAATTGAGAACCATGAGAACCATTTTGGACCACAAAAAACTCAAAAATAAAAAAAATCATAAAATAAAATAAAACATAAAAATAAAAAAAAGTAAAAAAAACCAAAATTCTTATTTTATCATCCCGGTTTCATAAAAAAAACTTGGTTTAGCTAAATTATATACACATATGTATAATATATACATATATGTACATTTACATGTTTTTTGGTACACGTGTGTATAATTTAAGATAAATGATGCTGTACATATGTGTATATTACGTAACTAAAGATTAAATAAAATTATATATATGTGTATAATACAACTTTTTTTTTGTTTTTTTTCTATTTTTTTATTTTTTTTAATGAAACCGGAATGAAATATAAGACTTTTGGTTTTTTTTACTTTTTTAAAATTTTTATTATTTTTTGTTTTATAACTTTTTTAAATATTTTTTTAAAGGTGTTTTTAGTGGTCCAAAATGGTTCTCAAAGTTCTCAATTTGTAAAGGGTTCTCTTAGGATCCTTACCCTATATATATATATATATATATATATATATAAAATTACCAATCCACCATTGCAACGACCAAGCACATGTAGATATTTATTTAGCCATATTACGCCTTTAATGTTACTATTGTACCATACTAGCTAGTAACGTAACGATATTGATCAAATTCTTATCACGTTCCTTCCAAATCACGCGGGCTAGTGTCACTAGTTCATATTAAGATTAATTTGAGGGAAAATTCTTAAAATAACCCAACTATTTTGAAAAATTCCCAATATGATCCATCCCAATATCATCTTCATGATAAGATTCAATGGAGAATGAGAAATTGTCACATGGCTTCAAATTTCATCGTCACAATGGGATTTGAAGCCATGTGACAATTCTTAATTCGTCATTAAATCTTATCATAAAGATGAGATTGGGACGGGTCTACTTGAAAATTTTCAAACTAATAAGTTATTTTTGAAATCTCTCTCCTCACTTAGGTTGCTTTTAGAGTTTTCGGATAATTTGAATATTTAGTTTTTCATTTGTTTATTGTCATCTGAAATTAAAAAAAAATAATAAATAAAAATAAAAAAAGGCACCGCGTTTATGAAGCTGTTTTACAGGTTATTAAATTACTAACTCCTAACTATAGTTTTTAATTAACTGTCACATGTTCAATAAAAAAGGTTTCCATATTAAAACATTTAAGAACTAAGGTACTAATTTATATCATTACCCTAACATTTTATAGAAAAATAAAATAAAATGGATAAGTTGATTAAAAACTTCTTATTAAAATAGAAAGAAACAAATGACATTCAAAACTAAAGAATTCAATAGCGTGGGTCGACGTATACATATAATCAATACGCGTTTGAATGACTGATTAAATTTTAGCGACCGCCTAAGGGTTAGCCACGGCTTTTACCCGTTGGCCAAAACTAAAGAGTTCAATAAAGTGGATCGACGCATACAATCTATAGAATCAATACGCGTTTGAAGGGCTGATTAAATTTTAGCGGCCTCCTAAGGGTTAGCCACAACTTCTAACCGGTGGCTAAGGCTTAGTCTCTACTTCTAGACGTTAACTAAGGCTTTGCACATGTATTATGTTGATTGTTTATTTTCACGGACCTCGTGTACTTTTAGTTGTTAGCTATTGTTTTGCTAATGCTTTACAAGTCAATGTCTATTTTGTTAAAGTAACTCGGTTAACTTGTATATCTTGATGATTTTCTCTTTTATACATCATTAAACACATTATAAAAACAGAGAAAGTTTTCAATAGGTCATTTTTTAGATTAAAAGTTGAACTTTTCATAGGAAGATTTATGATTATCTAAAAAATATATTAAACAAAGAAAATGAAGCTTTAAAATTGTGCTAGGTTCTAAAGAATAGCATAATATCACTAGTTGCTTTCCATGTTGCAATATATCAACAATTGGATATTAAGTAAGCAAGTTCCGTAACATTGATTGTATGTTTCTGCCTTTTAATTGACACAAAAAACTAGAACAGTTTGTCACAAAAGAAGTTTGAAATATTTAACATAAAAAGGAATAAAACAGTGCAGGAAATCAAAGTAGTTGTGACATTTGTTGGTCAAAAGCAAAGAAGGAATTTGATGGGGTCCAAGGCCATATGCCTTATGCTTGCACTCGCCCCCACTTCATGTGATGATCAAATGCACCAAATTATATGCATCGGTAGCCTGTAACAAGTTGACCATCCTTTTAATTTTAGTACACCGATTGTATGGTAGTACATGCTTTTAGCCCAAAAAGATTAAACACAGAACACACACGTATATATATGTCTATACCACATGTATTCATCATACTGTCAATATCAACATCAAAGTTCAATAACTTTATATGTCTGGATTTTGGAACAAAATCAAGAAACACATATTCGTTTTTGCTACCATAGATAAGATATTTTTTACTCATAAATTTATCATTTGTATATATTATTAAAAAGTAATTTTTACATCGATACAGAAGACAAATGGATCATACATCAAAGTAGATTTTATTTGTATTCAAAATCTGTTGATTTTAAGACAACTTTGACAAATGGCGTGTGAGTTGCAATATAATCCGGTGGTTAAAAACCAGTATTTGAAAAGAAAAAACAAGAGACATGTTACATTTGGGTAAGATGCATAGAGTGGGGCTACAATCATAGAGACATTATTTTTGGGTTCTACCATCATCTTCTTCACTTAGACCACTCAATTTAATTAATTCTTTTATATTTATATTAAAGTTAGGATACTAAGTACTAACCATCAATCGTGTGAAGATGGTATCTTAGAAGAATGGGTTTATACGTATAACTAAAACAATATTTCGTTGATTATACAACTAGCTTAAACAAGTGTTCTTGTTTGTTTTATATTTTAGTGTAATTGGACTGACTTGTCGACAAACACAAATCGTAATATAATATGTGCAAAAGTGTAACTATAAAATATGTATTTAGACAGAAGTAAGATTGTTCTGTTTAATGATAACGGTGTATGTATATAATAATAATAATAATAATAATAATAATAATATAAGAAAGAGAGAAATGGGAAGGAGGAAAGTATATGGTGAAGTGGTTTGTCTTTACTAGGCAAATCATGTTAGCTTTTTTCCTTCAATAGATGGCCCCATTGATCACTTTTTTTCCTTTTTATATAGAGAATAAATGGATAAAGAATATGAGTGGTGAATGGCAAATGCATAAAAGAGAAAAGTTTGTTCAATAAAAGTCATCATCTTTGCCTTGTGGAATGATAATGATGTTTTTGTTCTATACCATGTTTGCTTGCTTTCTTTCTTCACACTAGTTCTCTCTCTCCTTTGCCTCAAGATAACATGCAATCTAATCCATATAAAGCGACGGGATATTTACAAGATTTGTACTGTATTATGTCGGAATATATTTGATCGTATATATACTTTGTTAATTATACATACATGCATATTGGATGAAATTATCTAAAAAGACTATGTGGGAAAACGATGTGATGTGGGTCGATCGGATTTAATGGCCAGAGAAATTAAGGAGAAGTCTAGAGAAATAATATTAGAGGGAAGAAATTTGGGCAATTTGTGGATATCTTTTCATTCATGAAAGAACATCATAAAAGGAATTGCAATGACAAATAACTATCTAAGCATGGAACTCAAAATACGGAGTACATGAGGAATATGGTAATTACATGACACATATATATCATCCAAAACATAATATGTTGTTACCCCTTCTTGAACTAGATGACACTACCATAGACCTCTATAGTATTTACCTTCATTTCCTTTACATTTTTCAAATTAACTAAATAACCAAAATTTTCGAATGTAGCAAGTGAGATATTTTCAAATCAGGAATATACCTTTCAATTGATTATCTTAATGCATACGGATACTATATTACCTAGTAGAAAAGATTTCAAAATACAACCTTCAACGATTAAATGTAGAGTTTGCTCGTTTCCTCTAGCATGACCTCCCCTGTTCACATTTTCTTTTTTCTTATCCTCTTTACTTGTATGACTTAGATGTCTCGTATTTCTCGAAAAAATGATTTGATTGATGCGACTTGGCCCTATTCAAATTAAACTCGACACCGTTCTCCAACTTCAAAGTAACTGCTCCAAGACCTTCAATTTTCCATGGTCTATTATCACCAAGTTGGACTACACCAAGATATTTTATGTTCAATTCCTTGAAAAACTCTTTATTGGGATTCATATGGTAAGAACAACTTGAGCTTACCTCCTTTGTTTGAAACCACAAAATATAAGCATTCTCATACACCTCAAGAGAATCATCTCTTGATGGACTACCGTTATGTTTTAATTTATATTTCCATCCACCGTTTTCATCCTTTTTTTAGGAGAGTCTCTATTTAGTAGTTATTTAGAATTTTGTAGATATAACATCTTCTTTTAAACTATGATTTGAATCGAGCAAGCACTTTTGATTTAAGGTTTTTTTTGTTATAATCCCCCTTGCAAACAAGCCATCACCATATTCATCTTTCACATTTGATGTCTTCTTCAATTATTTCGAATAAAGATTTGCAAGAACCTCTTCCATTGACTAACTTTCTCTACCATATATAATAATATCAATGAAATGCTCATATATGTGAGCTAGGTAGAGAAGTAAAAAAGCTTAACTGCCTGATCTCGTCTAAAATTACTTCAATATTCTCAAGATTTAACTCTAAATTATCAAACTTATCAGTGTGATCTTCTAGGGGCTTACCGAAAGCCATTTGAAACATGTGCAGTCGATTCTTTATGTGTAACCAGTTGGCTAATGAGTTGGTCATGTACAAGGCTTCCAATTTTGACCAGACACCAACTGCTAAAACTTCTTTTGATACTTCTCTGATTGAGTCAAAATAATTACAACATGAGCCTTCTCCAATATGTCTCTCTTTTCTATATGAGACGAAGCCTTCAGCAAATTCACTTCGCCTAATAGTGCATCAACGATACCTTGATGCACCAATATCGCTCTCATCATAACTACCCATAATCTAAAATCATTCTTCCCATCGAATTCTCCAATCCGAACTTTGTAGATACCTTACTTTAATTTGATTTTAATTGATACAACAATCCACCCTCTTCAAAGTCAAGTCGTAACATGGCTCTGAAAACACTTGTTTTAACTGTAATTCGGAAATTCATAATTGAACTCTCAAAGAAAATTGAATCAAAGAAATAGAATAAGTATGAATTCACACCAAACGAGTTATATATTCATGACCAAGTGATAGATATTGATTTACAAGAAGTGAAAAATGAAAAAACGAGAGAACGAATACAACCTAGCTATCAACTTATATATGCAATCAGCAACCAGAGAATTGTTAAGGGCATCCATAATGGTGGATGCCCAGACGCCCAGAAAGTGTAAAAAAAACGCCCCCACACCACTACGAAAGGCTTTTTTTTTTACCATTTTTTGTCCGTGTAAGTTTCATTGACGGCATTTGGAGGAAAGGACATCCATTTATTTTTTTATATATATTTTTGGTTTAATTAATTTAAATAATATTTAATCATTATAAGTTCTTCAACCACTATGCATAATTGGAAAAAGCTCTCATATCTACCTCTTATGACTTTAACTCCATTTAGACTATTTTGACTTTCTCTGTTGACTTTATTTGACCAAAGCATTCCTTTTAACAATATTGTATTAACTAGAAGTTTTGAAAATAAAGCTTAGGTTTTGAAATTTTCATCGCTGTCATTTGGGTAATAGAATTAGGTTGCTTTGTAAATAAGTCGAGAACACTGTTGTTAATTATGATATCTATAGTATCACATAATCCAGTAACTTCATATAAAAGTTTTATTATAATTAAACTTTTTAAATATACATCTTTTTTTTATATATAACAAAGTCGTTTTAATTAAACTTTCCTTGATCTGCTGGACACGGTCCACGGTTGATCAACGTCTGTGACCGTGGACTAAGACTAACCGAGTGAGCGAAATAGCGATGGACCGCGGTGCATTATCTAAGGGATACTGTCGTTGACAGGTGGCGCAAAATGGATGGATGCAATAAAAATAAAATGTATAATTGGAAAATAGTAGGGCACTGTATAATTGTGTCTTGATTCTTGAATGTCTAGAGATGCAATGTACACAACAGAAAAGGCAAAACAACAGTTGTCTAGTTTGACTGGTAACTAATTATTTATTATTCTACACTACATGAAGGAAGGGTACGGAATAGTGGTACTTTATGCTGGGTGGGCACTTGCTTATCTGGTCACACGGATCCTCCTTCACACAAAGGGATATATTACTTCCTACTACCAACCGAATTTGGAAAGTGGCTAATCGAACCGAATAGTTTCAAACTGTATTAATCGAATTCATTCCAAATAACAAATATTTAAAGGCCATAATAAACAAATACAACATATACATTCTAAAAACAAAAGTTGAAGGCCATAATAAAACATCTAAACCGTAATATAGTCATAGGCCACTAAACCAAAGAAAATCATTTTAACCATAAAAGCATTAAACATAATAGAACATTCAAAATGATTAATAATCTTCTACACTTAAAAAATAGCCTAAGGTTAGGAGATTGAACATTCAAGAGTAAATGGTCATGACTGATTTGTAGAATATAAAAAAATTAGTATTGTTGTCAAGATCTAATATAGTAATATGGATATGGGCATTAGGCTACATTTTATATATAAGCTTAAAAAAGAATCGGCCATATATAAAATAATTAATATATTTCATATTTTAATTGATTTATTTGATTAAGTGAATAAATTGAACTAATCGCATACGCCAATCGAACAGTAAATCGAATTCAGATTTCAGTTTTAGGTTATAACTGTCACACCCTCAAAATCCACTAACGGAGTTTTACCGTCAGAGGGTGTGAACTGGCAGGATCGGAATCATCAGTTATAATCAAACCATAAAATAAAGTTTCAAAACCACGAAAACGTTTACGAGTAATTAAATGCGGAAGAGTAAAAACCTTTAATCAAAAGTTGCGTCACGCAGGACGACTTAAAACCAAAGATAACCGTTAAAAATAAGTTTGCAGGACAAAAGCGTTTTTAATCAATGCATGTTCCTAAACCGCGCGCCCGCCTCGGCTACCTGAGAATAACATACTAAAAGTGTCAACACAAGGTTGGTGAGTTCACAAGTTATATAAAGATAAATCGTTTAGCGTTTGCGTTCAGCGTTACAGCGTTTTGCGTTACAGCGTTTTGCGTTACAGCGTTACCAGATAGTGTTATGTCAAATTATATATCGATAGGTAGCTAGTCTATACAACAAGTATTACTAAGTGTTCGACACCGAAGCTGACTCGTTTATTAAGTGCCTTGTCACCAGGTCCTCCAGACCATGGTACGTGTTAGCCAAAATTACACCCGCTCGACCTCCAGTCGAGTTTAGCGTTGGGTGGGGTTTGTCAAACCCAGTAGTACTACTCAACAGTGACTCGCTATTCTAAATATTAACCGGTTCGATGTGTAGGACTTCAAATGTTTCGTTTGCCACTTAGCCTTTACAAGTGATATATAATTTATAACAAAATCTTAAATGCGTTGTGGAGTATGTTATCTCCCCCAAGTGAAAAACGTTTGAAAACAGTTTAAAGAGGGGAAAGTGAAACTCACTGTTTGCGAAGAATTTCCCAAAATAAATCACCAAGATGCGCGTCACCGAAAAACTCTCTCTAACGTTCTAAAACAACAAAGAGATTTTTCTAAGTGTCGGAATATTATCGAGTCTCTAGACCCGGCACATAATACCTATGCACATAACATGTTTCGTGTTTCGTTTGTGAATCGTGGGTGACTTAAACAAGTGTTTTTGTGACACATTACATGTGTAAGCAATCATATACGTGTCATATATTCATAACGTACGTTACTAGCAATTATTCACCGTAAGGGCATTTTGGTCAACAAATAACAATTAATTAGCCATTATTCCCCATGAGGGCAATTTGGTCAAATCATGGCAATCAATTAGCAATTATTCCCCGCAAGGGTATTTTGGTCAAAACATAACAATTATATAACAAGTATCATGTTTCATGCATTTTTACACAACTCAGCAGCTAGTTTCACCGAGACAGAAATCCTACTAGAAAGATTGTATTATTTCACCGATCATAGCATCTCAAATAATTTACCAAAAATCATCACAGAAGCACATATGTCTTAGGTTTCCAGAACATATTTTATTACATTTTTATTCCTCATAGTTTTCTCACAATCATCAAATCATTACAGCAAACTCGTAACAGTCAAATTCGTGCGCAATCAGAATGTTATTTGAAATTCCTGTTAAACGAAAAATCCAATAAATGCAAGACCACTTGGGTTAGGTTCCTAACTCAATGAGTCAACTTCCAGAAGTGGAACCAACCCAATTGGTCTCGTAGTTCATGAGATATAACATTTACAACATAACCTAACAGCAGGTCTAACAGCTCAGCTTTGCACAACGTTTTTGTAAAATCATAAAAGTTAACCTTTACTTGTCCAAAAATTACAAATTTATACTCTATAGAAACTAGACTCAACCTAGTTTACTGTAGTATCAATAATTTCAACCAATTTTCATATTTACACTTCGTTACAGTCACTTAAACATCAAATACACATTCTGTCCAGAAACTGTTTGCATCCAAACTCAACATGTCAACAATCTATGAACTATCATGCATTCATATGACCCTCTAGACTCCATAAACACCATCCATGCACATAAATTACATATTACATACTTGATTAGGGTTTGTGTTTGAACTCAAATCAAAGACACAACAATTTACATGCAACAAGATTCAATCTAGTTATCAATCATCATTAATTCAACAACAATCATGTTAACTTCATACATACACATGGAATCGGCTCACTAGGGTTTGTAATTAACCCAACAAACATCAAAATCAATTAACAAGGATGTGAAGGATGATCAATTATACTTTCCTAGCACCTAGTTCTTCAATCAAAAGCTTGATTTGAGGGTTGTATGTGTGTATAAGGTGGACGGCAGCCAATGAGCAAGGGGATGAGAAGTTCCGATCGGGATTTTGGGTTTAGAATAATAATAAGTTAGGGTTAAGTTAATGATATATTTATGAACATACAAGTTACACTCAAGTCCCTCCACTTCTAAGTATTACTTTTCTAGCCTAACTAACTTGTTTTCATCTTGAGTTAACGTTTATAACCATGTTATCACATAACACATAAGTCTAACACATAATTATCACATAATTACTGTTTTGACGTTTTTCGTTTATTTATCAATCGTTTGCGTCAACTCGTTTGCGTTTCGGTGCAATTCCCGAAAGACTACACATGTAGTAAGTGTTAAGCGTCATTTAAACCCTAGTTTAAATGTAATGAAGTGTGCATTATAGATTTAGTGATCTTAAGTTTGAATTGACGGAGTTGAGTTAACGGAGTTAATCTGAAATTGACGATTGTCACAATAACCAAATCGAAAATCAAATTCTGAATTATGTTTCAGTTTTTCGATTATGAATACGATTCGGTTTTTGGTTTTTCTTCTGGACACCCCTACTTTGTAAAGTATATATATATATAGATAAAGGATAGAATACGAAAATCCTTTATCGTACATTACGTATGCGAGGCTATGGAACGTTCGATTACAATTGCAAGCAACAACAGCGGCGAGCCGGTCTTCGTCCATCACTGCTCCGATCGATTCTGTCCACCTTCACCATGACCGTTCAACAATCCGTCACTATCCAACGAGTCTGTCCACCGTCCACCATCCAACGATTCCGTCGCTATACACCATCTTCCTCATTCACGACTTGTTCACAGGTTAGTTTATCAAATTGATCAATTGAAATTGAAATTGATGAACTAATTGATCAATTAAACTTTGAAATTGATCCAATTAATCATCAATTTGAAGTTTCAGTTATCAATTTTGAGTTTGAGTTCTGGGTTTTAACATTGAACGTATTAACATTAACCTAAAACGTATAAACAGAACGTATAAACTTTTTGTACTGAACTTTTAAAGTTTAATTGATTTTGTTCGTTTAAACAGAACGTAAAAACAGAATGTATAAACTTAATGTTAGTACGTTCAATGTCAAAACCCATAACTCAAAACTTAAAATTGATCGACTAAAGCTACAAATTGATGATTAATTGGATCAATTTTTAGGTTAATTGATCAATTAGGCTCATCAACAATTTCAATTTCAATTTCAATTGGAAATTGCTCAACTGACCTGTGACCAACGATCGATGGTGGTGACGGACGATGGCGGTGCTCACGACAGTAGACGATGGTCGCAACGGTGGACTTTGACGGGTATGCGTTAAGTATTTTTAGGTTATTTACAATTATGCTACTAAGCAGTTTTAATTTCAATTAGAATCAGTGGTGCAGGAAGTCGCGTATGCAATGTATGATAAGCGATTATTGTATGTTAACTCACCCCTATATATATAACCTTTGATAAAAATGGCATGCTTTAAATATTAAGACTTAGAAACTAAGTTATAATATATCTTATAAATTAATTAATCTATGTAGGATACTACATAGGAAAGAAATATGAATGAATAGAATATATAGGGACATAGCAGCCAGGAATCACAAAATTTGACAATTAAAAAAAACACAAATCAAATCAGCATCTTATGTAATCAAATCTTACGAATACAATTAATAAAGGAATCTCTCTTCTCTCTTTCCGAGTCAAATGAATGAAGTATGTCTTAATCATTAGCATGCATGGAACCTACAAGAGATGATTATAACACATCAAAACCGACAGATAAACATATGCAAGAATCAAGTATTATAGAATTAATTTTACCGTAGATCTATAGATCGTTACATTAAATAATATAATTTCTAAGCTAGTCCTAAGAACATTTTACAGGGTCTACTAGTATTTTGCTATTGAATGACGAAAAATATATAAGATCGTAATCAAGAGTAGATTTTAGTAATAGTATACCTCCAAGGCGTCAATGTAAGGCTAGTTCATTTGGTAGAGACGTCTTTTAAATGGGATGTTCCAAGTTCAAACCTGGATAAAAACGTAGTTTAATATTATTAATGTAAAATAGGAGTATGAATTAAGTGATATTTCATCGAGCAACTAAATCAGACCGAAAACACCTTTTAGGGCTTTTATGAATAACATGGATGAACAATTAAAATTACCATCTTCTATGTCAAGAAAAACAACAAAAAATAATAGAATATATAAGTCAATCCTTTAAACAAGAAAAAAAATTACAAAAATGACAATAAAAATCTTACAAAAACAAATAGATATTACGGTACATTATAAACACGGAAGGCGAGGAATATATGGCAAAATATTGTTGTATAAAAAATTAATACGTCACTTAAAAATTAGTACAACATATGGCAAAAGAGCTGCATTACACATAAAAATTAATACAACATATTAATTAGTGAGTTTGCTATAAGTCTATAACAAACGATTCTTATAATTCTTGTGTATATCATTTTGGTGTATGCATAACCACATAAAATATTTACCTAATTCAAAAATATAGGTCAAACGTTATTCCAAGATACCTATTTTTTTTTATGAAATATACCTCTTATTTGCAGGATCATACACATAGCTTCAATGGTCTACAGTAGCTCCTTTGTTGATCAAGTAACTTTATGGCTAAACACCACATGAGAATGACAGCAAGATCGACAGTAGATAGGCGGCACGACCTTAGAACGACCCTCTTGCCTTCAGAATTTCTTGACAATTAAGTCAAGCAACCACAAGCAAGATCGCTTCAACAACAAAGCTACATATGCATAAGGAAGACATGACAACGCGAAGTGGCTTTTTCTCTTTAACAAACATCATGAATTTTCAAACGAAAGCAAGTTATCTAAATCAACATGCTCAAAGCAAACTATGGATAACAAAGCTAACTAGTTAAATTACGTGGCTCGAGTAGTTATAAACACAAGTTTTTAATCAAGTTTTATAGAAATAATTGAGACGAAACAAAGATATGAAATCTTCTCTCATATAAATACTTTTGAGGTTATAAATACGTCTAAAGAAATTAGTTTATGCAAAAGGGGTAAGAGACAACACAAGCAAATTGTGCAATTAGTTCATCTCTTCTTCGGGTCATGCTCAATAGGGGTGTAAACTAGCCAAGCTGCTCACGAGCTACTCAAGCTCAGATCGATAACTAACTCGAAACGAGTCAAGCCTTTTCGAGCTCAAGCCAAGCCTGTGCCTCAAATAAAACCCAGATAGTTATCTAGCCCGAGCTCGAGCTTTTATGGGAAACTCGTTTAGGCTCGTCAATCCTTAATGAGCCATGTATATTGTTAAGTTTTACCTGTTTTAGACTTTGATGTGTTAGTTTCCACCAACTGAGCTAGAGCCGAGCTTAGGCTCATTAAACTCAAAATGTATAAAAATAATTAAACACGTATATAAATTTATTAATAAATAATAAACGATTTGGACCCAAGCCGAGCTTTAGAAAAAGAGCTTGAAACGATCTAAGCTCAAGCTCTCATAAGTCAAAACGGGCCAAAGTCGAGCCTAATCGAGCTCAGGCTCGGCTCCGCTCGTTTACATCCCTAATGATAAAACCATATATATCATTCTAGCTTTCTCAAGGCTTAATCTATGTAAATATGGCCTTGATCGTATTCCAACAGGCCTATTTACGATAAAGAAAATTAGACAAGAATATTTAAAACTTCAAAACAAACTTTCTTTATATAACTGTGCAATAGAGATGACTATGAGCATGGAGTACAAACAAGCAACCTCCAATTCTATTCAATGGGTCTTTACTCTTTATGTCACTTCACCAAGCCCAACACAATTTTAAGCAAAATGTATATGGACTTAGGGAAAGACTTTTAACTACAGAATGGCCCAACTTGAGCAGAAGAAAGAATTACAAAAGAATTATTGATCAAAGGTTGAGCAATTTTACATAATAACTTAAGACTCAAAATCACCCTTTTCGGTCTTCATATCCATACTCGGTTTAGCATGTAAATAATCGATGAGGTACCTTAAGGTCTTTTGCCTTCCATTGCCTCTCTTTTCTCATGGCAACTTAAGCAAAGAAAAGGCCCATCCCAAGGCCTTGGTTTAGCCGAATTACCCAACCCTGCGAGTATTGAAATACCCTCACCAGGTTTCATTTCCTTTTGGCATACCGCACAAGTGAACAATTTGAATAAGTTGGACAACGGGTATTTGGTAAGTAACCTGCAACCGAATCATACATATCAGTTGTTAACAAAACATAACTTGACACGTAGACCTGTTAATGAGTCAATTTGAGCTGCTAACAAATTTAAGTACAAACCTTTCTGAAAGCAAAGCTGATCCTTCTTCTACTAGCTCTTCCACCACATCTGGTTGTAGATACACTGCATCAACTTGAGGGGGTGAACCTGAACTCTTTCTCCTAAACATGGACTTTAATACCCCTTTACCGGTCTTCTTTGCATGTGGGACGTTAGGGTTTGTCTTTTCTGGAGGAAGAATATCAACAACAATGCAGGTTGTATCATCCCTTAATCCTTTAGATTGTACTGCTTCCTATTAACAAGAATAAGAAACAGACGTTGACTTTAGAGGCGGTCAGACAGTAAAGAAACAATACATATATAATTGAATATTCATACTTTAACAATTTGTGCAGCTGCTGTATCGGGTGGCAGTCCACGACAACAAACTAGAGCTGCTTCTGCTGACATGGCATCCCATACACCATCGCTTGCAATTATCATCCTTCCACCAGCTGAGGACAGCTGGTAGGTTTACAAGTTAAAAAGTCTCAAAATATTAGTCGCCCCCAAATATACATCATAGTAGTGCAATATCATGTACTAACCTTCACTTGCTTAACGTATGGAACAGGAACAATGAACTCTCCAACATCCACATCTCCAATCGATCGCGAGAGGCACAAGCCACCAGGCCAGCATCTCAAAGGACCGATCTACCAAAAAAAAAATTATGTCCCAATAATAAGCAACAATTCTATACATACATATAAATGCATATATACACACACACACACACATACTTGGTTGCCACCACCAGCATTAAGCCGACCAACCTCACCGCCACTTGCAGTGACACGCTCCCTCCTACCATATAACAAAACAGGAAATTACAATTTAGCAATTTAACACAAAAGAAAAGCATCATAAAGAGATATGCTAGCATACTCTTCTTCACTGCAGTCAAGCCTGTGATCTGCTGATAGATAATATAAGCCACCATCTGCAGACTCGAGTATGCAGCGGGAATCACCAACAGAAGCTACAGTTATAACTGATCCTTCAATAATTACAAAGGTGACGGTAGTTCCTGACGATTGAACTGAAACGTAACAATGCATAAGTACTAGGTTTTTATAACAGGGGCGTGTTTACAGGTAAGAAACACAAGTAAATCGACAGGTTTTAGCACAGTAAAATCAAAAAGTAGTAAAGTAGATGATAAAAGAGAGCCATGCTACAATCATAAGTACACAGAGTTTATAACTGTTACATGGTGTGCCAGAAGTAGGCACACAGCTTATAATAAGAACCTCGAGTGGTGCTGCGGTGGTCATGAGTCTCATGACTCGCAAAGTGTGGTATGGCACTTTTTAATGAGAATTTCTTTGATATATTTTGGCAAGCCTTTTGTTATTACTTCTTTGTCAACTAATAGTCCAATATGTTTTAGTGCTTTATCAATACAACAAATTTAACAAGGTAATTATCAGCTTCTGTGTTTACGAACTTTTCAATATGGAAACTTTCGCCTTTTTGCATATCCAATATGTCCCACTTATGCTTACACAATCTCAAATATCAAAAGCTTTAGATTATGTATTATAATGCACATTTATGATCCAAGACAAAGGTATCAACCACTCAAATATAAATGAGAAAATAAAGGTATCAAAGATTTGATTTTGGACACATGGACATGTGCGTATATTTGATAAGAGTCAGGTTTTTGCATGTACATATCTTATTACAAGAAAGTCGAAGGCCTAAATTTTTTAGATAGGGATTAAAACACACAGTGGAATTCGATTATATCATTGCAAAACTACAAGCCAAAAAAGTTATAAGTGCAATTAATATCCCAGACGGACATATCATAAGTCATAACTAGTAACTACCCGCGAAGGTTACTAAATTTCCATACAAGACAAATAATACTATATCGGTCTCAAAGACAGCGTAAAGATCATTCCCTACATAGAAAATTAAAACCAATGTCCCAAATAAGACAGCCTCACTATAATCATGCAGATAACGATCTTCTCTAAGCTTACAAGTTACTAAAACTTTACATCCTTAAAGCTCTTAATTGTAAATGCATTCAAGACAAAATCACAGGACATCAAAAACAAACTTTCTTAATTAAAACCTGTAAAGAAGATGGTTGTAGTGAAAGTAATGTTTATTACTTGAAGGTGTGAGAAATACATAAACAACTACATCTATTTATACACAAATAAACCCTAGCTATCAACCCATAAAAGGCCCATGGGCTTTAGCCAACTATATGGGCTAAAACCCTAATTATAACTAAATACAACTAACACTCCTCCTCAAGTTGGAGCATAGATGTTAATCATGCCCAACTTGTTACAAATAAAATCTATCTGAGCTTTCCGGAGCGGTTTAGTTGGAATGTCTGCTAGCTGAAAATTTGTCTTCACATGAACTGGTTGAATGGAAGGAGGATCAGTTTGTGTGCCTACTACTCGATCTCTGATAAGGTGGCAGTCGACCTCAATATGTTTTGTCCTCTCATGAAATACTTGATTCTTGGCTATGTGAATGGCTGACTGACTATCACAGTATAACCTCATCAAGTCATTAGAAACAACCCCGAGCTCTCTGAGAAGACGACGAACCCATGTCATCTCTGATGTTACATCTGCCATGGCTCTATACTCCGATTCGGCACTCGACCGGGAAACCGTGTGTTGCTTCTTACTCTTCCATGATACAAGATTTCCTCCAACAAACACACAATATCCGGTGGTAGATCGTCGAGAAATCGGACAACCTGCCCAATCTGCATCTGAGAACCCTGATATCCGACCATCTCCTTCTTCCGTGAAGGCACCTACACGACAATGACCCTGATCAAAGTATAATATACCCAAGCCAGGTGAGGTCTTAAAATATCTTAAGACACGAATGGCAGCATCCCAGTGACCGGTGTATGGTGTAGCCA
Source organism: Bidens hawaiensis (assembly GCF_021521415.1). Taxonomy (NCBI): domain Eukaryota; kingdom Viridiplantae; phylum Streptophyta; class Magnoliopsida; order Asterales; family Asteraceae; genus Bidens; species Bidens hawaiensis. Next base: position 303,246 of record NW_027493074.1, on the reverse strand, counting down.
TAAATTGGCTCAGAACACTGACAGTAAAGGAGATATCCGGTCGTGTGACGGTTAAATAATTAAGTTTACCAACCAACCGTCTGTATCGCTCAGGATCTTTCATTGGATCTCCTTCCTTTGGGAGGAGTTTCTTTGTAGGAAGCATTGGGGTATCAACAGGTTTACAACCCAGTAAGCCACATTCAGTTAACATATCAAGAACATACTTTCGTTGGGAGAGAAGTATTCCTTGTGGAGAGCGGGATACTTCTATGCCAAGGAAATACCTCAATCGACCTAAGTCGCTGACCTGAAACTGAGACTGAAGAAACTGCTTGAGTTCGATAATCCCGACCTCGTCATCACCTGTGATTATAATGTCATCCACATAAACAACTACGATAATCCTCTTTCCTTTCTGGTGTCTAAAGAAGACAGAGTGATCGTAGGCACTCCGAGTCATCCCAAACTGTCCCATAACACTAGAGAATCGACCAAACCATGCCCTGGGAGACTGTTTAAGACCATATAGAGAACAACGTAGTCTACAAACTTTCGAGGCCTCCTCCTCAACAACGAACCCTGGGGGCTGCTCCATATATACCTCCTCCTCAAGAACACCATTAAGAAAGGCGTTCTTGACATCAAGCTGATGGAGCGGCCAATGATTAATGGCAGCAAGAGCGATACAAATATGGACAGATGACATTTTAGCAACCGGAGAGAAGGTTTCATCGTAATCAATGCCATATGCCTGAGAATACCCTTTTGCAACCAACCGAGCCTTTAAGCGGTGTAAGGAGCCATCCGGGTGTAGTTTAACCGTAAACACCCAACGACAACCAACAATACGCTTCCCTTTAGGAAGTGTTTCAAGATCCCATGTATGATTGGACATTAGAGCCCCAATTTCATCTTCCATAGCCTGTCTCCATCCTGGGTGAGCGAGAGCGCTCGTCACATTCTTGGGAATCGGGTAGGAATCAAGGGTAGTGGTGTACGCATGAGATTCAGGAGATAGGTGGGTGTAGGCAACATAGTCCTGAATTGGGTAACGAGTACATTTCCGGGGTTCCTTGCGAAAGGAAATAGGTATATCGGGAAGTGGGGCACCAGAAGGATCATAAACGGGTGTATCAGAGGTTGTTGGATCGGGTAAGGATGTATTAGTGAGAGGTGTGGATTGCTCAGATGTAGACGGAGTATCGGAGGGTATTTCGGGGTCGTGGCCAGGGTGTGAATCAAGAGTCGCTGATGTTTGACCCCTACCCCGCCTAGCATATGTGAAAAGCAGTGGCGGAGATTCTGTCGGTGGGTCAGAATCAGTAGAGATTGGATCGGTAGAAGGAATTGACACAGGAATGGTGGGGATGAAGGGAGATGTGGGTATATCGAGGTCGGGAAACGGGTCAGAAACAGGAGTGGAATACTCGAGAAAGTAAGGAGACTCGTGAAAAGTGACATCGGCACTAGTAAAGTATCGGTGAAGTGATGGGCTATAGCATCGATACCCTTTTTGAACCCGTGAGTAACCAAGAAAGACACAACGAATGGCTCGGGGATCAAGTTTGATGGTTTTTGGACTATGGTCATGAACATAGGCGACGCAACCAAATACTTTAGGTGCGAGAGGAAACGGTGTTTTACCATGAAGAACGGTTGAGGGCATGCGGTTAATCAGATATGTGGCAGTGAGAACGGCATCTCCCCAAAAACGATGAGGAACACGTGATTGGATCATGATTGTGCGAGCAACATCCAATATGTGACGATTTTTGCGTTCGGACACACCATTTTGTTGAGATGTATAAGTACACGATGATTCATGAATAATGCCGTTGGTTTTTAAGTATGAAGAAAAGTCGGTGGAAAAATATTCTTTAGCATTATCAGATCGAAAAGTTTTAATGGTGGTGTTAAATTGGTTCTGAACATAAGCATTAAATTCTTGAAATATGGAAAATACCTCACTACGAGATTTCAACAAATAAACCCAAGTAGTGCGAGAATAGTCATCAATAAAGGTAATAAAATATTCAAAACCCAACGTAGATTTGATAGGGCAAGGACCCCATACATCAGAATGCAACAGTTCAAAACAAGAACTGACTCGATTGGGCACCCTAGGGGGATAGGGACGCCTGGTATGTTTACCAAGTTGACACGACTCACAATGAAAATTAAAAGACGAAAGTGGTAAATCTGGTCGCATTTGCCTCAGAACCGCTATAGAGGGATGACCTAACCGACAGTGAGCCTCCCTGACAGCGGAATCACATAAGTTTGCTACAGGATGCGAAAACGGGGATATACGATAGAGACCTCCTGATTCAAAACCAGTACCAATTACCCGGTTTGTTCCTAGTTCATAAAAAACGCAGTGAGTTGGGTAAAAGGTCACAGAACAGTTGTTTTGTTTGGTAATCTGACTCACTGAACAAAGACTGGTAGGAAATTTAGGAACAAATAGGATAGAAGACAGTTTTAGGTTTTCCGAGTTACTGATGGATCCTATGCCGAGAACGGGACATGAAGATCCATCGGCAAGACGTACCGGTGCATGGGAAACATTTTGAAGACTAGAAAAAATACCCGATTCCCAGTCATGTGATGTGTGGCTCCAGAATCAATCACCCATGATAAGTCAAGGCTAGAAGGTTTACCTGAATGTGCCGAGCTGGTTTGAGGATGAGGCAACTGGGAGGTAAGAAACCGTTGAATAAGATCATGCTCCTCTTTAGTAAATGTATACATGTATGTATTTTCGCCCATAGTGATACACGAAACTGAAAATTGACTGTGAACAGTAACAAGTGCGGGTGGAGGGCGGGAACAGATTCCGGCGTAAACAGTTAATCGTCGTGAACAGTTAATCCCGGCAGCGAACAGTAATTCCGGCAGCGAACAGTAACTTTCCGGCAGTGAACAGAAATTCCGGCAAACGAACAGTGACTTCCGGTAGTGAACAGTGACTTCCGGAGTGAACAGTAATTTCTGGCGTGAACAGTAATTTCCGGCGTGAACAGTAATTTCGTGACAGGACAGAACAACAAGGCAGGGGCTTGTTTCAGATCTGAAGGCTGCTGGTGACGGCTGGTCAGACTCGGGTTCGGGTCAGATCGCGGCTAGGGTTTGGATCGAGAGCCGTAGCTCTGATACCATGTAAAGAAGATGGTTGTAGTGAAAGTAATGTTTATTACTTGAAGGTGTGAGAAATACATAAACAACTACATCTATTTATACACAAATAAACCCTAGCTATCAACCCATAAAAGGCCCATGGGCTTTAGCCAACTATATGGGCTAAAACCCTAATTATAACTAAATACAACTAACAAAACCGATGCGGACCCTACTTTTGTAAAATTTAAAATCTCTATATGCAATGACACAGTGGCATCAGGTGGTATCCTGCTTATGCTGATTTGTCAAGAAATCTATAGAAAGAAAGTTAATACCTTGTTCTTGGAAATCTTTATCTGTTTTCACAAATCCTGCCACCAAAGCCCTGGGCAACACAGTGACCCATTCATCTCGGTTAAGATCTTTAGGAATAGCTCCCAAGACATTGTTTAGAAGATTCTCCTTTGCATATATAGCTGCTGCAGACCCATTATGCCCATCAAATATCTGCAAATCAAAGCGTGGTAAGAAACATAACTGAAGATCGATCATCGCAGTACATCCTTTCAGAACCTTATTTTTCCATTTCTTTTCCCTAAATTGATTATAAAAGATTTAAAAGTAGCATGTAGTTATGGATATTCAAACATTGAAAGCCAGAAACAGTTGAGATAGTATACCCCGAAAACAGAATACGTAGTTACACCATCCCCTAACACGCGTTGGCATTCAGTTTTAATCAACGCGAAATCCTCCCCTTTCTTCGACTGGCTAGCTTGACCACTGGTAATCTCCGGCCTCTCAGCCTTCTCACTCGCCAATTCACGCTTCAACAACACAGATAACGGGATTGTGTGATGCTCACCCTTAACGGCAGCCATTTCCTTCGGTTCCTTCAATAATCCAGATCCACCTCCTTCAATTCTGCCCTAATAATAAAACTCAAACTTCTCGAGATCCACCTCCACATACTCCATCACTCCAGATTCAATATATTCCTAAATCACCACAAATAACATCATCATCAAATTATCACACTAGCATTAAAAAAAACATCAAAAACAATATCATGAAAATTATCACACTATTATAATAACTTAAAAACATGAAGATCAAGCATCAAACACAATCTCACTATTATAAAAATAAAAATATTTTTTTTAAATAACTAACATGAAAATCAAGCATCAAAAACATCATGAAATTATCTCACTGTTGTAAAAATAAAAATTAAATATAAAAAAATAAAATAAATAAATAAACCTAAAACAAACATGAAAATCAAGCATCAAAAACAACATGAAATTATCTCACTAATAATAATAATAATAATAATAATAATAATAATAATAAAAACATGAAAATAAAAATGAAGCATAAAAAGATCCATTCTATAGATCCGAACTTGAAACGCGCGTAAAATCGCCTAAATGAACTCGCAATGCGGATGATCCACAAGTAAACTAACGAGTTCGCCGATCAAATCCAAATCCAAATCCAAAACCTAAAGAAAAACATACATAGTAAAGTGATGAAAGAGAAAGCAAAGCGTACTTACAGAAGAGTAGATTAATTCGTTAATAACAAGGGCAAAACGCTAGTATCCAATTCGTTCAAGCAAGCACAATTGACTTGGTAGAGAAGAGAAATGATGGTCCGGCGAGAGAAACTTAGCTTATATTATTCTTCTTCGGTTATTTGTATTTAATGCATAATATCATGTCATGTGCGAGCGTACAAAACGCTTTTCTGCTTCTAAAAGCCGACTTCAGTGTCTATGAGCTGTAACTCCCCTCACTTGTCAAAACATGCCTTTACTATCAGTAGAAAACTTATTATATATGATAAAACTTCATGGTCCAACCTATAACCTTCTATATTCTTATCACATGGAAAACTTAAGCTATTATTATTATTATTATTATTATATCAATCAAGGTTATCAAGGTTGTAAAAGTCGTTAAACGACCGACTGAGGAGTTGAGAGTACTCGGATTTAGTTGGTGAATACTCGGGGATAGCTCACCTAGAACTCAGCTTAGGCGGAGATTACTTGTTGAATACTCGGCGTGTAGGCACGATCTTTAAATTATCAATCATTAATACATCATTGTAATTTTTCACCATAAGTTCATAACTTATATAATGTTTCAAATAAAAAAAGAAGTTTGCTTAACACATTTTCAAGATCAGGGAATTATCATTTAAGAATAAAGTATATGTGAGAAGTCATGAGATGTATAAGCTTAAGTCGTGCACCTACATTATTGTCCAAATTCATGTATTTAAAACTAACAAAAGTAATGAAACACAATAACTTATCTCATGTATTAGCTTTATATTCAAGTATTTGTTTCATTAATTTGTATATTTCTTTCATGTGTAGAACTTATGTTGAATGATTTAAAGAACTAGTTTATTTTGTTATTAAAATTAATGTTCTTAAATAGGAAAATAATACACCTGATTACTTGTGTGATCATAACACGGGAATACAAAGTCGTTAAGCAAAACATGCTTGGCATGTATAATGTTGTGAGGCTTTCGGCATGATTTTGTGTCACACGACTGTGTAGTAGTTATGACTTAACCGATTACTTTCACACTTTGATTTCTTTTACATAAATTTTTACAATTACGTACTCTTAACATACAATATGTTTATTCATGTGATATACAGTAAGCTAGACATGTCTATGTATCTTGGATTACCTAGAAGTTTGATCTTGAAATATTCAACATCTACCTTCGAATTCTTTATTTATTCATGAATTGTTGTTTCTTTAGTTATAGTGACATAAAGCAAGAAATAACTCATATAAAGTAAACTAATCATTATATTTAAATATGACCTAAATACTCGTGGTTCTACCTTTATTGACTAACAGTTACTATTCTTACAAAATGACCTCATATCATAGTATTTTATGAAATTGTTTTGGCATGTTAAGTTTTTAAATAGTATTTAACGTATGACTCATACATGAACTTACTTCTTATGAAATCACTTTTAACTTAAAAAGTAATCCATTTTAACAATTTATATTATCTTCAAAGTATTAGGTATTTGTGACGGGAAAAAATCCTACCCACGTCTCCTTTTTACCTATTAACACGCGTACTCTTAAGTGTTTGCATACTATAGGATTCAGACCCTCACCTCTAGATTAGCGAATACATCATTTGCCATCGTGACACTGTCATGAAACAATTATATAGTTATTTTGTAAGAATATGAAAGATACCAATCAAATCAAGATAGATTTATAAGAATTTATAATAAGTTATATAAATAATTGTTAGACCAAGACAAATGGTGGTGCATGTGGTAATTAAGTAAGGATTGTGTGGGGTCAAACGAGTGATTATCCTAAATTGTAGATGAAGCCGACTCGAGTCGGCCCGGCCCATAAAATTTTAAAGTTTTGGATTTTGGAAGGTTGCAGCTTAACTTTTAATAGAGTTGTTGGGGATGGGGGGGTGTTTGTTTTTTCTTCAAACATCTTTAAGGGAGCTAATGTCTGTAGGCGCGCAGACATTACCTTTGAAAACTGTTTGTTTTTTTTTCTTAAAACAGATATGAAGTTATATTCTTTCATCTTAAAAGAAAAGTAAGGAAATCTTGCTTAAAACATCTTTACAAAAAAACCCTACTCTTCTCCCTTTGCAGCCACCCTCTCATCCACTCCTCCCACCACCGTCCCCCACCGTCCGCCACCACCACCACCCACCGTACGCCGCCACCACCATCCCCCGCCGCCACCATCCACCGCCACTACCAGCATCCACCACCACTACCCATCATCCGCCACCACCACCACCACCCATCACAACCACTATCCATCACCGTCACCACCAATCACCACCATCCACCACCCACGACAACCGTTCATCACCACTATCACCCACTGTCGGACGCCATCACCGTCAACTACCACCGTCCACCACCCACCAAAACCGTCCATCACCACCACCCACTGTCCACCACCACCATCCACCACCACCCATCACCACCACCACCTTCCACCACCCACCAAAACCGTACATCACCACCACCCACTATCCACCACCACCGTCCACCGCCACTACCCACTGTCCACCACCATCGTTCACCTCCACTACCCACTGTCCACCACCATCGTTCACCGCCTACCACAGTATCCTACCACCACCCACTTCTATAGTTCGTACACCACCCTTCCACTCATTATGCAAACGATATCCAGTTTATAAAACAAACAGTATTATATTTTCAGATTGCAGATCTTCGGACCACATCTTCTGTTGCAGACATGAAATCAGATGAAATTAGATTACAGACAGTTGTTTGTCTTCAAAAACAAACAACACCTTAATTAATAATTAATTTGGCAGCCAACTCATTAACACGCTTTCCGGAGAGACATATGTTGGTTCTTTTACACTAATTCCCAATCTCTAATTATAAGATTTAGATTATGGATGGACCTACATAAGGCCGAGTGTACTGGGCGACACTTTGGGCGAAAATGGGGCGATAAGTTGGAGGAACACCGCCCCCCCCAGGCGATATTGGGGCGAAAAGGGGCGGGGGCGGGATCTGTTTCTCGCCCAGCATGTCTGTTGTTTTGTTTGTTTATATTATTATTATATATATATATATATATGTGTGTAAGAGATATATATATATATATATATGTATATATATATATATATATTATATTACTATTGTAGTCCCTACACCATTACACCCCAAAAACAAATTCTCACCCATTGCTGACTGGGCGTCACACGGCGCAAAACGCCCCAATTTGTAGCCCCTCCACTACGCATAGCCTAAAAATATCATATAAGGAAAATTTTAAGTATTATAGGATATCTTTTTTTAAAAAATAATAATAAAAACCTATTTGGATTATTCGTAAAAATTGTTGAAGAAAAATAGTGAAAATGAGAATATGAAAAATCAAATATATTTGAAAGAGATCTAAGATGAATGACTATAGTTTACATGTTGACGTACAAATATTTTATAAAGATATGAAATTTATACAATAAATAAATATATGGTCCTTTTAATCATTTTAACTTAATCGTTAAATATTTAGAAAAAGAATGTATTATTTCGGATATTATAAATTAAATTGTATTTATATATAATTCTTAGATTTAATTATGCTTTATTTAAAACAATTAAAGAGAAATAATTTTGCTATTCAAATGTGAAGAAAGAAAAGCTAGAAAGTGAAAGGTATAATAAAAAAAAAACTAGTTCACCCAATGATCATGAACGATGAAGCGAGAACCTTGTATAGTTGTATATCCAAGCTTACTTTTTTTTATGTGGTGCCTAGTTAAAGCCATGAAAACAACTTATATATTCCTAAACTTTTATTGCTTTTGTTTGTGTCGTATACTCGTATTAAAAGGCATATTCAGAAACCAAGGCTGAGTTAAACTAAGGCATATTTGAAAACAACATGTTCAGACAGAGATTGATATGGGGTATCAAAATGTTTGATCATCGTATTTGCTTGCTTTTCCTTTAAACATTGGGTTTATTGGCTACTTCTGACTTTCATTTGAGACGACCTCAGTCATTTGTAAAGTATAAGGAGAACTGATGGACGCTCCTAAGGTATCTGCGGCGAGACAATACCAATGATCCTTGTCAATCTGTCATTAGTGAGACTGAATGTCTGGCCTTTGACTACACACGGAACCTCAAAAGACAACCAAGTGATAGTTGTATCAAAGCAGTTTGATACTTGTACAATTTAAAATATTTACTTATCCCAAAATGTTTTCAAATATTGATGATAGCTAGGTTGATCCCGTGTAATACACATGTAATAATATATAAAACTTCATATATATATGTGTGTGTGTGTGTGTTTTATACATTTTAATGAATTGTAAACGTAAGATAATCTAACATTATTAATATAAGATATCACATTGTTGATTTGTTGTTTTAATTAAAAGAATTCAATATACAACGACAAGCAAAGAAAAATTACAACTTAACACATATTTATAACTTATACCACACATTTCTAACTTATACCAAAAGACATATTAATTAAACATATAGATATTGTAACATAAGTTATGTGTTTTAGAAACTATTTTTATTGAAATTATAAAACATATAAGTACAAAACATAAAGAATGATACAAATGTGAATATAACAATGAGAGGTAACAATTATAATATTTATTAGAACGTTTAATAAAACAACAATAAAATCCAAACCTCGTAACTTAAACCATCATTTCGATCCAAGCATCCATACATCCAGTCCAAACGTTTATATATAATTTCCCAAAATCCAAAATGAAAAAAATAACAAAGTTTCAAAATTTTAAAAAAATAACAATGAAGACAATCAATTTCTTTTATTACTCAATAAATTGTTATTATAATCATACATTATGAATACTTTTCTAACCTAGGAGTTAATGTTTAATTAAATTATTTATTAGGTGGATAATTTATTTATAGAAATTGTATACTTGGCATCCTATGTGGATACCTAGTTGTAGATATTCTACTGTCAAGTTGTTGCGAAAAATATTTCTAAAACGTTTAGAGGCCATTTAGTTCGTAAAATTATTTTAGAAGATACTGAAATCTTGAAAGGAATTAAAATTTGATGGAATTGGATTTAGTTCAAATAAAAAACAGAACTGTTTTTGGTTGTTAAAATTAAAAATAGAATTAGATTAATTAAAGGATGAAGATGGTAATATATGATATTTCTGGTAATTGGCTAACATCCTATTGGAGAGTTAAAATTCAATTAGGGTCATAAAGGATTCTTACGTTCCAACGAATGATGGAATATATTTAAACTACAATTTGTGCTATTGTGCCAACCATACATTAAATTTCAATAGAATTAATTCCAATTCCATCCAAATGCCAAAGAAATATACCAACCAAACAAAATGAAGTCAAAGATTAGATTGAAGGATAATGTGGGCATGTGAACTATAACTGCTCTTTTGAACAATTTATGTTAAGTGCTTTGGTGTGTAAACATCTTCCAGTTGTCAAATTGAGTATAGACTGATGATGGTAGAGGTTGCATACTGTTTGTTACAGTTTTGTATTGTGTAAGTTTAGCAATTGATGATCAGTGTATTACATCAAGTGAAAAGTCTAATGTAAAGGTCAAACACTCAAAACAGTGAGATTACAATTCATCGTTGGAATGTAAAATTTGAAATTTTACAAAAACGTTTTACAGATAATAAACCATTTGCCACGTCGAAAGAAGACATTAATGTTGAACAAGATCATGCCACGAGTCTTATAAAAAGGATATTAAATCGCATACAAAGTATGGCCACCCAATGTACCAAAACACAAACGCTCAGAACTCTAGAAAGAAACTGTGTCGAGCATTGTACCTAATGTCTGAATGATATTGGATGACATGAGATTGGAAACATGCTCTTCTAGATGTTTCTTGGCATCCTGCCTTCCGACATTTGCAATCGCTAGCTTCTCTGGAGACAGTTTATCTTCTTCCTGAACCGCTTTGTTATACTTGATTGCTAGACTCAGCATCTCCTGTAAACATTAACAACCACTTTGTCAATAACACAACATTTACCATGGCCACTTGAATTATGTGAAAAGAATGCTGACCTGGACAGTCTGCTCATTGGTTTTTGAATGTGTATCAAACCGTTCAAGTTTTAATCCATCAGTCCACTTCTTCTTGTGAAGGTTCAATAGCATCTTCTCTTCAAGTTCATTCTTCCTGTAATTAATAGCTATTGAATAGTAGTGCCTGTTCAGCCCGTGAATCAGCGCCTACAAAAACAAGATTAAAGAAAAGATCAATAAACAAACATCCTAATAATAATAATAATAATCCCAATGATTTGAGATATGGCAATGACTTACTTGAATTGATGGTTTATTAAGATGGCCAAGATTTGATGTTGTTTGGCGTGGCTCTTGACCCAGCATCATGGTTTGCGGGTTAATAAGGCGGAACGCATCAATCACAACCTTCCCTTTAACACTCTGAATAGGATCAACCACCACTGCAACAGCTCTTTGATTCAGAGCTTCAAAACTCTGCAATATGGTTCAACAATAAAGTCACATTTTTAACTTCCAACAAGAGTTTAATAAATGACAGGAAGCTTATGACGTACCTGTTGTGTGTTGATGTCGACTCCAGATAACCAACAACCAAATCCAGGATGTGAATGGTACCAGCCGACCACCATCTCTGGTCTGTGGCGACAAACAAAGGTAACAGTCAACCAGTGGAAATAATTAACACTGTGAAATACAGCATAAACTAGTAGAAACAAAACTGCAATGTGCAACTAATGCTTTCTAGTAGAGTGCTAACAGCCTGTGCAGCTGACAAAATGTTTACAACGGGAAGGTTTAACCACAGTTTAAAACTTTCTGTACTGAAACATTCATAAAGTGCAGACACGTGGTAAGTGCATACATGCCTACACGTTGACGATTATAAAAGTTATAAACGCGCAAGGAAAGTGCTACCAAAAAATGATCATGTTAACATGTAAATAACTCTTCTGGTTTTGTCAAAATAAACTATACCAACTCATATGCACTCAAGAAAGTTTCAGAATAATGGTAAATGAAATGTGTCAATATAATAAAATGATCACTCTAGAATCTAAAGCTAATTAATATAAGCACACATCTGTTGCAATCCATCCTGATGGATCGTAAAACAACTCAAATTTCATAAATGTAAACACCCATATCCAAAAGCCATAGAGACACTGACAAAGATCAATATTCCTCCACAGTTGCAAAATTTCAAATCTTCATAAAAGACTAAAAACAACTCTTAGCAACAAACTAAAATGCCAAAGAAACAAGACATTACCAAATTTGCAGAGAACAGAAGCATCTTTATAGTTCATAGCATTTACACAAGTTTCCTGTTATAATCAAGCATAGTTATCAAATGCGCTAGACGCATAGGCCTCGTCTAGGGCCTAGGAACAAGGCGCAAAAAAAACGAGGGCCTAAAGAAAAAAAGGCGCACTTAAATAAAAAATTTAAAATATATTATATACATGAAAAATAATACTATTCTTCAAATAAAATATAATCTAATCACTTAAATCAGTACCAAAAGTTCTAAAATAGTCAAGATTCAAATGCAATTCCATAACTTGAATAACAAAATGTATCAATATAATGCCTTTGACCTCTCCTAGATCTAAGTTTTAATAGCACTCCTCGCATTTCTTTTGCTCGGATTTTATCTTCTGATGTTCTTGGCATAGACAATGTTGTAGCGCTCACCTAGAAGCTAGAAGCGCATATATTGAGCCTCGCCTGAAAAATAGGCCTAGGCGCAAAAGGCTAGGGCTTTTAATTACTATCTAATCAAGAGCAGTCTATGTAAGGATCCCCATTCATATATCTTGCGTTATCCCAAAAAATGTTCCAGCTTTCAATTATAAAACAAAACCAATAGTTCAATCTAACGAGATTATACGATTAAAAGCCTACTTACACAAACAATCAAATGCAAAAAGAGTTCACAAACCTACCTCCCAGTTTGCTTAAGCATATCAAGCATATTAGTCTGGAAAACATGATCAACAGCCTCAACACTAACACCAGTACCACTCTGCGGCATAGCGAAAACATCGACCACGCGGACGGTATACTCATCGACAAACTCCCCGAGCATCAATCCCATAACTTCCATAGGCACTCCCGCTCTCCCTAAACAATAATAATAATCAATCAATTATTCAACAAACCCTAACTAATTCTAATTAGGTAAATAAACAAACAATTGGCTAAGTAAGTAATTAATTACCGTGTTTAAGCATCTTGAGAAGAGCTAGAGAAGAGATGTAGACTTGTTCGGATGTGTCGAGTGTCGGTGAGTCCACCGGCGGGTGGCCTAACGCGCCACCGGCTCCGCCGAACATCCGCTGTAGCCGTTCCATACCTGACATTACCTTCCGATAGATAGATCAACAGGTGGTTTGAATTTCTTTGGTAACAAGAAACAAGATCTCCCCAAAAAGGAACAAGGGGGTGTTTAATGTAAAAGAAAGAGAAGAGGGGTGTAAACACGACATTCGGCTCGTTAAAAGCTTGAACTGAACTATAACTTAAATGAGTTTAGATGTACTCGTGTCCGAACTAAAGCCTTAAAGTAAGTTTATTTAATAAACAAGATCGGGCTTTATAAGTCGAGCTCAAGCTACCTATTATTTATATACATGTTATTTAACTCATGAAGTATATTTATAAAATATAAAATAATATTTATTAGATATAAAATTATGATGAATATATTAAATAACATATATTAAGTTACAAATAAGTTTGAAATTATAAAGATATAAGGCGAGCTCAAGCTTGAAAAAAATGACTAATGAAGTCACAAGTTGAGCTCTAATGCTCGTGAGTCAAAACGAGTTGTGATTGAGTTCAACTCACTTCATTTGTGCCCCTAATAATACATACCGAAACTATGACCAATAACGCTTCAAACTTTCATATTTATTGCTTAGGATAATTACACTCACATAATTATCACATATTTACACTTTATTTCTACTTGATTTTGTTGGTGATTTTAGTGCCATTAAGGTCACTATAAGCAATTGAAATTTGTTTAATACCAAATGAGAAGTTGGAATATACATTGACTTGAGTTTGGAGGTGTGAATTACGCAGTCAACCAAGACTATTCTAACTACTGTATTGTTAAGTTTATTAAGAGGGTGCAGGGCCGGCTCAACGAATGTGGATGCCTAAATCAAAACAAGATTTTGGGGCCTTTGCATAACAATTGTTAAGAAATAAAATTGATTATTACAAGTTTTGAACTCATAACTTATACTTATAGTAACAACCAAGCATACCACCGTACCAATAGATTTCTTTGAGTTTACTATACCCATTATAATATATCTATATATAAATTTATTTTTTTTTGGATTTGAAGGCCTTAACTAAGTGTGGGTCTAAAGCCCTAACTTGTTTTCGTTGTCGTCCAACGGGCAAAATCGATGGTTGGGGTTAAAATATATTGTTAGCTTAAAAAGTTGTTTAAAATTTATTGAATTTGATCTTTAGAATTAAGTATATTTTTTTAACCAAAAGTGGTCTTGATAATAGATTTGGTATTCAGAACCATAACTGATCACAAAATTAACTTTGGTCTCTCAAAACCAAAGTTGGTGACCATAACTAACTTTTTTTATTTAGTACTAACTTCGGTCTTTAAAACCAAATACGTTCATCATAATCAACTCTGTTCTTCAGTACTATAGATGTTGTAGTTGCAATGGTGTTTCGGTCAAAAATTGACAAAGCAACTTTGTGATCAAATTAGTGCGTGAGGTGAAGTGCTTATCGATAATAAGGTTGAACATAAAGATATGATTACGAGGAAAAAACCCTTGATTATGATAATCTTCCTTTCGGTCAAGAGTTTACAACTTAATCTTTAGTCGAATACCTTCGGTTAAAGATTATGAGCTTAACTTTTGGTCGAATTACGCTTGATTATTATGATCTCCGGCACAAAAAACCCCCCGGACGGTGAAAATTATCACCGTCGAGTTTATTAATATCGAAAACAAGTGATTACAAAGGTTGGAGCTAATATAATATCGAAAGCTAAGTGTTACAGTGATTGCTAGTAAGCTAGATCGTGAAAATGTGTGTGACCTATTGATATTATCAGCTCAATATATAATAAGAAGATTACAATTGTTATTCCGATTATTCTGGAAACCCTAGACTACTTCTTCAACAAATCGTTACTGCCCACGTTGTTATAAGTTGACGAAGTTCAAATAGCATTCCGTTGTACTCCACGTTCTTATAAACATATTTAACACGTGATCTTATCTGCAAAACAGTTAGATAATATAGGAAAATTGAATTAGTCAACGTACCTTCCTCAGAATAACCGCTTGAGTCAACATCCTTAAGTTAAGCTCAATTCCGAGGATAAAAATCCACACCCAACAATTGCCCCTAATTTTTACTGCGTGACAGCTGTAAAATTTTTAATTTCAAAAGCAATAATATCTCTGATATGTGAAATGACGTGCGCGGGAATCGAGGAGACTCTACAACCGTCCCTCTAGGTTATAATTAAAGCATTTTCCTTCTTCTACACCACAATCCTCTTCCACCGATTCACAACCAGGTTAGTTCTCATCTTTCATCTTCTTAATTTCTTGAAGTTTTTCTTTCGATCCATACTGAAGATGAGGAAAAGAACCCCTCGTGCACACAATCCTTTCTGTTTCGCAACCTCAGACGATTTCGTTGACCAAGGTCTCATTCCGGCGACCGATGAAGATCAATGCCTTTTCAAATATTTAGATTTTAAGTTTCTGAAAGAATCGGGTTTATTACTTGCCGAAACCGTCATTAGGCCATACGATCCCAAAGTCAAGGCCGACTTTTCTTCTAAAACCTGGACCTGCTTCTTTTATTATCCCTTTTCGATTGGCCTTTCATATCCGTTTCCCCCGCTTATACAAGAGTTCTTTGACGTGACCGGATTCTCGTACTCACAAGTTATGCCAATGGTGTGGAGGGTTTTGGCAACAGTAGACCGTCTGAACAAAATTCATGGACTATCCATTGGTGTGCCTAAGATCGCCGCAACTTATAACCTTCGAACCCACGGATCCTTTCACTATTGCTTTCAATGTAAGTCCAGTCGTCTTTACATGATTCCCAAGGTGTCTGGTAGCGACCCTGATTGAAAAAAACACTTCTTTTTCATTCGTCGGGATTCTATTCTTGATAGGATGAGCTTGCCTACTAAATGGGTTCATAAGGGTAGGAGATTTGTAGGATAAAGTATCTTTTTGCAAACGATTCATTTTGATATGGTTTGTTTTTTGACAGTTGTGTTTGAGGATTTGATAAAGCTTAGGAAGGATACGAAGAAAAGGCTCAAGGCATTGTTCAAGATTCCAGCAGAAGAAAGGGAGTTTTGGTTAGAGGAAGAAACGGGAGAGACAAGTGTGATTACCGCAAAACCTGCTGAAAGCATGAATTCCGTTAAGTGTTTTGGGGATTTTAGGTTTTCTAGGAATTTTGTTATCTTGAAAATAACTTGATGAATCATTGTGTAGGGATGCCGAAGCCAAAGTCTTTTAGCTTGGTGGATTTGGATGATCTTATTGAGGATAGACCAGTGGTGAAACAAGAACATTCGAAGACACTTTCCCCTTCGGTGAAAATTCCAACGACCCACCAGAAAAGTGCTGCACAGAAGAAGAGGAAAGCTACTACTTCAGCTGAGACCGAGCCTTTTGCTGATATGACCACTACTGATGCTGTGGAGAAGCTTCAAGGTCTTGCTAACTTTATCAGAACAGTAAATACTTTTTTGCTTATCCTGAAAATAATAATCTGCAGAAAAACTAATATTAATTTGGGAATAACAGAAAACCGAAAGTTACCGTCAGATATCCCAAGATGATGAATTGTCCAAGAAGGAGGCCGAAGCCAAGCTCGCCGATCTTCTACAGGCTGTTAACATCAAGGACAAGCTGCTCAAAAAGAAGGATAAAGAGATTTCGGATCTCAAAGCCTCATTTGAGTCAGAGAAGATTGAGTTTCTTGAGGATGCTAAGAAGTGTGCAGCCGCCAGCATTCTGGAGTCGATGATCAATATGTCCGAGGAAGTACAAGCAAAGGGTCATGTGATGGAGTCTTGGAATTCTGGAGCTTGGAAGAAAAAGCTCAAGGTGCTAAGGGGGAGAAGATTGAAGAGGGTGAGACGGCTGGGACTTCCGAGGTGATCAAGGATGTTGGAGCTGGTGAGGATGTGAAGGAGACTAAGGCTGGGGAGATGACAGATTTGGAGAAGAAGGAAGGTGATGATGCTGAGGGTGGAAAGGTCTAAACCTAGTTTCCAGGTGGTTTTTATGTGTTTTGAATGGTTGTTTTAAACAATTTCTATTTTGGTTATGTATGGATAATGTAGTATGCTTAGGATAATGGTTTGGGTGGAGGGATCCTGGTTCAGGACGAAGCCCAAACTGTCTTTTACTTTCTGCACTTAGAACAATTATGATAGTTCGGGTGGATGGGCTCCGTTTTGAGTGAAACCCGGACTATCTTTTTCTGCATTATAATATTTGCACAACTTTTTATGACTTATATTGGCATGCTTTCACTTTTTCTGCTTTTAGAAAAATCTAAATTTCATGAAAAATCTTTTAGTAAAAAGTTTAAGTTTTACCAATAAACCAATACCAAGTCATCAATTTTATATAATATGAAAGATAAAATACTTGCAAATAGTAAATCATACCAGAACCGTGTATCAATTAACCTGGAAATTGTCCAGACCGTCTTATCCTTGTAATAAGAGCATTGTTTAGAATATTCCTCTAATCCTGGGAATATAGAATCATGACATTAGCATTAACCTGAAAATATTTTTAGAATTCTGACGACAAGGCCTTTTAGAAGAGATGAAAAATCTCTTAAACCATTAGAAACGAACTTGCGACTAGGCCTTTTAGAAGAGATGTAAATCTCTTAACCCTTAAGAATGGACTGGCGACAAGGCCCTTTAGAAGAGATGTAAATCTCTTTAACCTTAGATTATGGTACGTCTACCATAAACTTATGATTCAAACCAATAGCCGAGGATAACGAGGTAACAAGTCACTATATTTCATGTGCTGGCCCCACCTCTCAAACTAAGGCCGAATAAATCATGCGCTACAAGCGTCTTAAGAAGAGATGAAGATCCCTTAAACCTCAAGATCCACACCATTATCCGGGGATAACGAGGTAACAAGTCACTATATTTCATGTGTTGGCCCCGCCTCTCAAACTAAGGCTGAATAATCGTGCTCTACAGGCGACTTAAGAAGAGATGAAGATCCCTTAAACCTTAGAAGATGTGAAAACCCCTTATACCTTAAGGATAAGCTGGCGACAAAGCCCTTAGAAACTGGCGACGAAGGCCCAAGTTGACTATATTTCCTCATATCTACAAAACAGTTAACTCTAAGTGAGGGGTGGGTGTTAGCATTGCTAACACCCCTCCGATGCTTAAGTCAGTACCTTGTTTGAAGAATAATAATAATGAAAATGAATAAAAGTTTAAGTTTGAATACATACCTTGACTGTTTAGTATAATAGTTATCCTCGGGATAGAAGTCTTACATGATTTATATTTTGAGATGTATAGCATTCCAAGCCCTTGGTAGTAAGTCACCATCCAAAGTATATAATTTGTATGCCCCCTTTCCTGCTTCCGAGTCAATCAGGTAAGGACCTTCCCACTTTGGTGCGAGCTTCCCATCCGTAGGATTGGTAGTATTTTGAAAAGCTTTTCGGAGAACTAAATCCCCTTCTTGAAACCTTCGAACTCTAATATTCTTGTTGTAGGACTTTGCTATCTTCTGTTGATAAGAAGCCATTCTGATCTTTGCCAAATCCCGGAGTTCTTCTACCTCATCTAGATCTTCAAGTAGGCTTCGAGTGTTATCTTTGGGATTTTGATGAGTGACTCTGGCTATTGGGATAACCATCTCTGTGGGGATAACTGCTTCAGCTCCAAACACTAATGAGAAAGGAGTCTGACCAGTAGCATTCTTCGAAGTGGTTCTATCTGCCCAAAGAACGAAAGGAAGTTCCTCGGCCCATTTTCCTTTTTAGACCCCAACTTTTTCTTCAGGTTATTGATGATGATTTTGTTGCTTGATTCAGCCTGTCCATTAGCCTGAGGGTGGACAGGTGTTGATGTGATCATCTTGATTCCCCAGCTGGCATAAAAGTTGGTTGTTCTCTTGCCGATGAATTGTGAGCCATTGTCACACACTATCTCTGCTGGAATCCCAAATTTGGTCAGGATATTGCGCTTGATGAATGAGATGACTTCTTTTTCTCTGACTTGAACAAAGGCTTCCGCTTCGATCCACTTCCAGAAATAATCTTTCATAGCCAGCATAAAGACTTTTCCTCCTGGAGCTCTTGGTAGTTTCCCCACGATATCTATTCCCTACTTCATGAAAGGCCAAGGGGATATAATGTGATATAATGGTTCTGCTGGCTGGTGTAGAATGTTGCTATGTCTCTGGCATGCATCACATTTCTGAGAATAATTCATAGCATCCCTCTTCATCGTTGGCCAGAAATACCCCGTCCTCAGGATTTTGGAGAATAGAGCTCTGCCTCAATTGTGGTTTCCACAATCTCCATCATGGATATCTTGAAGAACTTCTTGAGCTTCTGCCTTCTCCAAGCACCTAAGATATGGTCCTGCAAGAGATTTTCTGTATAATATATCATTCATTATAGTGTATGGGATTACCTTTGTGCGAAAAGCTCTTGGGTTTTCATCTTTGGGGATAACCCCATCCTTAATATATTCTTTGATTGGGATAATCCAGGAGTTTTCACTATTCTCAGGATTCTTGGCTCCCATATCTTCGCCATCTTTTGATATTTCATTGACACCTTGCTCTTCTATTGCTGGGCTCAGGATATGTACGATAGGGATCTTGACACCTTCTGGTATCCTGAAGGATGAAGCTAAATATGCTAGGGCGTCTGCTTCAACATTCTCTTCCCTAGGTACCTGCGAAATATCAAACATTTCGAAACACTTTGCTAGTTTTTTAACTAGCTCTAGATATTTCATTAGTCTTTCTCCTCTAACAGCGTAAGAACCATTAAAATTATTAGTTAATAATAATGAATCAACATGTACTTGAATAAACCTGATTTTCATGTCGATTGCTAGTTGTAATCCTGCTATCAAAGCTTCGTATTCTGCCTCATTATTTGTGGCATGAAATCCGCAGGATATGGATTGAGGTATAATGTTCCCCTGTGGCGATTTCAGCAGAATCCCGAGACCTGTTCCTCTAACATTTGAAGCAGCATTAGTGTACAGAGTCCACTTATCTTTGATTTCTTCAAGTTGTTGGACTTCAAAGTCTGCCTTTTCTTTAAGTTCACTGGTGAAATCAGCCACAAAGTCTGCTAATGCTTGGGATTTGATAGCAGTCATAGGTTCATATGTTATATCATATGCACTTAGCTTTACTGCCCATTTTGCCATCCTACCTGACATTTCTGGTTTTCTCAAAACAGACTTAATAGGATAGTTAGTTATAACACATATAGGGTGAATTTCAAAATAATGTCTAAGTTTAGTAGACGCCATAATAAGTGCTAAAATTAATTTATCAGGATAAGAATACCTGGTCTCAGCATCCAAAAGGATTTTACTTACATAATATATAGGATGTTGTTGTCCTTCGAGATCCTTAGCCAAGACTGCACTTATAGCATTATTTGATACAACAAAATATAGAGATAAAGATTCACCTTCCTCGGGTTTTACCAGTAGAGGAGCAGAAGAAAGATAAGCTTTTAAGGATGCTAAAGCTTCCTCATGCTTACTGGTCCATTCGAACCTTTTGTTTTTCTTCAGGATATCGTAAAATTCTTTGCACTTTTCTGAGGATTTGGATATGAATCTGTTGAGCGCCGCTATCCTGCCGGTTAGCCTTTGAACATCTTTGAATGACTCTGGGGATTTCAGATTTAGGATAGCTTGTATCTGCTCTGGACTCGCCTCTATCCCCCTTTTGGTGACCATATATCCCAAAAATTTGCCAGCCTTTACTCCGAAATGGCATTTCGAAGGATTCAGCTTCATGTTGTATTTGTCGAGGATATCAAACGCTGTCTTGAGATCTTGAAGGTGATCTTCGGCTTTCTTGGACTTCACCGCCATATCATCAATATAGACCTCCATTGTGTCCCCCAATTGCTCTTTAAACATCATGTTAACTAACCTCTGATAGGTTGCACCTGCATTTCTAAGTCCAAAGGGCATAGAAATATAACAATAAATACATGTGGGAGTCATGAAGGCCGTATCTTCTTGATCTGAGGGATCCATCTGGATTTGCTGAAATCCTGAGGGTGCGTCCATAAATGTCAGCATCTCGTGGCCGGCTGTAGCATCCACCATTGAATCGATGTGTGGTAAAAGGAATGGATCTTTAGGACAAGCCTTATTCAAGTCTGTGAAATCTACACAAACTCTCCATTTGCCATTCTTCTTCTGTACAACCACCACATTTGCTAACCATCGGGGATATTGGACTTCCCTAATCATTTTTGCCTTCAAGAGTCTTTCTACTTCTTCTTGAATAATTATGTTTCTTTCAGGTGCAAATTTTCTTCTTTTTTGATGGATTGGCCTGAAAGAATTATCAATTCCAATTTTATGTGTTATAATATCTTTGGAAATACCTGTCATATCTTCATGTTTCCATGCAAAGGTTGACAGCCTTGATTTGAGGAAATCGAGCAATTTTGACTCAATATCCTCAGGAATGCTAGTTCCTATCAGCACTTTGACTTCAGGATCCTCGAGATAAAGAGGTACTTCTTTAATTTCTTTTTCCCTGGCTTCCATTATGCCTCGTGCTGGCTTCTGTAATTGCTACGCCTGCTGGGGTTTGGCAGTACACTTCATGGAAGAGGTGTAGCAATTCTTTGCGTCTTGTCGGTCACTGATGATTTTGATAACTCCCCACGGACTTGGGAGTTTCACACATTGGTGATAAGTGGAGGGAACTGCTTTCATCTCGTGTATCCAGGGCCTACGTAATATAATATTGCAACAAGATAAACAGTCAATAACACAAAATTTTTGCATTTTATTACCCCTTCGACATATATTGGGAGCTTAATTTCCCAAATAGTGTTCTTAGTTTCTCCACTGAATCCAACCAATACTGAGGAACTGGGGACGATCTCATCCTCAGGAATATTCATCTTTTTCAGCACATCTAATTGAATAATATTGACAGAGCTTCCGCCATCTATGAGGATCCTGCGAACATAATGGTTAGCCACATATAAAGTTATTACCAAACTATCATGATGAGTATCCTGAAAGTCGATCCTATCACTTTCATCGAAGGATATAATCCTTTCTTTAGTGAGAATAGATGTCTTTGTTGGCCTGTCAGCCACTTCTAACTTTCTTTGGTCAGCATTTCTTTTTGCAGCAGAATAAGAGGTTCCACAGATGTCGGATCCTCCCGATATGAACATGATTGTTCTTGCATCTGTTGGTGGAGGAGTCGGCTTTTCAGGAATTTTCTCGGGATCCTGCTCTCTTCCCTTCTTCTTGCCAAGTAGCTCTTTCAAGTGGCCCTTGCTGAGAAGATAGCTGATCTCCCTTCTAAGTGCAATGCAATCATCGGTCAAGTGCCCAAAGTCTTCGTGGAAAGTGCACCATTTTGATTTGTCTTTCCAGGCTCCTGGTCTCTCCGTTTTCCTTGGCCACCTGGCTTTCTCACCTAAATCCTGCATGGCACACATTAATCCACCAATATCAACAGAAAAACAATATTCAGAGATCTTAGGATATTCTTCATCATTTTCCTCATCTACTACATTAATCCTGGGGTTATCAGGCTTGTACTAAGGCTTCGCTCGATACGATTTTCCCGGGGACTCGGATTTCATGTTCGTCTGGTTGTACTTCGGGATATCGACTTTGGAGTTTTTCTTGTCGTCTTCTAGTCTGATAAAACTCAGAGCTCTGCTTCTTGCTTCGTCTAATGACCTGCATGGAGTCATAACGAGATCATCATAGAAAGAGGAGCCCTTTTCTAATCCCAACTGGAGAGCTTCCACTGCTGAAGCTGGGTTTAGATTCGGGATTTCCAGCGACTCCTTACTAAACCTGGTAATAAAATCTCTCAAGATTCCCCAGGATTCTGGGTAACCCTATAAAGATCACCTGTCATCTTCTCAAAAGTTCTACTGCAAGAAAACTGGTTATTAAACAGGTTAACTAAATGAGAAAAAGAATTGATAGTGTTAGGAGGAATACTCAGTAGCCATTTCATGGCTGCTCCGGTCAAGGTAGATCCGAACCCTTTGTAAGGACATGTCTCTTTGATTTCCATAGGGATGGGATTGATCTCCATACGTTCTCTGTATTGTGCGACGTGTTCCTCAGGATCCGTTGAGCCATCATACAGCTTCATATTTGGAGTTTGAAACCGTTTTGGGATCTGTACGTCGCTAACCGATGGCACAAACCGGGATCTGTACATTTTGGGATCAAGTCTATAGTGTATTTGTACTTTTGTACTTTTTGTGATCATGTTTATAGACTTATAAGGATTTGCTCTTTGGCTTTATTTTAAATATCCACAACCCCACTTAGGAATTGTGAATACCCAGATGAATAGATTACATACAGACCCATGGTCTCCGGACCCGAAGCATCCCATCAATACATGATTTAAGGTTATAAAACCATACGCCAATAAGGTGTAAAACACTAAACTAGCAGTTTAAGATTTATATCACAGGCTACACGGCATACTCTAACGTTATACCTACCCAAGCATCATATGATAACGTATTTAAATGTTTTTAAAACTCATGATATTTCCACTTTTTCATACCAAAATTTGAGGCTTGAGTATGGCCCGACCTTTCATTGCTTATTTTCCACGGACAAAACGCTTTACCCACAAAAGATTTCCGTTTAACCGTTTTATCAAATTTGCCCTTTCATTTTCAAGGCTGAGCCTACCGACACATCCCAAGTTAAGTGTGTTTTCTTTTATTTATCTCATATTATTAGTAGTTTGAAAAACCTATTTTCGATAAATATCATCATCTCCCACTTTAATGCAAAAGAAACTAAAAACAAGGGACATTTTTTTTAAACACAAACAACTTACGAAAACGAAAAACAAGTGAAAACTTCTTATTATTTTTTTTATTTTTTTTTCTACAACTAAGTAAAATAAATTCCCATCCCACACTTAGAACGAAATCGTCCTCGATGAGAACAAGGAAAATAAATAAAATAAAATTAAAACTGAAAAATAAAATTAAAACTTAAAGCAAAAAAGTAAAACAGAGAACGGGTTACTCCCCTGGTTTAGATGCAGATTCTTCATCAGCTGTGTATGAATCGAACGACCGTATAGCATTTCATTCGCGGCCGCAACCTCGGGTGAACCAGTTCAAAAATGCCATCAAAGCTACCATGCGCATAATAATACCTACAATAACTCAAACTCGCTCGCATGTAGCGGCGTACAAAACAGAAAACAAAAACATAAGAAATAAACATATTTTTGTGTTTTTGTATTTTTTTAATTTTTTTTTATTTTGATTTTTATGATTTTTAAAATTTTTTAATTAACAAAAATAAAAGAAACAAAACTCTAAATCTCGGGCTGCCTCCAGAGAGCGCTTAGTTTAACGGGTCCTTAGCCTGACCCCAAATCTCAATTTCAATCAGGTGGCTTCTTCTTTATCCGTTTCCCACTCGACCCGTTTCGTTTTATTCGTTAACTATTAGTTGGGAAAAACTTACCAGAAAAATTTAAAGAGATATTGAAAAACTGAAACGGGTCGGACCACCAAGACATATACTTACCCGGACCAAACTTTATACGAGTCGTGTAATGAAGGAGGATGTCATATTTGTTGTGTGTCAACTTTTTATGTTGTTTCGTATGTCTAATCCTCACCTTCAAGTTCGTTTGATCCAAGTATACACGTTCCCTTTTCTGTGGTGTCTCTCTGAGAATTAATCTTTCTATTCCTTCAATGTCACCACCCGGGTCAAATTGCACATCATCTACTTCCATAGAGGTACCCTCCACAAGCTCTTCATGACAACCCCCAATATCCAAGACAACCACATTCGCCTCTTTAATCAGTTCAGACTTTTGGTGTTCTCCTTCTAAATCCTCAATCATATCATTCTCACAAGACAGGTGTGATGCATCAAGTGGGTCTGTTTCATGGCCGGGTGGATTCTCACCTTCTTCATCACATGAATACAAATGCTCCTCCTCTATCTCTTCCCCTACTCTTGAATCCTCAATATCATTTAGGGGTTCGATAAGTGTTTGACTCGGAGGTGGAACATATGCCGAGTCATTCACAATAGCATGCAGTACATCGTTCATTATTGCCTCCAATTCCGGGGTGGGCTCTAATATATTTCCCAATGAATCTCTATACCCTAATAAGTTCCCCATCAGATCATATGCGAAACGGTATGGAGGTTCCACCCAAAGTGATTAGAAGTCAGCCTTTTGTGCCTCGGTTTCTATCCTCCTTCGCTCATAAGCATCATGTACCCAGTGATCTCCGCCACACACTTTGCACCATGGCGTTCCAACATTTCGTCCGAACATATTTCCTTTAAAGAACACTCAAAAGAAAAGGGATCACGAGCACCAGATAAAAATAGAATAAAATACTTAAAATAAAATTAAACTAAAACTAAACTAATTAAAATAACTAATCTAATCTAAATATACGAAAATACAATAGGAAAATCCTAACTCGGGTCGTTCTCAATACGCCTCAAACCGTGTCCCCGACAACGGCCCCAAAAACTTGGTGTGTGTTTAACGATGCTCTCACAACTAAGCTTTAAATTTATTAAACGAAAATCCTAACGAATCCACACACAACCGGCAAGTGTACCGATCACTAATAATATAGCACTAAGGAAATCCAAGTGTCGAACACAAGGACACGTGAACACGTATCTAATACTTAACCCTAAATAAGACTCACCTAATATATTTTAAATGATTTTTATATTATTAAATGTTTAACCTAACTTACTTTAACTTAAAAGACTTAATTTAAGAAGACTAAACGAAACTGTGAAAATACGCTTTATCAATGGGAAAAACATCTACCTAGGTAAGAATCCTATTGAAGGTATAGTAAGCTATTAGGTTGTAGAATCTCAAGACACCGGCTCTTAAGGAATGACACAACTAAGGTTCACTCAGGAAGCTAGATTACCTCTCGGTCTCACTAACAAGCCCTAACCTACACTTAGTTGATTTTAAGAACAAACCGGGTGACGAATTGTTAACGTGCTCTAATGCCGACTCTCCTCTCGGTCTCACCGACACACTACCCTAATGGAGACGAATACTACGCAACCAAGGATAGATGAACAATTCAGTTTAACTTAAACTAGGTCAACTAATCGCTCACAAACCCAAACCCGACAAGAACCGAACCCGCTCTCGCGCGATCCTAATCCTAACAAGTAAAAGCTATGAGACGAGTTTACTTCCTATCACCTCTTGGTCTCAAGGAAGGTGTCTACCCGCTGATTTTAACTAATTAATATACCCAAACTTACCCTACGGTTGTACACCCCGCAAACAATCTCTAAACACAAAGTAAAGAGTTCAAACAAGCTAAAATCAACTAAAACCGATTCAATCAATCAAAGCAAGAGGTAATTGAGTATTATTAATCAAAACACAGCCACTAAACACAACCTAATTCAATGTTAAACCAAACTTTACATTAACAAATCAAGTCATGATCATCAACAATCCAAACTACTTACTAAAACCTAACAACAATCATCTAACCTAGGTAGAACTAACTAGTTTAGCCTAACATTGATTTTTGACAGCAGCATATAGTTAAGATAAACATCAAATAACTCAACCAAAACATAATAAGACTCATTCAATGATCAAGAACAATCAAACACAAGTCAAACTTTAAATTACTTGCAAAACAATCCAACAAAAAGCTTAAACTTAACAAGTTAGGGTTCTTGAACAAAGGACAAAGTTTATGGATGATTACTTAGGGTTATATGGCTGAGATAATGAATGTATATGACCCGTAGCTGCTGTCCACAACTGTCCTTAGCCCCCTTCTTCTTCCCTTGGCTCAAGAATTGCAAAAAACGAATTTTTCCTCTTGAATGGGAGCTTTTAGGGTTATTTTTTTTACTAGTTGGGGGCTGATTTCGGGATTGATGGGTTGTTAGGGTTCTTTTTTCTTTTGTTTAATTAATATATTATGCATGTAAGGCTTCTAACTTGTGGGCTTGGGTCAGGCCTTGAGTTGTAGTCTTCAAAGTTGCTCAAATAAGCCCTTAGAGTCTTCAAACTTGCCACTTTTATTCATTAAAACTCATAACCTACAAGTAAACATCAATCTTTGTAAAATTAAGCAAAAACAAGCTAAACCTCTTAATAATTAAACTAAAAAGCAATTAAATCATGATAAAACGATAAGGAAAGTAAGTATGTTTTACAACACATCAACAGGTATCCTTGAGATCCGGATAAGTGCAATCCCACAGACCCCAAATGCTGGAAAGATGGGGGTCCAGAGTTGTACGCCGTGGTTGGCTCTGGATGCACCAATCCTGAGGATCCTGGAGGAGTGAAGTCCAGAGATCTCGGGATTAGTGGTGTGAATTCTTCCGCCGGCTTCTTGGCTTTCTTGAAATCTTCTAGTTCCCTCACGAGCATCTGGTTGGTCTTGTTCTGGCGATCCATCTGTTCCTGTAGCCGTCTGTACAGAGACAGAAGGTCGTTGTTGGACACCATGATGAGATCCTGGGAAGATGGTTTGGATCCCGAGAACACAGGAGTAGCAGTCTTCTTTTGGACGTTATCAGGCTTCTTCGGGATACCACCAGCAGGAGGAGGCATGGGCGGCCTCGCTGAGGATTCTGAGGCTGCGGCAGAAGATGAAACAATCTTGGGTTGTGAAGACATGTTGTGGATATTGAGAGTAGGGTTTCATTTGAGAATGAATAACTATCAAAGCACGGTGGGCGCCAAATTATTTCGGTCAAAAATTGACAAAGCAACTTTTGATCAAATTAGTGCGTGAGGTGAAGTGCTTATCGATAATAAGGTTGAACACAAAGATATGATTACGAGGGAAAAAACCCTTGATTATGATAATCTTGGTTTCGGTCAAGAGTTTACAACTTAATCTTTAGTCGAATACCTTCGGTTAAAGATTATGAGCTTAACTTTTGGTCGAATTACGCTTGATTATTATGATCTCCGGCACAAAAAACCCCCCAGACGGTGAAAACTATCACCGTCGAGTTTATTAATATCGAAAGCAAGTGATTACAAAGGTTGGAGTTGATAGAATATCGAAAGCTAAGTGTTACAGTGATTGCTAGTAAGCTAGATCGTGAATATGTGTGTGACCTATTGATATTATCAGCTCAATATATAATAAGAAGATTACAACTGTTATTCTGATTATTCCGGAAACCCTAGACTACTTCTTCAACAAGCCGTTACTGCCCACGTTGTTAGTTGACGAAGTTCAAATAGCA
The DNA here is from genome assembly GCF_021521415.1 of Bidens hawaiensis. Classification (NCBI taxonomy): domain Eukaryota; kingdom Viridiplantae; phylum Streptophyta; class Magnoliopsida; order Asterales; family Asteraceae; genus Bidens; species Bidens hawaiensis. Next base: position 274,981 of record NW_027493074.1, on the reverse strand, counting down.
TTCCGTTGTACTCCACGTTCTTATAAACATATTTAACACGTGATCTTATCTGCAAAACAATTAGATAATATATGACAATTGAATTAGTGAACGTACCTTCCTCAGAATAACCGCTTGAGTCAACATCCTTAAGTTAAGCTCAATTCCGAGGATAAAAATCCACACCCAACAAATGGTTATCAGGTTATGGCAGTCATAAGTCATAAGTCATAACTTCTAATTGCCATGAGGTTTAATGAACGATTGTAATGGTTCATTGCTCCTATTAAAAATTCTCGTTCCAAAATCGAATTTACACATTTGAATGTAATCATTAAAAACTCTCGTTGAACTTTCTGTCTTATCCGATAAGAGATATCATATAGGATAATACTTTAATCTGTAGACGAACAACACATGATTCAGAAAGATATACAGTCAGACGAAATATAAAAACACAAAATATTTTGCTCTTGACTAGAATGATTATTAGTGAATCAGGGAAACTACATTCCATGTGAGTGAAATGAAAAAAATACAACTACAAATCCAATGTAAATCTTAGATGATTATGTAATTAGGATTGTCCTTAACTATGAAAATAAAAGTTAATATTATACTTACTGTTAGTTTTTTTTACCAGCAAATTGTTTACTATTCAATGATTTGGTTTTAGTTCGGTTTTGTATCAAGTACAAAAATCTCTTGAAGCTACATACATGCAACTTTATGATCTATGCAACCATTCAATCTCATTCGACCGTCGTTGCTTTTATTCGCAATTCAAAAACAAACCTGAAACATTACACGATGAATCAATAAATCTTAACAAGTCTAGTGGATTTACGCCACTTCCAAGATTCAGAAGGTGATTTGGGAAGAGGTGGAACAAGAAGAGCCTTCCTACACAAACCAAAAGGCCACCCCTCACAATGACAAAGCTCGAGGAACATAGACCGCCGTCTTCTCCTAAACATTGGAAACTCGAAACTACTGATATCGCTTGAACACCGAGAAAGATTTGTTTTTACTGACATGAATGCTTCTGCGGTTGTTGCACTTGAACTCCGAGATAGATGAGTGCAAGGGGAGTAGAATATTGCATCCTTGTGATCTTCAACATCAGTTGCGTACGGATGTTGTATTTCCTTTCTAGGTGAATCGGTTGGAGAGAAACCGAAGAACTCGAACTCCCATATGAAGCTATCGATTGTAAGTCCAACCTTTCTCTTCGACTTTGACTCCTTGTATTTACTTAGCACTGCTGAAACAAAAATCTGAAGAAAAGAAGCATACTATAAACATATATAATTGTAACTTATAATTATTGATCTATAGTCTCTACTATTACTTCTGAACCATCTTTATCATTTTAAGACTTAATTATAATAGCAACTAAGATTATTCTTTTTAAACAATTCAAACCATTCAAACCGAAACGTTTTGGCCACTCCAACCAACCCAACCCGTCTGGTTTGCCGTTTTTGAAAATTTTAGTTACTGGTTCGATCAGAAATTTCATCAAAACCAGCTAAACCAGACCTTAACCCGCTATAGGTGTGAAAGTGTGAAACAAGTGTCTTGAATTTGTCTTTTGCAAACATTTTTTGTTCATTTTTAAAAAATATATATATACATTGTTAATATGCAAATTATGATTGCTACATAATATAATACTAATAATAGTTATATCTTTGAATAAATCAATTTAAAGGTTGTATGCATAAAATTTGGTGACTTTGACACATTTAAGATAAATAAAACCTAAATTCAATGATTTAAATGAGACATATATATATAAACTAAGGAAAGAAGAAATGAAATAGAAAACATCATTCAAAGTTCAAACATGGAGAGGTTGGTTACTTCTTGTTCATCATCGTAATCGCTAACATCGTCGTCATCATGGTCTTGTTTCTCTAAGCTTTGAGAATAAATCTTTCTGCAAAAAGTTTGACATGTTGCAAGAGCATCCTTAAGGAACTTACATCTCTTGGAGGGATTTGACGGTTCTTGATTATGAAACAAGCTCATGATCATGACTGAAAGAAAGAGAGAATTAAAACATGGGGTTGAATAGGTAAGATTTACATAATAACATGTATTTATACTGCATTTAGTATACAAATTTGAAGGGTTTGTTTCTCATACTTTGGGTTGAAGACAAAGTAAAGAGATTTTTATTAAAAGTTAAAAACGATTATCCCATAATTCATGATCATATGATATATTCTTTGAAAACAATACGATGCCAAATTGATAGCAACATGTAGTGTCTGAAATGTGATTTATGTGCTTCTACTATGCCTAGTGCTTTGTAGTAGTTTAAGTTTTATCTTCATCCTTAAGTGATGGTAAAGGAGACTAGATACCAAACGTTGATCACTACTAATAGTAAAAAAAAACATAAATAAATAATAAATAACAAAAGCATTTTGTTTTATATGTTGTAGTTTAATTATTATTTAACCTTTTGAATTTATCACTTTAGATGCTTTGTGTGTGTGTGTGGTGGTGGTGTGTGTGGGTGGGGTGGGGGGGCCGGGGGGGTTCTTTTAAACATTGGTCACTTTTAATACGATCATCTCGCTCTTTCGACTACCTATGCTTGTAACGTATCTTTTATAATTTACAAGACAAAATAATTATACCATAAATATATAACATTTATAAAGTTTAAATAAGATAAGGGATGCCCTTTTAATCTATTTAATGGAATGGGAATAAATTGAAAAGCTAAAGTGAACATAATTTCATCTATCCCAGTATCCCACCATATATAGCTTGTTCCATATTCCTTTTCCTTTAATAAAACAAGATTCTTATAAAGTTTGTTATCCCGCCCTTTTGCTATTTAGTAATAACAAAGTGTCCATATTATATTACTAGTTTGAGGCCCGTGTATTACACGGGTAATTGATGAAAAGTTTGTACTTTAACCATCAAATGAAATATAGTAAACAAAACGATCATATATTTTATACAGTTACAATTTACATTAAAATAACAAAAGTTGCATAACTAAGATTACAAAACTATGTTATAAATTAGTAAAACAGTCATTGTACACTACACATGTAATTGTATTGGTTGTTATACATTGTTTATCACAAATCAAAATCTTTACTTCGTGTCTGCTTATAACTCTTGATAAGGTAACATATAGGTATGCTTATAACTTTTGATATAGCCACGTATAATTATCATGATCAATAAATAAGATTCTTCAAGACATACAACCATAGATGAATGAGAATATATCAATGAAACTAACAAATAAAAATATACATACACATAAAATATCATACTTTTGAATCAATTAATATATATAATGTCATTTGAGATCATGTGGTCATTTTTATCCCAAAAACATGATTATCCAAAAAACCAGATTACCTGAACTTTGATGATATAGTCATCCTTATAATTTTTTGAATTTGAAATTGATTGATCATGATATATTTGGTGTCATTAATATTCTGTGTATGACAAATTATTAATTGATATTATATTTTACAATTAACAATTGTATAATCAAGCAACATATAAAACCGAAAATTAAAATATAACAAAATGATTTTTTTTCATTTCATATTAATGGAAAACGACAAAGACATAGTAACCTTAAAGCCATGTTCAAATAAAAGTGATTATTCTGAGTTAACATAATAATAGAAGATTTAAGGTTACGTAAAGTGAATGCAGTGATTGTTAATTATTATAGTCGAAATGATTGAATATGGAATGCTTAAATTTTGAATAATAATCCCCTGTTATTAGTTAATATTATGAGAGTTGTCGGACTATTAAATTAATCGATATATATATTTTAAAAACTTATAGAAAAAAAAAAGCAAAGATTTCGGATTTGTTGGAAGCATGGTAAATGACTTTTAACCGGATGAACTATTTTTTAAAAAAAATTAATGTGAAAATATATGTTCTGAAACATTTTGGTCTAAATTGTAAAAGAAAATATTGAAAACTAAATATTAATTTTCTTATTACCAAAACCATTTATACTACACAAAAAATCATATAAATAAATGACACATACTTCATATAGTTAATCGGTATACATATAGATTATAATTATAATGTTCAACTTCAATAATTTAATGCTAAGCACCAAGATATATATAATAGATATTCTCTATGTTTGCAATATTTATACAAAACGCTTGGAGAAAATTATGGAAATACGCATTTTTCCGAGTTCAAATGCATATGAGAAGATTTTAAATCTAATTTTGAAACCAATCTTATATAAAAATTTATGCACTGTTGCATGAATCCCAGTTTAAAAAAACAATTTGTAGTTTACCATACAAATCCAAATTCTTCGACAATGATGCACCTTTATTTGTTTTAATTTGCAATTACCTGTGACTTTAAAACTATATTCTAACAAACATACAACGTCAATTTTAATATTCCTTATTTTCTTATTTCACCATTAATGTTAATGATTGAATCTATTAGGATTTACATATAATAAAAACAAACTTGAATTCATATATTGACATGACTTAAAAGATAAAGACCATATATTGAAATAAGTGAAAAATGTGAGGAGGGCTATGAGAGTGACAAGTGGCAAAAATAGGTAGTCTTTTATTAGAAAAGATAGATTTAAATATGTTAAATAAAAAAAAGAAATATTCAAAAACAATATAATTCATATTACACAGGTTAATAATAAAAAGAAATATTCAAGTTATAAAAAAATGTTTTCTAAACAAAGTTAACTTAGAAAATAAGTTTTATCAAAAATTATAGAAATCCTCATTATTATGTTATAAGGATGCGGGAACAAAATTATAAAAGGCCAAACGACATGTATTGAAAGAAAATTGTTCATCTTGTGTTATTGCTTTTATTCTTTAGGAAATTGAGTCACTTATTTCTATACAGTTTATTTGTAGATAAATAAAAACCAATTTTCTTAGAGTGATATTTTATCAAATATATAAATTTTACGAAAACAGAGAAGAAGAAGATAAACCTTTAATATATCTATCTATACTATATATAATTAGGGAAAGATGGGCAAATTAAGACGGTGGTTTTTTATGAGATTTACAAACTTTCAAGCACATGGTACAACCTAAAATGAGAACAAATTGGTCATTATAACATTAAATCTCACGTTTGTTTCATTATTCTCCAAAATAGTTACAAGAATGCCCCTTTAACTTTAATTATATTTTGCAAATTTAAGAAATAGTTATAACTTTGGTCATTTATCTTTTAACTATTAATTCTTCATAATTTCATTTTTAACTCAAATACCCCAACGATTTTTAAACGGTTATAACTTTTTCACACGTTAATATTATTTTTTTAAAAATTGCACCATAAAAACAAGCATTTAATTCTCTTTAATTTGAGTATGATATTGTCATAGTTTCTTTTCAGTTAAATTTTGTTTGACATATAGTCGGTTGTCGTCCGGTTTAAATGGTCTTATATTAAACTATGAGCCAAGCCATTATTAACGGCTTTTGGTCGCCAAATCTGAAACTAAACCGTTGCAAATTACCCAACAAAATCCATTCACAATGGTTAGGTTCCGTTTCGTTTGTACTTCGATATTAAAATAAGTTTAAAATAAGAACTATGAATCTACATATACCAATAAATGGTTTCATAGTTACAAACGAAACGACAAACACCCATAAATCTATAATGTAATTACCAATGTCCGTATTCCCCGCTGCATCGCGCGGGCACCCGTCTAGTATTTTTTATATGAGAAACATAAGACTAGCTTTCTAATATTATAAAGTAGTATTTATTTATTTGGGCTTTTGTTTAAAGGAATCCGAAGTTGTTCTTGGGCCGAGTATGGGTCTGATTCTGGAGTCGGAAGTTACAAAATTACCGAGCGATCGAAGAAAGGTTCTTTGTGTTTCCAGTTAGAGGATTAATGTGTTTATTGTATGTGTGATTTTAAGATGCATGTTTGTTTGTTAAATTCTGAAGTAATGTTTTTCAATAGATATAGATATTAAAGAAGGTCACAGCCATTTTTTACAAAACAGTTACCAACATAAATAAATTTCAACATTATACATTAACTGTTTCAAATGAGTGAATTCAGTCATCATTCAACAGTTGAAAAAACATAACCTTAAAAATACTAATGAATGCACAGCTGCTGTTGGATTCAAATGAATACTTCCAAGTTCAAACAACAACAACATATATCAGCAATCACACGATATAGTTATTCTTTAACTGGCGAATCTCACTTGTACAAATATTTTGTAGGCTGAGAAAATTGTACCAATTCCATACAAACAAATGATAAACACAAACATTTACTGTGGTAGACACAATGAACAAGTGCTACAAACCTTTTTGAGCCAAATTGCTAAGCAGATGCCAAACTAGTGATGACTCTCTGCTACAGGTTCATTTTCTACAGATTCATTCTTTTTAACAACAAAACTATCGACAATATGAACCGTATTAATCGGGTCCTGATGAATAGGGTTAGCACTCCATTTACTTGGATATTGTCTCTGGTGACTCAACTGGTGCTTTTGTTGTTCTGACTCTTTCTTAAAATTTGAATCCAACTTCCATTCCTTCGGAACCTACAAATCGAATTCCCCAAACATTATTCCAGAAAAGAAAATGAAAAGGGAAAAATATGATATTAAAAAATCCTCACTTGATCAACTGCAAGAGTGAAAACTTCAAGATTTCCATCCTCCAATATGTGAAATCGTGTGAACCCTTTGTAATCAGCGATTCTTAGCGACGAAAAAGCTTCATCAAAATGCAAATGAAGCCAGTTTATACATATATACAAATAGCTTCCAAATACAAGTGACCCCACAGTAGTTGACAACACGCAGAAGTACATAAAAACAGAGGTATAATATATAATTGCGCTCCCTCGAGAAAGTGAATCCATTCCATTTTTGCATATACCAGTCCTCATTACAGCCATTGTCTGATAAATCAATATATATATATGTATATATATATATTTAAAAGAATATAAGTAACACCATTTCGAATAAGAAAAGTACCGAAAATTCAAAATAATTTGAACCTCAGGAACGTCAAAAGCGGACATAAGATATTTAACACATGTGGGATAAAGGCCAAAAGTCCATTGCTCTATACCCGCCCTTGGACCCATGGGGTCTGAAAACTGTTCACTGTCCCCGGTTCCATAACCTGAAACAAAATTTACACATGTATATATGTGATTATATTAAGTTATTACAAAATAAAAAGAATAAATCTTACCAGATGTTGCCAAAAGGTTATTCCTGACGCAGATTTGAACAACAAGTTCCATTAACAACATGAGAACTAAAGCTAACACTAGGTGGACTGAAACATGTACAACTCCAATTATTACTTTCTTTTTCTTTGAAACTTTTGAAGGAACAAATAATATTGCAGCCGCCAAGAGTATCAAAGCACCAACAAAAGATACATATGATTCATCAACCATGTACATAAAAGCATCCCAAACCGCCCTCAAAAAGCTTTCTGTGTGACCAAAAGTTGTATCGTCTTCTAGGATATGATCTAGATTGCACTGTGAATAAAGAAAATAACAATCAGTGTTTTCTTTGGAAAAATAAAAGGATTATTTAAAAGGTACATACCCGTGGAAACATTGAAAAGGTTAAGATAAAGTATATGATCCCGCCAATAAAATCGAACTGCCAATTTTCTTGTCGAAACTCCAGTATATTACCCAAAGCAATCTGCATACCACATTTTAAATATGAATTAAAAAAAAGCATACTAATTGGTGACAAATAAATTTAAACTTCGGGATCAACCCAATCAGACCCAACCCGTTTAGACCCACACATAAATTCATCCACTTTGCCACCTATGTGATACAAACCGTAGATAGTTGGATGTTACTACGTACATACCCTACTTAAGTCTTCAACGGATGGATAAGTGGCTTCGTTCTTATAAGTAATTGCACCATATGCTTTATTGACGTTACTGAAAACATGTGCCGGGTGCAAAAATGCCCCACCACACCCATTAACAAGTAAATGTTGCACCATTGCAGGTTTTTCTGACCCAACATATGAATGTCGCATATAATGATGTAAATCCCCAGCAATTATAAGTTTACACCTTCCTTTTAAATGATCACGTATAAGGTCTGATACATTCTTTCCAGTCTCATCATCGTCGCAATTGAAAATCCAGTCTGGTGCGTGTGTCATAACGATCACAGAATCATTTTCTTTTACCTTTTCTCGTACGAGCTCAGAGAAAAAGTTGAACTGATAGCTATCGATATCGCTATGAAGAGCTAGATCAAGACCAAACAACCACCATCCTTTTGGTAGCTGCAAAGCAAAATAGCTTTTCCTTTGGGGCATTAACCATCCACCTAACCAACTCTTGTGACAAATGCACCTCATAAAAGTTTGAAGCCCATCAAACCAATCTGAAAAACGAACAAAAAACTATGAATTTGAACTTAGAGAAATCAAATTGTAGACAAAGTAGCTACCATGGTTTCCAGGGATTATAAAACATTGTGGCCCATCATATTGTTTTAGATCAGTAACGCCATCGGGTAATTGGGGCTTGTTTACAGTTACGCTTTCTTTTTGATACTGTAAAGGTCGTGGAAGTGCATCCTCAAAAAGACGAATAAAACGCTTTTTATACGTGTATGCTGATGGATTAGGGTACCTAAATATGATACACCATTGCTTACATCAATGAAAAAGCAATTGCGAAAACCTTAAAAAAAGTGAAACTTACGCGAGATCGCCTCCAATAAGAAGAAGCTTCCCGCGAGTCAATTTGTTCAACAAGCCTTTATGCTCAATATGAAGTGAAGGTTGAGCAAGAAGCCGAGCAACAGAGTAAGAAGAGTTGCCACCATCGCCCGTGTCAGCCATAAAGTCAAACCAAAAGTCATTCTTTTCGCTAAAATGTTCATATAGAACATCTTCTGGTTTAGCCGGTTCATGATTACCACTCACTGCAGCCTACAAAATGAATAATAATTAGTAAGATATAAACAAGAAAAGAGAAAAAAAGAAGAAGAAATGTCTAAAACCTGCATCATGCGCATATCAAATCGCCCGAAGAAAATAGTTACGGATACAAGGAGGTCAAAAACAGTCTTAAATAGATCAGTTGATGTCCTACAATGGTACAATGCATCCATTCATTAGTATAAAGTATAAACACCACATACACACATATGTACGTGTGCATGACGGCTCAACCTTTTTGAAGTCCTAGAAAGCTTGAGTCATTTTCAAACAACTTAAGGGTCATTTTCATTATCTAGCACCGACAATGGCGGGACCAGAACTTCTTAGTTAGGGATTATCGTAAGGTTCTTGTGTCTACCCATGGGGTAAAACTTATTTATTTTATATAACAAAAAAAATAAATGTATCACATATAAAAAAGTAACAAGTTCAGATGACCAAGGGGTCATCAGATCGTCTCAACCCACCCCTAAGCATCGAATGTTTGTAAAGAGTGTAGATTATACCCAGAGTACCAAGGAACCATATCCAAGAAATGTTCAGGCTTTGTTTGTTCGTCCTCACTTTCTTCGACTGACAGAAGGCGTGTAAGAGCCCATCTGATTATCAAGACCAATAATTAGAAAAGAGGACTAACTAACAACACAACATATGAACCTGCTTACCTGGTTGATATTTCCACAACATAATTAGTGATATACAGAACAATACTCATTTCAAATAATGAATATATCGGAGAAATTTCATCCGAAGACTGAAAGAGAAATAGAATCCAAATATAGTTTAATCATAAGTTAAGCAAAAAGAAAAAGAACTGTAACAAATAAATTTGAATCATACACGGTTAGAAATAAGTGGATCATCACAAACCAACCCAGACCCAGATGGAGAGCAAGATATGGATAATGTCCATGCCACCTTTAACATTTGTAAGTTTGTAACAATGAGCAAAGAGGTACGTAGTTCCATTAATTAAACATGAAGCAATCCAACTTACAGCGCAATATTGAAGGGAAGTCAAGAGGCTGGTTCTCCTTCCAGCCTCATGAGAAACTAGACCGGCATACCAAAGGCCAAGGAATACTAAATGGAAAACAATGAGAACAAAAATCGAAGAAATGAAGATTGTCGAAAATAATGATGAATTCATCATCATATCTACTCCCATTGATTGAAAACTTGGAAGATGGTATAAAGCTGCCGCTAATATCCATGTTATATACCTGCTCGTACACCAGTGCCGCAAAAACTCTAGCTAATTAGTTACCATAAAATCCAAATATTATTCAAGGATCATGGTAAACTTACGTACGTACCATCTACTGAAATTTAAAGAGCTTGGCGTCCCCCAAATAGGGGATGAAAAGAAATAAAAAAATCCGAGTATACAGGCGTAGATTGACCACCATTTCATCTTGTTAGTGTCTGGCTTCTGAATGACTGTATGAATGTGTTCTGGGGAAATGAAAAACACGCTCAATGCAACCGCAATAATTGCATGGTAGGGGTATGTATATATGTGTTAGAACAGTCCGTACGGTCCTCATGTTGATGACAGACAAACCTGTTAAGACAAGTAGTGTTTTAGTTAAACCAATATTTCTAGACAAGAGTCAAGAAACACTTTAAGATGAGAACTTGGGAACCTTAAGAAGTGAAAAGTGAATATGTTTGTGTTGGTTTAAAGGTGATCAAAAGTGGCTTTTATAGGATGTCAGCGAAGAACTAATCAAGACTTATTATTCTTATAATTATTCTTTTCTCAACACACATAAACTATGCCACTCATTCTGCAGGTGTGATCTTAGACAGAAAAAGTCAGATCTGACTCAAATATTTATGAAAATTTGTCATGATTGGGATGGATGAGCCGAAGGTAATATTTTAAAAGTATTGCTTGTGATGATGAACTAATGACCAAATATAAAATATTGGCCGTTGGAAACCGTTTACATTTGAGCTTGATTTTATCAGACAATTTAATTGGAGGTGAAAGAATATATTGACAAACTTGCATCTTCTATTGGTTTCCCTTCCTTAAATAATTACAAGCAATCCCAATTCCCATATAATTTGGGATTGGATATTGATACAACAATTAATGAAAGCTTAGTTTAGTCCAGGCATCAAATTTCCACATAATATATTGTTTTGTCAACTAACGTTCCCTCCTTTCTACTTATCATCCTCTACCCGTAAATTAAAATCAAAACTTGTCATATTCCAGCCTTTAAAGTTTTTTTAAACGGTTTTGTTGTTAGGATAAAAAAATGTTCAAATATACTTTTTTTAGAAAAAATAAAAATACTTTATTAAACTAAATAACAAATAATTTTTAAATTATAAAGAAGAACTTAAAATGCTTTCATTAAAAAATTTATAAGTTGTTTTAATAATATATCTCTAGCTAGTAATTTTCATTATTCTATCAAATGTATCTAAAGAATAGTTATATATATACTACTCCGTAAGTTTTTGTAAATGTAAAGATGATTAAAGTTTTTTTGGTTAGATTTAAGTGTATAAAATTAATGTCACCTAAGATAAGAAAAAAATCAAACTTTTTGATCAACTGTATGTTACTTTATAATTTTTTTTATTAAAAAACAATACCGATTTAAAAAAATTGTAAACTATCAATAAAAAACGTCCTTAAAAAACTCTCCAAACAAATTAAAACATCTATAGAAAAAAAACACTTAAAAAACAGTGTTTCTTAATAATAATGATCATAAGCGTTTTTTTAATAAGAAAATGAGTGTTATTCGAACTGAACGCACGAACTAAAACAAGCACTTAAACAAACGAAATTCGTGTTTGTTCGTTAAGAAAATAGATGTGTTTGTGCTCGTTTGTTAAGAAATTAATAAAATGCTCATGTTTGTTTGTTAAGAAAATAATCGTGTTCGTTTGCTAAAAAATAAACAGTTTTCATGTTCGTTCGTTAAGAAAATAAACATGTCCTTCCATTAAGAAAATGAACGTGTTCATGTTTGTTCATTTAACTTTAACTGAACACTTAAACATAAGTATTTTGTTGTTCGTATTTATTTATTAAAAAAACTGAAACGTGTCCGTGTATATTTATTCGTTAATGATCACCATGATTATGTAACAAATTTGTTGTAGTCCCTATGCTTTAATTGTTTGATAAAACTTCATCTTAAAATTGTGAATTTATTTATTATGATTTGTAAATAGGTGACAATGACTCTATCACTCGCATCGCTCATCAGTTGTACTTGGATTTCACATGAACACAGCTCAGATATCAGAATTTACTTAAAACTTTCATAGAATAAAACTAACATTTACATAAAATGAAATAAGCAAACACTTTAGATACCAACACCATGTGAATAGCCATGCATGCACTCTAAGCTTTTTCACTTTCTTTAATCAACAACCTATGTGTATATTAAAAGTCAGGTAAGCTGAGTGAGTTTTAGTTTACGACTCCACTTGGTTAACTTGGCTCATACACTCGTACTTATTCTTTACAACATAAGCACACACACCCATCATAACTTCTACATCATGTGATACACATCAACTTAACATCACACTTACACTGTAAGTACGTAGAACGCTTGCCCCCCCCCCCCCAATACTTACGTCATACTACACGAAAGCACGTAGAAGGCTTAGTCCTCCTAGTACTTGTGTCACACAATTTATACACAAAAACACGTAGAGGCTTAGTCCTACCTAGTACTTACGACACACAACTTATACGCAAAAGCACCAATAGGCTTAGTCCTCCCTAATACTTACGTCGCACAACTTATACATGAAAGCATGCAGAGGCTTAATCATCCCTATAGCTTACGTCACGCATTATCTACATCCCACGAAAGTTAGAGGGATTTGTCATCCTAAATTACAAGGTAGTTAGAGGGATTCGTCATCCGAACTTAGTGAGACACATGTAAGACTTGTAGGCTGAATAGTTATGCTTGTAAACTACACACACTTTATTTCATGCACACTTGTAAAATATACGCACACTTCATTTCATATCGCTTGCATATATATAATTAAATATATACAATTATACACTAGCATACAACATAACGTCACAACTTTAAACAACAAATGTAAATCAACTTGGCACACAATAGTATGCGCATAACCTCAAAAACTTTAAAAGAAATGGGCTAGAAACTCACATGGATCCTTTTACGCTCTAAATGATTGATTGCTTCAACCGAGTACGGTTAACTGTTTATCATATAGGTATTAATCAACCAAGCTAACGAGACTAACTATTCTTAACTAGGTTAGCGGGTATCAAACTGGATGTAACATCTATGGATTTTGCTTGTTAATAAACGCCAGTTTTGTTTTCTCATTTAATAAAGTTATCGTATTCATTTCATCGTCTACAATTATTATTGTTGAATTGTATGTTATTTATTTACTTTGTATGCATAACTATATGATCCTATCTTCATTTCATCATAAACATGCTCAATCGTTAATATGACACGTTGAACCGGAATGCCTAGATTAATACTTTATAACATGTAACAAAATATTTTGTTATTATTAATAATATTATTTTTATCTTAAGTATTCAAATAAATCATGTAATTTAAAATGAAATATTCTTGAACCTTCTAACTTAACCTTATTCCTCAAGTTATTTTATCTTTTCATTTTATTTCAAATAATAATAGTATAATACTAATAAAAAAAAGGAAAAAAAAAGAAAAAAAAAATGTGCCGTGCACATTATATGGAAACATGTATATATTATTATTTTTTTATTATAGTATTATTATCATTATCATTTTTTAAATATCTAAACATATCACTTAATCTTTAAACAAGTTTTATCTCTATCTAAATCGATTTAAACCTCTTTATCTCTACTATAAATAGAGGCTCTCATTCTCATTATTTTTCACACCAAATCTCATTCTCTCTTTTCTCTCTAAGCATAAACAAATAAGTCTTTATAATTACTTTGTTTTTCATTGATGTTTTTACATTTTTGTTTTCTATTATGAATTTCTTTTTGTTTGTTCTTATGTTCTTGAGTTTTCCTATGAATCTTCATAGTTGTTCATATACTCTCACTATGATCATCATAAATTGTTAATAAAACCCTTACTTTTTGCTTTAAAGATTATAATGATTATGTTATTCCAAGAAATCATAATTATTTTCTCAAGATCTTGGATCAAAAGTATAATTTTTTCATGAACAACTATGAATATTTTTATGATCTTCAAAAACTCATAAAGTTATCATAAACATCATAAGTTATAATATTTACACTTTAAACCCTATACTTTCATAAATGTCAATAAACATCCTAAACTATAATATTTACACTTTGAACCCTATACTTTCCTAAATGATAATAAATACTCAAAACTATATGATATCACACTTTTAACCTCGTACTTTTTAATTTATCAAAATTATTCTAAAACATTTTGAGCTAGTATACAAATAGAGTATAAACCGAGTATGTATGTATCTGACGAGCAAACGGTTCTGCCTAAGGCAAGAGTGGCGTAAATAATCCCATTGGACCCGTGACTCTTACCTGGGAATCAACTTGCTGGAGGTCATGCTCTTGGTTTAGAACATTCTAGTATGCGACACTCTAACTAACTTAAAAATCGAAACTTAATCTAGGGCATCCCGTGACCGGTTCAACTAACTCTTGCTCGTGTTCGTGTTCATCCATCAAGCAAGGTGAGTTCATAGCCCCTTTTACATGTTTTTAAACGTTTTATACTTTGGGGTGGAAACATGCAACTTATTTATTCTATGTTTCATAAATGCTATTTGATTCAAGCTTTATTCATAATATTCATTGTGTATAATCATTATGAGTATATACTTAATCGCATGTATAACCATTAACTTGTTAAGCCCGTGGTAGTATGATGATAGATCTATTAGCCCGACCTGCCCACTCAGGCCTCAGGTAGAGGTCTGTGTGTTCAGAATCCGACGATCGTTAAACATTAAACATAATAGTCTAATCGTGGATTAGACGACTCGCTAATCGTATCAGAGGTTTGGTTGTAATCACTAAAGTATATAAAGTAATTTAACACATATGAAATGTTTTTCAACATAAAACATATTTTTCTATTATTGTAAATTTAAAACCTATGTTCTCACCAACTATTTTTAGTTGACACTCTCGCATGTTTTTCAGGTGAAGGAAATTAAGTTATGAAGATTCATGGAGTATCACTTAGGGGATGTGTCAGACCTAGAAGTCTAAATAAATAAAGTGTTATGTCTTGCTTCTTGTTTGAATTATGTTTGGTTTAAACATTGTGTTGGTTTATTTTAATAAGAGTTTTTACATTTAATACTATGTGCATGATTTCAATCTACGCACGCCTCGGCGTTTCCGCCTTCGGCCGGGGGGTGTGACACTGGATTAGCCTAACATGTTAGTTAAACTGACAGTTGGCTAACATGATCTAGTAGGTTGACACTTGGGCCTACTTGGATGGTTATGGGCTACATGCATGGGATAAACCTAACCTACCAACAACCATATTCGGTATGCCGGTGGGATTAGCTCGTTACTGGATTGCTACATGCTAAGCAACCAAAGTAACGATTTATTGCATTCCTACATGGTAACTAAACATCCAATGAATGGTAATGATCCATTTCATTTCTTGATCCTTTCCATTACCTTATTTCTAAGTTTAAAAAGTACGATGAAAGTAACAGAGTTAAAAAAGGAAACGCTAAAATTTATTCATATAGCTTTAGTATGATACACACTCTTATTTATTTACTAGTTTTAGAGCCCGTGTCACACACAAGATGATCCAAATTATAAAATTACAAGTAAGCAAATAATTATATAACGTATATGAAAAATGTATTACATCTATGCTTGTATCTATACTATATATGTGTACATAAATTGATTTTATTTATATCATAAAATAATTTTTTTAAATGAACTTAATAAAAAATACACGTGCAAAAACGTACCTGAGAACGCTTCTTATATCGGAAATTTCATTCTCAGTGTCATATATGTATAATTGAAAGAATCTTGGTTATGAATCAATTTTGGAAAGAAAACTTCTCATACAATAGTAGTTCTAACTACTCAGCTTAAATATAGAGGAAGTGTTACCTTTATTGATATATTTATCAATTTACCACTTATGAAATTGTAACGACGGATGCTTTTCAATAACTATGGTTTTTTAAGCTACACCATGAAAAAGATTTGATAAGTTTGATGGGGTTTCTCGACTTTTCCATAATGACAACATAAAAATAACATATATATTAACTCATTCACTATTGTGAATATTTTGCTTCATTTGAGCATAGTTTTGCATGGCATGCTTCCGATACAACGTTCTGATCACTATTGAA
Source organism: Bidens hawaiensis (assembly GCF_021521415.1). Taxonomy (NCBI): domain Eukaryota; kingdom Viridiplantae; phylum Streptophyta; class Magnoliopsida; order Asterales; family Asteraceae; genus Bidens; species Bidens hawaiensis. Next base: position 258,611 of record NW_027493074.1, on the reverse strand, counting down.
GAAAAAGTTAATTCTGACCCAAATATTTCAATTTTGATAAAAGTTAGAAACATTGATAAGCCTGAGGGTGGCATAATGGAAGTGAGGGTGGCATGTCGAAAATGTTCACAATCTTTTCTTAAATTTTAATAGTCGAAAGAAAAACAGTCAATTTGTCAAATCCGATAGTTTTTTATTATTTCCAAAATTGTCCTTGAAAATAAATTTGAAACCCGAATCAGGTTTAAAATTCTAACTTTCATTCATTTGTCATTTTCAAGTCAACACTTTGAACCCGTAACAAATTTGACGATAAATCTGTTTGCATTCTCAAACTTTTAAAAATACTCAGATTTCTCATTTTTGACCCGTAGTCAGTTTTGATCTAAATGTAGTTAACTTGTACCGAACAATCTATTTATCAACTTTTGACCATAAAAATCAAAATTAAATTCTATTAAACCCCTGAAACAATCCTAATAAAAAAAACTAAGAAATTAAGTATGATAAACTTTGTTATGTCTAAAAGCGATTAGTATATACTATCCTTACATTTTAACATATATATATAGTTCACTGAATTAACGGAAAAATTAAATGGATAGATTTAAAGCATATATATATATATATATATATATATATATATATATATATATATATATATATAATTTAAAATTTTATATGAAAATTTACAATAATAATAATAGATAAATGGATTGATTTTTTAAAAAAATGGATCGACTTTTAAGCATATATTTATAATTTAATAATTAAAAAATTATTTTGTGAAATGAAAGCAAATTTGAGTTATGTTTTTCTTTACAATCATCTAAAACATGCATGGTACAATATGTTAATGATAACATTTAAAATATATAATAAAATAACATGTTAACATTTATTTTTATAAAATATATAGATATAGTATAAATTGAGTGTAAAAAGAAAGTGAATAATTATTGTTATATTATATATATTAGGGTTAAGGTTAGGGTTAATTGTGAAAATTAACCAAAAGATGAAAGCTGTCCACATTTAATTTACTTTATTATTAGAATAGGGAGATTTATTTATTTATTTATTATTGGATTGTTTTCTGTACATTGAGGTTAGAAACAACTTTTATACTTGGTTTTATCATTTGTTGAATATTAATTGGGCTGAACTCAGTCAGGAGATTAAAAGGATCATTTACGTGGGCTATAGTTCAATATTTAGGTGGCCTAAGTAAACTTGTTGGCCTGTTGGCCCCCTTAATTATTAAGAGATTTGAAAATAATAAATGGAATTGCCAGGTTACTGGGTGAACTGTGAAGAACCTCGAAAAGTAATTTTGAGTTTAAAAATGAATTAACGAATATTCAAATTTCCGTGACCACAATCTGAATTAAGGTATGTTTACTTTGTTTAATTTTAAATCATAGTATACTTACATTCCACACTTGAATGATTCATGACGAGTTTGTATATTAGGCTATGTTTAGTGGAGGGACTACAAATTGGGCGTTTTGTGCCGTGTGCCGCCCAGTCAGCAAGGGGTGAGAATTTGTTTTTGGGGTGTAATGGTTTAGGTGCTACAATAGTAATATAATAATAATAATATATACATATATATACATATATCTCTCACACACATACAAAATATAATAATAATAAATGAAACAAAAAAACAAAGACAACAGAACATCGCCCCTCCCCTTTTCGCCCAAATTTCGCCCCTTTGTAGCCCCGGGGGGGCGGTGTTCTCGCCCCAAAACCTCCATTATCGCCCCATTTATTCGCCCACTACATATGGTCTTAGAAGTAAATTAGATAGGGTGTTTATTGTTCTAAGAAAAATTGCATATGTATTCTTCTGTAATTATTTAGTTATGTTATTTGTCAGGTTATATTGCATTATTCAATTTGGTTAATTTCACCATGGTTAGCTTAGTTTATGAAAAGAGAAATCGTAAGAATTTACATAGTACGCGCCCGAAGTTAGCCAATTAATTAATATATGTTATGCATAATTCAGCTTAACTGAGTGATAGCCTTGTTTGATAACATGAACATATGTTAATCATATGCATTTGGCTTTTACTTGTTCTTGTGTGATCCATTCATGTGTTGATTCTACACATGATTTATAGTACACCACACAATCCATGATCACACTTCACATGATTTATAGTTTACCCTAGTTAGTCAAGGATCAGACAATTGGTATCTTAGATAGTGGTCTGGATCAATGTTGCCCCTCATAAATAGAGAGATTATACATTACAAAATAAGCTATATTTGGCTTTTGCAGGAATTGAGCTCCATGCTTGTGAATAAAACCATTTCTTTGTTATGTTAAGCTCAAAAATATTTGTTAACACGATCTAATAATAGATAGATTCTTAGTTTTTTTTCTTCCCATTGTTTAGGTGTTCGGAAAATGCATAATCATCAAGATTAGTGAAAGTTAATGATAGTATTCCTTGTCTACACAAGGATGTTCTCAGTTTCTGTGAGGTGATACCATATGTTCAATCTCTTTCTTTAGATTTGACTTTTTTATGGTCTGTGTACATGCACATGTTGACTTCTAACTTTGACTCTTTTGGGACTTTTCTATGTGACTATCTGCATTTGAAACAATTGAATTTTGACATTTTATTTTATATATTATATGACATTAGGAATCTTATCTTGATATTCCTTAGTCCTTAACATGTGATCTAATCTTGTTTGTATCTAATTCTACACTTCCAATACAATCATTTGGAACAAACTTTACGACAATGTAAAATGACTAAATTGCCCCCTTCCTCATATGCGCCAATGACCAAACTATATGACTACTTTTTGTTGTCTGTGAATGTTAGAATCCCATACCTGTTACATTCATCGACACGGTCCATACGGGTATTGATTATATTCAAAGGCTGAGAAGAATGTAAACAGTTTCATTTATATATAAATGATATACACAAAGATTTACTCTGGTATGTACAATGAACAAGTGCTACAAACTTTTTTGAACAAGTGCTTCATTCCTTTGAATAACAAAACGATCGACAATTCGAACTGTATTAATCGGGTCCTGATAAGAAGAACTAGCACTCCATTTACTCGGATATTGTCTCTGATGACTCAACTGGTGCTCCTGATGTTCCGACTCTTTCTTCCAATTAGAATCCAGCTCCCAAAATAGTTAAAAAGAATGTAACAAAATTTAAATTATAAGGTATGGAAAATTCAAAATAGTTCACACCTCTGGAACGTCGAAAGCTGACATAAGATACTTAATACACGCAGGATAAAGATCGAATGTCCATTGCTCTATACGCGCCTTAAGACCATTGGGGTCCGGGAACTGTTCACTTTCCACTGATCTATACCACTCGTATAACGAGTGATAACCTAAACAAAATGTCACAAACGAATTATTAATTTATTTTATTTTTAAATTAATAATTAAAAATAAATTTTGGGTTTGACCACGAAAACTCATGTCATGTTTAGGTTCATGTATCTGACATAAATTTTGGGTTTGACCCGTTAACCCGCAAGCACGACCCATTTAACGTTGCGGCCTTCAAGGTGTTAAACCTTATACGTCTATTAAAAGGGAATCAAGCCCTTACTTTTTCTTGGATGTTTGTAAAACATTTAATTATACTAACAATTAAAATAAAAGAAAAACTTGCCTGATGTTGCCAAAAGGTTATGCCTGATGCAAGTTTCAACAACAAGTTCCATTAACAACATGAGAACTAAAGCTAAAACTAGGTGGGCTGAAACATGTACAACTCCAATTATTACTTTCTTTTTCTTGGAAACTTTTGAAGGAACAAATAATATTGCAGCCACCAACAGCATCAAAGCACCAACAAAAGATACATATGATTCATCAACCAAGTATATAAAAGCATCCCAAACCGCGCTAAACGAGTTCTTTATCTGACCAGAAAATGTATCGTCTTGTAGAATATGATCTAGCTTGCACTGTGAGAAAAAAAATTATTATCATATTTTTTCCATAAGAAAATACAAAAGGCGCATACCATTGGAAACATTGAAAACGCTAAGATGAAGTATATGAACCCGCCATTGAAATCAAACTGCCAATTTTTCTTTTGAAACTTCAATATATTACCCAGAGCAATCTGCACACCACGTTTTAAAACGATATATGTAACGGACCAATAGGTAAATTTAAAATATTACTACTTACTACATACCTTTCTTGAATCTTGAACGGATAACGGCTACGGTCTCATAAGTTGAATCATACGCTTCAATGAGGTTACCAAAAACATGCGTCGGATGCAAAAACGCCCCACCACATCCGTTAACAAGTAAATGTTGCACCATTGCAGGTTTTTCTGACTGAACATACGAATGTCGCATACAATGATGTAAATCTCCAGCTATTCTAAGTTTGCATCTTCCATTTAAATGATCGCATATAAGGTGTGACACATTTTTTCCAGTGGCATCATTCCAGTAGTAATCAAGAATCCAATTCGGTGCATGTGTCATAACGATCACATAATCATTTTCTTTAACCTTTTCGCTTATGACCTCCGAGAAGAACTTGAACTGATAACTATCCATATCGCTATGCAGAGCTAAATCAAGACCAAACAACCACCATCCTTTTGGTAGTTGCAAAGCAAAGTAGCTTTTCATTTGAGGCATTAACCATCCACCTAACCAACTTTTGTGACAAATGTACCTCATATAAGTTTGAAGCCCATCAAACCAATCTGCAAAAAAAAACATTAATAAAAATTTATTTTAGACTAAAGTACAGACCATGGTTTCCAGGGATAACAAAACATTGTGGCCCGTCGTATTGTTTTAGATCAGAAACACCATCGGGTAACTCGGGCTTGTTTACAGCTACATGTTCTTTTTTATACCATGAAGGTGGCCTAAGAGCCTCCTCAAAAGGATAAAAGAAACGGTTTTCGTAAGTGTATGCTGATGGATTCGGGTACCTAAATATGATACACCATTGTTTATATTAATGAAAAAGTGATTAAACATTTAAACAGAACTTTAAAAAGGTGAAGCTTACGCAAGATCGCCTCCAATAAGAAGAAGGTCCCCGCGAGGCAACTTGTTCAACAATCCCTTATGCCAAACCTGAAGTGAAGGTTGAGCAAGAAGCCGAGCAACAGAGTAAGAAGAGTTGCCACCGTCGCCCGTGTCAGCCATAAAGTCAAACCAAAAGTCATCCTTTTCACTAAAATGATCATAGAGAAAATCTTCTGGTTTGGTCCCTTGGTTACTACCACTCATTGTAGCCTACAAAATGAACCATAATTAATAATAGAGGCGTTGAACGTGTTGTGTTCATGAGTTGGCTGGTCGAATTTCATACGAACCCGTAAATCGTGTCAGACACGTGAACACAAACACGACACGAATATTCGCGGGTTGACACAAGAACAACCATAATTTTTTAAATTTTTACGTTTTACATATTATATAAAATAAATACAAATTAAACAAAAAAATATACAGCCCGTTGACTAAACATGTCAGTGGAGTTTGACCCTTAGAACGCGTTTAAATTGTAATACAAACCTGTTAGTTCATATCATGTCATAAACACACAACCCTGATTAATAACATCTAAAATGAAAAAAAAAGAAGTTATACTTAAAACAACAAAAAATTAAAACAGATAGAAAGATTTAAAACCTGCATCATGCGCATATCAAATCGCCCCATAAAAACAGTTACAGACACAAGGAGGTCAAAAACAGTCTTGAATAGATCAGCTGATGTCCTGCAACATAATATTTATGCATTCACTTAGAATTATAAACATCACATACACATATATGTTCAGGGTGCCTCAAAGAATTTGAGAGTCATTTTCATCATTTTAATGTTTTCGGTCTAAGCCCAATGGGCTGCACCTGAATGTGTGTAAAGAGAGTGAATATACCCTGAGTACCAAGGAACCATTTCCAAGAAAGTCGGCTTTGTTTGCCCGTCCTTCAACTTCTTGATTTCGTCGCCCGATAGAGGGTGGGTAAGAGCCCATCTGATGATAATAAAAACCAATAATTAGAAAACATGACTATTTAACAACACAGCATATAAACCTGCTAACTGCTCACCCTGTTGATTTTTCCACAACAAAATTAGCAATATATAGACCGATAAATGTTGCCCATAACGAAAATATTGGCGAAATTTCATCTGCAGACTAAAACAAAAACAGAAACCAAATAAAGCTGAATCATAGCCAGATCATGGAAATCAAGTAGAGCATAAAAGAACTTGTACCTCTGCGTATATAAACCACTTAGAATGAATTGGATAATCACGGGTCAACACTGGAGCAAACCAACCGCATCCTTCACCTTTCAATTCATACATTTTGAGAAATTTAGCCAGCAATTCACTTCGTCCTCCTGTTTGCCAAAGCGTAAACAAGCCCGTATCGTTTTATCCAAACGGGCTTTCATTCGGAGCATGATTTCCACAGTGGCTATAGAACACACAACATGCTACACTTAACACCTACAACGATAACAAGCCCATGAAAACAAAAACCAATCGCATAATCTTTCTTTTTTTTTTCAAGTTTCAAAAGTGAAGTCGCTGTCTGAGATTATGCTAAAAGACAGTAACAGCCAACTCCATAAAATATCCTAAAGAGTGAACTGCGGTTTTCGTCCTTGTGGTTTGTTTAAATCTGCGTTTTTAGTCTAATAGTTTCAAATTTTTGATTTTCGTCCCTGTGGTTTCATTTCACTTGCAATTAAACCTGAGTTCACTAACCTCGTTAAGTCTTGTCGTTAAGCCCATCAAGGTGCCCTTCACGTGAGGGGCAGTTTTATACTTTTTTATTCTTTTTTCCCAAATACACTCCAACCCCTCACGTGAGGGGTCTTGCAAATTAGGACTGAGGTTTATTTGAGGAGAAAAATGACAAAATTGCCCCTCACGTTGATGGTTTAACAGACAGACTTAACGGGGTTGATGAAAGTGAAATGAAACCACAGGGACGAAAACCGCAAACTTGAAAATATTGGACTAAAACTGTAGATTTGGACAAAACACAAGGACGAAAATCGCAGTTTACTCTATCCTAAAACGCGAGTTAGTTAAACTTACGGTACAATTTTGAAGAACCGTCAAGATCTCGGGTCTCCTTCCAGCCGCGTGAGAAACAAGCCGAATATACCAAAGGCCAAGGAACACCAAATGGAATACAGTGAGAACACAAATGGAAGAAATGAATATTGTCAAAAATAATGATAAATTAATCCTTAAATCAACTCCCATTGACTGAAAACTTGGAAGATGCATTAAAGCTGCCACTAATAACCATAATATATTCCTACACATAACACGTACACCCAAAAAAAAACTCCATTAATTACCTAAAAAATACAAAAATTTAAAATTATGTACTGAATTTAATCATATTAAACTTACCATTTACTAAAATTTGAATAACTTGGTCTAATTTTCCTCTCTAAAAAAGGAGATGAAAAGAAATAAAAAAAATCCAAATAAACATATATAGATTGACCACCACTTAATGTTCTTGTCTAGCTTCTGGATGAGTGTATGCATGTTGTCCCATGATATAAAAAACAAGGAACTCATAGCAACTGCAATAAATGCATGGCGGGAATGTTCATGCGGGTACGCGTATCTACCGGTCAGATTATTTGGTACTGTCTCCATGTTGATCCTGAAACAAAGTAGACAAAATTAAGGTTTTACGTTACAACATTAACATGCGACAAGAAACATAGTAAGAAACATATTAAGAACAAAAGATGAGAAGTTGTGTACCTTAATTAATAAGTGAAAAGGTGATCAAATAATTAACTGAAAAGGGGATTTATAAGAATTAATAATGTGAGAATGAATTTGGAATCAATTAAGATATAATGGTTTACATTATGCTTTTCTTAACATAGATAATATTAACTGTGTGCCTTGCTCTGCAAGATTTGATTCTTAGTGAAGAAAGTCAAAGTTTGACTAAAAGGATGGATAGCTTGTGGTGATGGACTAACGAGTAACGACCAAATGTTGGCGGTTGGATACCATTCACATTCCAGCTTTTGTTGAATACTTACTTTACTTGGAAGTTATGGTTTTATATTTTTTTTTACATACCATTAACTTTTCTTTTAACCAACAAGCCATTACTTTTTTATTTTACTTACTTTTAAAAGGCATGAAACTGGTTAAATATATATTATTACTCCGTATTATGGAGTACTATATAGTACTAGTTTTTATTTTCCGTATTATGGTGTTGTTTTATTTATTTATAATATTTATATATTTTTTTATTATATTTTAAAAAATTTAAAAACATACCTAGGATTTGATGATAAATGAATTTCACAAATAAATGAGATGTATGTTATAACCCGGTTTAAAAGTTATATGGGTTTGGAGACCCATGATCTGCTTATGTTTTTACTATAAGATTGTTTCTTAATTATAAATAATGACTTTTAAAAAAAATCAAATATTAATTTTTAATAAATCCCTATTTTGTAGGATTTACATATCAAATATTTGATGAGATTAATTTTTAACTTAATGAGATATTATAACCCGTTTAAGAGTTATCTGGGTAATTTGGTAAGACCCATACCCGTGAATTTGAGTCAAATGTATAAGAAGCCACCATTTACAAATAAATCAATCTGTTGGCTTGAGAGAATGTAGAGATCAACCAGAAAGCTTTAAAAGGTTCGTTTATATTTATTTAAGATTAAGATTATGAAATGTTGGTGTCGCAAAGCCCCCGTTGAATCAATTGACAGATCATCATTGGTCCACGTCAAATTTTTTATTGTTTTAGTTACGGTATTGTAATTAACGAAAGTAACTAAAAATATTAACACATAAGACAGAGAAAATCAATCTGCTTATTGTGGATCTTTTTCTTCCCATTCGCGTGGAGATGAAAGGAGTTGTATTTCACACCACTAAAATAGGTGAAGATGTCCACATTGGTCGATTTAAATACAATCCTATTGACAATAATAATGGCACATTAAAAGTGTAGATAGATGAAACACAAATTAGAAAAAAAAAACTAAAAAAAAAACTCAGCATATGTTACAGCCACATTTACAATGCTTGCCTTGCCTGTCTATCAAATTCAATTCCTTGACACAAAATGGACACGTTTATTTATGTTCATAGCTCATGGTCAGTTAAACAATGAAACACACTAGTAAGACCATCTGTAGTGGAAGGAGAAGAGAGGGAGATTGGGGAGGACCCCCCCCCCCCTCTTGAGAAGTGAACGAAATTGAGGATGGACGAGAAATATTTCTCGGCCAAAGGGCTAAGACTAACATCTTGGATCTACATACGTACATACATACATATGCGTACACACACAAGGAAGTGTAAGGGAGTGGGTTTGTTCTTGACAAAGGGGTAAGACTAACTTCTTGGATCTCATTTGCTTGATGTACGTGCAACATTGTTAGAGAAACTTCAAGATAGAAGTTTTGTTCATCCTTATTCATCATTGATTGTTAAGGTTAGATCTAAACTTATCTATGGTTGTATTTAATTTTAAGATTTCATACATATGGATCCTTGGTTTTTGTGCTTTATAGTTGCAAAACAACATGCAAAATGCTTCCGTTTCTTAAAATTATTGTTTAAGGCATACTGAAAACCCAACAAAACACATGTACAACGGACTCACGAATTCAAAAGTACCTTATAAAAGTACCTTATAAATAACAATTCACCCTAAAAACCTTTTGAACTGGGTAAAACAAGCATATCTCCTAAAGTAAAATGGTCAACTGTATCAAAGAACACAAGGATGCTCACACATTCATAGTACTAACTTGATATCACGTCACCAATGCGACAATGCCCCCAGTTCTAAGAACTGGTAGTAAAATCCAAATGTGGTTTAGAACAAGTGTTGCTAGTGACAAATCCCAAACTCTATTAAAGATAATCCTCGTTAACAGTTAACATTAACAATAAAAAGTTCAAAACTTCTCAATAAATTCTTCCAATCCCTAGCCGAAAAGCCACACCATATAGCATTAACCATTACGCTTTTTTCTTTCCAAGCAGTGGTGAAGGATGGTTGAGGCCATGGTGGCCCAGACCCCCTCCGTTTTTTACGCAGTAGTGTAAATTTACCCGGTTTTCGTCAGACATTTTATACGTAATGTAAATTTACCCGTTTCAACCAAAATTTTGATCCCGGCTACCTCCGTTTACGGTTTTCTCAGTGTGTATTTTCGCCCGCCCACTCAACATCTTCATCCAAGATTTGTCACTATTTTTAAAAATAACATATTTTATTAAAAAGAACTAACCAGATGCTACAACCTAGACATCATACATCACAAAGAAAACACACTAGAAGCTTTTTTTTAATTATTATTTTATTCTTCCATCCTACCCTTTTAATTTAATTAACTCATTCAATTAACTTATATTAAAACTTTCTAAGGCTGAGGGGTGTGGAGCGCGAGAGGGGGTGCGTGAGCCCATCCGCTCGCGCCCCGGGGCGCGAGCACCACACCACCGAGGCGCGAGAGGGGCGCGAGCACGGCTTTCAAAGCAGGTGCAAGGGGTCTCGCGGCAGGGAATGCGCGTGAGGGAGCCTGGGAATGCGTAAATAGAGCCGTTGGGCTCTTTGTTTATTAAAAAAAAAAAATTTTTTTCTCTATAAAACCAATATCACATACCACCCAAAACCAATATCACATACCAATATCACATACCACACCCAAAACCCAAAATCACCCCATCTTCCAAACCTTTTTTTAAAAACATGGCTGGAAATTGGTACCCAAACCTAGATTCAGATTACAGTTACGACGATTTATGGTCGGCACCGGACCAACCGATGTTTTATTCGGGGTCGCAACAATCATCCGGCTTTCAACCATCCAACATACAACCGTCTCCTAACTTTGTTGTTCCGGAGACACAAGAACCAGAAGGTGAAGCTGCGGGACAAAGAAGACGCGTCCACCGGAAAAAGCAAGTTGCAACGGACGGGTCGGGTTCGGCTTCGACTGGAAGGACGAAACGGAAAACCACTCCGTGGTCATCGGATGAGAAGGAAGCCCTGTGTCGGGCTTGGATAGTCATTTCTGAGGATCGGCGTTGCGGTAATTGTTTTAACGTTTTTAAAAATGATTTTTAATAAAAAAGTTAAATGACTTACAAATTTATTTATGCATTTTGCAGCGGACTACCAAAAGAGCAAGGTCTTTTGGACAAAGGTTAGGGAGACGTTCTATTCGCTCGTTGGGAGTACAGAGCGGAACGCCGATATGATTTCGGGTCGGTGGACCGAAATCAGAAAATTTGTCGGCTTGTTTACTAATCTGTTCAACAGGAACGCCGGTCGTATGAGACCAAGTGGCAGTGACGATTTGGCGGTTTATAATTTCACTGTCGAAGAGTGGAAGCAGGAGTGCCTGCGGAGGTATGGGACGGTGAAGACGTGGGACGATGTAAAGGTGTGGGAGAGGTTGAGAAGGTGTTCTAAGTGGGTTGAGCTGGTGGCGCCGGACCTTGATGCGGAAGTAGGGCCGAAACGGACTAAAACTAGTTCGTCTAGAGCGTATAGCACTTCCGCCGGGTCGGATTGCCGGGTTGGATTCGACCTAAACGTTGCGGGGGAGGAAACGTCTTCACCGCCGAGGAGGCGGCCATTGGGAAGGGACGCCAGGGGGAAAAAACCGGCTGAGGGGGAAGCCGTAAACATCACCGATCTTGTTGAATCCCTCAATAAATTCAACAAAACCATGGAGGTGGTCTCTAATGACAAAAAGGAAAAAAAAAAAGAATGAGAGATTTGGACTTCCTTACAAGAGACTTCAGTAACCTACATCCGGTCGACCAAATGCTGATGGAAAAACAAAAGGAACGTATCCGGAAGAGGTTGATCGAAGAAGACCAAGCCGAAGAATAAGAATAATGTTTTTTTTAGTACTTTAATTTTTTTTTTAGATATTAATGTGTTTTTTTAATTAATGTGTGTTTTTTTAAATAATTTATGAGTTTTTTTAATATTACGTTTTTTTAATACATTTATAAAAAAATAAAAAAAAAACCGCTCGCGCCCCCTCTAGCGCCCCTCCACACCAGGGCCCGGGGCGCGAGCACCACAACCAACACCCATCTTATCAAGTTTCTCTCTCTGCCACACGTCACAATATTATTGGCTGGAGCCCCCACTCGCGCCCCCTCTCGCGCCCCCCACACCCCTCAGCCTAATGGTGGTCGGCATGTTAAAAGCCGTTCACTGAAACCCACGTGTTTCCTGATTTTGCAGCTTTCCCAACTCCTGTAAGGATTCCCCAACCTTAAAATGGTAAAATAAATAATAATAATAATAATAATAATAATAATAATAATAATAATGCAAATTAAAAATAAATAATCACAACTTTTGTGTATTAATTGATAATAATCTTAACTTTAAAAAACACTATCCTAGTCCAAACTTTCAACTATTTTGTCTCAATGGACCTCTGTTAAAAAACATTTAACGTCGTTAAGTTTTTTTCCGAGTTTCAAACCGATATTTTAGGGCTTTTGATCGAAAGATCGATACGATTCGACCGAGTTAAACATTGTTTCGTCGCTTGGACCACCGTTTCAAGAAAAGTTTTACATCAGTTGAATCGTATCATTCTTCCGATAAAAAACCCTAAAACATCGGTTTAAAACTCGGGAAAAATCATAACGACACTATGTGTTTTTAAACGGAGGTCCATTGAGACAAAAATAATTGAAAATTGAGACTCCTGGTAGTGATTTTTAAAGTTGAAATTATTATCGGCCAATACAAAAAGTTGAGATTATTTATTTCCAATTTACCTAAAAAAATATATAATCCAACCTAAAACATTTTTTTTACTGTTTTTTAACCATAAACAAACACAACTTGTTTCAGAAATACACAGGAAAAAAATATATAATCCAACCTAAAACATTTTTTTTAATGTTTCTTAACCATAAACAAACACAACTTGTTTTAGAAATACACAGGTAAAAAATATATAATCCAACCTAAAACATTTTTTTACTGTTTTTTAACCATAAACAAACACAACTTGTTTTAGAAATACACAGGTAAAAAATATATAATCCAACCTAAAACATTTTTTTTACTGTTTTTTAACCATAAACAAACACAACTTGTTTCAGAAATACACAGGAAAAAAATATATAATCCAACCTAAAACATTTTTTTTACTGTTTTTTAACCATAAACAAACACAACTTGTTTCAGAAATACACAGGTAAAAAATATATAATCCAACCTAAAACATTTTTTTTACTGTTTTTTAACCATAAACAAACACAACTTGTTTCAGAAATACACAGAAAAAAAATATATAATCCAACCTAAAACATTTTTTTTACTGTTTTTTAACCATAAACAAACACAACTTGTTTCAGAAATACACAGGTAAAAAATATATAATCCAACCTAAAACATTTTTTTACTGTTTTTTAACCATAAACAAACACAACTTGTTTCAGAAATATCTGTGTAGACCGGTTCTCGTGTGGTGGCCGACCATAACTCCATAACCATAAAACACAAGTACACACAACCCATGTAAAACCAAGGGTCCAGATCACACGGCCACCATCTAATCCAACGACTCCCACTTCACTACCTCAATCCCATATATCCCCTATCACTGTATCCAACTATCCATCTATACGTACAAACCTTATAATCATATTACATTTACATCAAACACTCTGCGTCTTGTTGTGTGAAGAAGAACAAGATGCAACCTTCTAACGGCGGCGCGTGTGACTCCGACCAGCAGCAGCAAAAGCAGTCGCCGCCGCAGCAATGGGTGGCGATGCAGTACCCAATGATGGCGCCGCCACACTACATGCCGTACAGCCGCCATCATCAGCCGGTGCCGGTGAGTCAACGGGGAGGAGGAGAGAATAATAATAAAGCGATATGGGTTGGTGACTTGCATAATTGGATGGATGAAGATTACCTTCGTAGTTGTTTTGCTTCCACCGGCGAGGTTATTATTATTATTATTATTATTTATTACTTAGATTATATACAAACTAATTTTAGTAACCCTTGTATGCAGTTATTGTATATGTTGGATTTAATTTTTGATATTAATTACTGTGATTGATTATTGAATAGGCTTTAAATTTGGGTTTATGTTGAAGGGTTATGCATCTAGATCCGTATATCATTTTTACACAAATACTAAAAAAACTTTAAAAAAATTGTTTGAAATTTGATGTATTTTAAGTAGGTTTATAACATTTAGTGATTAGGGTTATCTATTAAGGGAAATTATCAGACTAGGTGTCTGGCCCATCTTTTAGCCGCTTGGAAAATATACATATTCGAAACCAACCAGTCAGGCAACGCCAAATAAGCACTGCCGACTTAAGTAGGCTAGTTTTCAGCCGGCACAACAAACCTTGTAAAGTACTACAGGATCCACGAAAACAACCAATCAAATCAACACACATGTAAAAGTCAGCTATATTTTAGCCGATGGCTAAAATATTTACACATGTGTATTAATTTAATTAATTGTTGTTGTGGACCCTGTGGTACTTTACAAGGTTTTTTGTGCTCCCTGAAAACTAGTATCCTTAATTAGTTGGCTGTGCTTATTTGGCGTTATCTGATTAGATGGTTTTGAATTTATTTTCGAGTTGGCTAAAAGTCAATGTTTATTTTTGAAAAAAAAAGGTTAAAATTTCTATATTCGTGATTTTCTCTTATCTAAAGCATGTATTTTGTCCTTCTTGTATATCATAGGTTGCCTCAATTAAGGTTATTCGAAACAAACATACCGGTTTCCCAGAGGGATACGGGTTTGTTGAATTTAACTCACATTCCGCAGCAGAAAAGGTGTTGCAGACTTATGGTTCAGTTATTATGCCAAATACTGACCAACCATTTCGTTTGAACTGGGCTACATTTAGCACGGGAGACAGACAGTCAAACAACAATGCGTATGATCTTTCCATATTTGTTGGAGATTTAGCTGCAGATGTAACCGACACGTTATTGCATGAAACTTTTGCTGACAAGTATCCGTCTGTTAAAGCTGCTAAAGTTGTCATAGATATTAGTAAGGGCCGGTCTAAAGGCTATGGTTTTGTAAGGTTTGGAGATGATAACGAAAGAACTCAAGCCATGAGTGAAATGAATGGAGCGTATTGTTCAAGTAGACCCATGCGCATTGGTCTCGCAACCCCTAAAAAACCTCCAACTTACCAATCCGATGGGGATTCAAATAATACAACAGTCAGTGCACAAACTATTTCATTTGTTTGTCTCGGTTTATTGATAAATAGCTTTTAATGTTTTTTATAACACGTTATTTGTTTTAGATTTTTGTCGGTGGGCTTGATTCTAGTGTTAGTGATGAAGATCTTAAGCAGCCATTTATTCAATATGGTGAAATTCTTTCGGTAAAAATACCCGTCGGTAAAGGGTGCGGATTTGTACAATTTGATAATAGGTTAGATTTCTTTCTGTTACGATTTTCAATATTTTTTTCTTATAAAAAATTAAGGGATTACTCTACAGAATAGTAACAAAGTTTTGAAACTATTCCAATCAGGTCACTAATAGAAGTTTTGTTCCAATCAGATCACTAAAGTTTTTTTTTGTTCTAATCATAGATATTTTACCTTGATAGTAGGTTTTGTAGGTTTTTTTTATTTCTAAATAGTTTGATATTACAAAATATTTTTTTAAAAATTGAGAAAAATCATTTTTAAATTGCAAAAAAAAATTCTGAAAAATTACAAAAAAAAAATCTGAAAAATTACAAAAAAAATTCAGATTTTTTCTTTATTGCAATATTTCAGTTTTCTTTTCTCCAGTTTTTTTTTTCAATTTAATAATTATTTTTCTCAATTTTTAAAAAGTATTCTAAAAAATTTAAAAAGTTAGTAAAAATGAGAAAAAAAAAATTAATTGCGAAAAATTAAAAAACAATCTGAAAAATTGCAAAAAAAAAATCAGTTTTTTTTTTTTTTTTGCAATATTTCAGTTTTCTTTACTCTAGTTTTTTTTTTTTTTTTGCATTATCAAACTATTTAGAAATAAAAAAAACTAGCAAAACCTGCTATCCAGGTAAAATATCTAGGATTTGAACAAAAAAGAAACTTTAGTTATTATTTTATAGAGTAATCCCAAAAATTAAATAATAAGTTTGTTTATATTATGTCTTGTTTATCATGTGTCGATAGAGCTAGCGCTGAAGAGGCATTGCAAAAGCTAAACGGGACAACAATAGGGAAACAAAGCGTGCGACTTTCATGGGGTCGAAACCTAGCAAATAAGCAGGTACATTTTATTTTTGTTTCATTTAGAGGTTCGTTATATTATTATAGTTGATATAAGTATGTATTTAATCCGCTATATGAAATTTGTAGTTGAGACATGATATAGGGAACCAATGGCCAGCTCCATACTATGTAGGTCAATTCTATGGTGGATATGGGTATGCTATGGCAGCTATGCAACCACCAAGCATGTATGGTGCAGGTGCAGGTGCAGGTGCAGCATATGGAGGCTATGGTGCACCCCAGCAACAAGTGAATTGAATGGGTTGTATGAGTTAAAATCATTAAAAGATTTTTTTATGGATAAGGATGAGCATGAATATGGATAGTATAAATGGATTATAATATGTGCAATGTATGAACCCATTTTGTGGGGTCTAAATTTTGGGTCTTGGTCTCTTGGATTCCATTAGTTAGTTGATATAGAGTTTTTGGTGAAAAACAACTTTTAATTAGTCATAATAATCATCTTTCAAAATAAATTGTTGAACTTTATTAAAATATAGAAATGCAGTTAAATCATGACAGGGTAGGGTGTGAAGTGTAAACTAGACGAGGCGCTCGGGAGCTGCTTTAGTGTAGCTCGCTAAAATCTCAAAACGAGGCCGGACTCGAGCCTAGGTCAAAGTTCATATAAGCAATGAGCTTGAGTCCGAGCTTCATATACCGAGTCTGACTAGGCTCATCTAAACAAATATTTTATTACATAGATCTAATAGTTTTATTTTGTATAATAAATATGTTTTTACAAAATAGTTACTTTATGATAAAGTAATAAATTACTAATAAAGTTATGAATTGAACCCAAGTTGAGCTTGAGCTTGAAAAAATTGTCAACAAGATGAGCTCGAGCTTAATTTATGTTACAAGTCAAACAGAAGAACTCAACCCAAAAGACTAGTCTGATAGGTGAGGGACAAGTCCCATACCTTGCAATGGTTTCAGTCCGTAACAATTTATATAGAACTAGAAACTAATCAACCTCCTTAAACATATTTTGACAAACAATTTTTTTCTTTTTAACAAATTTATGATTGTCAATCCCATGAGGTCTTAGGAACAAACATGTGCCCCGTATTAAATTGAAAATTAACAACGTTGTTTGGAAAAATGGATATGAAGCATACACTTTCATCTCACACAGGGATGTGTATGAATCGTTTTTGGGTGTAACTAAACCAAAATCAAACCTTTTGTTTTTCGTTTTGAAAACTTGGTTGATTTAGGTTTGTTGATTTTATGTATGGTTTGGATAAACTATGGCTGGTTTTCGCTTTTTCGAAAAATTTGAGCTAAACTAATGAATTTGAACCTAAAACTCCTAAAATGTTGTTACCCGCCTATTAATGAATTTAGTCGTGAAATTTTTGCTCAAAATAATAATTTTGGGACATAAATTCAACAATAAGCATTAAAACAAGTTTGGTGCGGTCTAGTTTTATAGTTTGGTTCGATGCAATTTGGTTTTGGAGTGAGGCATAAAAGAAACCAACCAGTGATTTTCGTGTTACAAATAAAATAAAACGGTATCGACAATTCATACACATCCGCAAAGAAAAATAAATAATCACAACTTTTGTATTACCTTGTGTTGGTTAACTCAGTTCGGTTTTATTGTTTTATCAGTTTTGCTTTGCTTAATCAGTTTGTTTTATCACTCCTGTCCCACATTGTTAAGGTAAGAATATCAATTGGGTAGAAGACCGCAAAGTCTCAGGTTCAAATCCGATTCCACCTTGTTTTACAACAGTAAGCCTTTGGGTGATGAGTTTTCATCGTAACGGGAGATGGTGAGCTTGAACTACACAACGTTGTCTACTATCATGGGCGTATGAGGTGCCTTTTATTAACGTTTTGATTTTATTATAAACCACTAATTGTTTAATTACAGTGAGATATATAAATACAATACAATGAATAATATTTAGGGATACTATTAAATACAAATTATATGCAAGGTACTTGTGTGAAGACAATTATTCCAAGATATTGACAAAGCATGATTTGCTTTTTCATAATCAATTGATTTGATCACATTCCTTGATGCCTCTTACCATTAGATTATCCCGGGTAACCGGACTTTATTTGTTGGTCGTTCAAAAAAATTAGGGCTTGAGAATGAAGAATCGATTGTGGCTTGTCCGAACAAATCAAGCTCCGTATAATGGAATTGAATAAATGTTGTATTTCTAAGGGGGTGTCTGGGATTCCTTATTTTCATCAATTTATAACTTATATACTTTTTGAAAAGTTAATAAGGTGTATAAGGTGTTTAGCAAACCATAAGGTCTTATGGATTATAACTATGGAGAAGACAAAATAAAGGGGTTTTGAAAAGTTAGGAATGTATAACTTATTAAATTAATGAGTTTAATTTACCTATTACACCCCTCTAACCCTCAAAACCCATTAAACTCCTTTTTAAAAAAGAGTGTCAAATTTAGTCATTTTAATTTTCCCGAACACATAAGCTAATCCAAACATGATTTTTTAAAAACTTCTTTTAAAAATTTATAAGTTAATAAGTCATTTTACGTAAAAGTTTTTTTCTCTTAAATAAGCAATCCAAAACACTCCCTAAATAGTAGACATACATACGGTGGTTGGCTTTTATAGCCAAGGATCACATAAAGAAATAACTAAACTAGAGCTAATCAACAGAATATACTTATCATCATTAGTATGAATATTATACTCACTTAACTTTTGTATGTTCTTGACAAAATCCATGTCTAAAGCTCGAGCTTAGTTCATGAACAGTTTACAAGTTTGTTGAGTTTAACTCACGATTGATTTTGTCTAATGAAGCGGTCACATTATGATAGATCATTGACGACATATGTCGTTACACCAACTCACCGTTGTTACATGAATCACTTAACCATATTCGACTATTTAAAGCAACATTAACGCCATCCAAGACGAATGCAAACTAATAATATTTCACAAGCCTCTTGGCTTTAGGAAAACACAATCTATATAACTAGTTTATGACCAAAAAAAAAAAGAAAAAATAAACACTTTATATAACTAGTTGTAAAAAATATATATCTATATAAAATATGTACCAAACTTGTTCCACAATGGGGCGCACATCTAACGATGACACCAAGTTTCAGTACATAGTACATATTAATCTATTGCACATGCAATCCCATCGCTAGATCACGCTAGAGAAAAGATCTTGTAATTAACAAACAGTAAGGTTAAATTAAGGTTGTTGCCTCGTCTTTTCGTATTTTTCTTTAAATAGTAAAGGAGAACAATTATTACACTGAGTGTAACGATGACTATACAACTTTGGTGTCTGGAGTTTGCAAATATTCTTTAATAAGTCCCTCATCTTTTAAATTTCATCTCTATGACACAAAAGTTAAGCAAAAAATGTATTTTATCAATTAGTTGCAACTTGCAACACTTAATTTGTATACTGAAGAAACACTAAATGGCCCTGGCAGATTAAGGATAATCTTAGGGTTAAGTAGATGTTTCCCACGAGGGTTAGGTCCTGCAAAGATGGTTATTCTTCTCGACCTGCAAAACAGACACCGTGAGCTCGTCACTGGGAAGGGGGGGTTCCTCCTTGTGACCACCCTCCGGCGTGAGAATCAGACTAGATTGCTCTGAATATAAATGTATATTGAGAGAAATAGCTAGAGAGAAGATAAGATGATATGAGATGATAATACCGTTCCAAGGTGTTGGAGTATTTATAGCCGAAGGTGGGTTTCCAAGCAGGTACGGCCAGCTGTATAATATTCCTTTTCCACCAACTACGGGCTATGTTCGTGCCACGATGGGAGTTGGTGGGTAGGCAGCGGCTGATGGCGACGTTTTGTACTGGAGCGTGCTCCTCCTCGTACTATTGTCGGTGAGCTGTCACCCTGTGATTGGTTCATGGGTCGCTTTTACCAGATCTTGTTTATTTGTCCATACCTTGGTAGGTATAGTACAAAAGATCTTCTGGAAGCGTACGGACTGGCTCTTTTGGGCGGGAATATTCCCGCCCTGCTCATTCCTTCAGGTGACATTGCTGAAGTATAAGAGTTAGTGCCTTATGCGTGTAGCTTTACTGTTAGTGCGGGTAGCCTTCCTTCTTGGTCTGTACCTACAGCTGCGGGAACAGGCAGGGTACTGTACCAAGGGAGGCTTTCCTGCGGGAACAGCTGGCTTACTGCGTGTAAGGTCTTCATCTCTCTGAGCATAGTGGGTCCTGCGGATCCAGTTGGTCTTTGCGCAGACGTACCTCTTTAAGGTGAGTCTTGCGGGTCCAACTGGGCTTGGCTGGGACCTACCTCTTCAAGTCCCCCCAGTCCATTGTTCTTCTCATGAATTTTTAATAAGTGAGGTGAACTTTTGGATTTTAAGCAAGGGGTTTTGAAAAGGGGGTTTTCGTTTTTTAAGGTTCTCCGTGGGGATTCTTCCCGCAGTTTTCCTAATGTCACTTGCAGAAAACTCCTGACTTTTTCTGCCTGATCTTTGGGTATGATGTGGGTAGGTGCGTAACTTCTCCGCAAGTCGGGAGCGTCGAGTTTCACTTGTGTAGATTCTCCGCGGGGTATTGGTAGTTTTAGACAGAGTGATCAGTTATGTTAAACAACCAATTCCACCTTGACGCTTCAAACAATCTAGTTCTCAACGTTCCCGCCATGCGGGGGTGTTATTTCCCTTTCCGCAAGCATGACCCGTAAAATCCATCTTGGGTTCAATTCCCTGCAAGTGCTGAGTATGTGAAGGGTTTCGCCTTGACACTGTACCCGCACTTGTCTTACGGTTCCTTGTTTTCCAAGGTATTTTCTTGGCTTCAATTCCCTGCAAGTGTGAAGCATGTGAAGGGTTTCGCCTTGACACTGTACCCGCACTTGTTTTATGGTTTCTTGATTTCCAAGGTAAGGGGGTATATTCCCTCTTATTTTTGAATCTTTTTGAATCTTTCTGAAATTCGAAGAGTTGGTGAAAGGATAAGGACAATCCAAACGGCTGAAGGGACGTTGGCGTCTTCTGACGGTTTCAGGACGTGCAGGGAGTTATGACGACGTGATAGTATGTGGTCAATCAGGACGCTTTTTCAGGCGCGTGGGCGCGAGTTTCATGTCACGCGCTATTTTGACACCTGTTGCCAGCTTGCTTTATCCACGTGTCGCCCTTTCATTGCACCTGCGCACTCTCTATCCTCCGCATTAAATTCATCGCATTCGTTGCGATGAGTATATAAGGGGGGAGAGGGTGCATCTCATTCCATACCTTCACTTCACTCTTTTCCTCTTTTAAGCGATTTCCGGCGAATACTCATCTTTTCCGGCGAGCATTCTTCTGAAACCGCTTTCTTTTTTCTTAAAAAAATGTCTTCTTCCACTCACGATCCTGAGGTTAACGTCGAGGAGTCTGACGTTTACCTCGAGAACCCGACGTCTACGTCCGATAAGGACGATAAGAGTACTGCTGGTGAGTGCCAGTGTACTCTTTCTGTCGATGTGTATCATTACATCTTCAAGAAGTTCATGCTGGAGCCGTACGAGCCAGAGTTTCCGGAGCCCCACCAGACGGTGTACGATGCCCCAAAGGGCAAGATAGGGGTGTACGCCTCGTTCTTCATATATGGGAATCTAAGATTCCCATTAACGAAGTTCGTATACTGTGTTTTGGAGAAACACGGTGTGCTTTTGACGGAGGTGCACCCAATGGCGATCGCTAAAGTTCGCCATTCCGAATGGGTGTGCCGTATCTTGGGCATGGAGCCCCGCGTCGACCGTCTGATGACCTTCTACACCTGGAGGTGCATCCAGGGTTGGTATACCCTTGTTACCCGGATCAAGGGGTTGAAGATCTGCGCTACCGAGCGTAGTCTTCGTTCTTGGAAGCGGGAGTTTTTCTTCATCTCCGCTCGCGTCGTCCCCATCGCGATGACGTTCAAGAATGGGTGGGCGCTCCCCAACCTTCACGCCTCCAATTACCAGGAGACGGAATAGTTCGCCAAGATCTCCCAGATCCAGACTCTGGTTTATCGCTTCGCGGAGTCTGGGATGGTGATGCTCGGTATGAGCCGCGTGTGGAAGGATGCTGGGTCTGGGACGCCGCAAATACTCATCGTCCTTGAATACGGTTTGAACTATTTCCCTTACGGTATGCTCTGTCTTTTGTGTTGGTTTAGGGTTTTTCTTCTAACATTATCTTTTTTATTTCAGAGGGGAACGACTTACAGTCGCTCTTGCATCCGCTGGAGACTGGTGGTCCCGCACGGTTGGGTACTCGTGATCTCGATGAGAACGAGTTGCCCATTCTGGAGCAAACGGCGGATAGATTCGTAGAGGTCTATCCGCCAGGCCACGAGATTTTGAGCGCCACTCGGCCAGGTAAGGAGTTCTTTAACCCTCGTCCTCTTCACGCTCAAACTTCTGCTGGAATTCCTCTGATTTTGTCATCTTCTGATGAGGGATCCGCAGATGGGCCTTTCTTTGTGAGGAAGAAAAAGGCTGCTGGCGGGAAGGGCAAGGCGAAGGTTGCTTCCGTCGTCGACCTGGGGAATCAGTCTGATTCTGAGACTGAGAGTGAGGAGGCGGCGGGGAACCTTGGTGGTGATGAGACCATTGTCTCGGAGGTTGAGACGGCTGTCACCTCCGAGCAACCAAGCGTTGCGACGGTGACTGGCGTGAAGAGGCCAGTTCCATCGGGTTCGTCTCCGCCTGTCAGGTCTTTCAAGATTAAGAAAACCCGTAAGTATATTTTTTGTGTACCTGTTCCGCATTTCTTTCCGCCATTGTTTTTAATATTTTGTTCTTTATGCAGGAGTGGACGTATCCGCTTTCCAGAGCGGTGCGGGAGGAAGCAGTTCAGGACCCACGACGATAGGTTTGGTCAACCTATCCGAGGCGATGACCCAGGCGGCTGCGCCTGTTTCCGATGCTGGTTCAGTTGCTCATACTGTTGAAGCAACTGTTCCAGTTATGACGTCATCTCCGCCGGCCGTCAGTGCCATCTTTACCACATCCTTCACTGGGCCGGCGGTGACTTTTTCTGCGAGCTCAGCTGCGGTAGCTACCACGGTTGTGAGTTCATCTCAAATGAGTTCACCCCCGATGGTCTCTACCTCAATGGCTTCTGCATTGCCGCGTTCGGCGCCAGCGACTACCTCTGTTGGGGCCAGTTCTTCAGGTATGTTTAGAGTTGGAACCTCTAGACTTACCTCTGTTGATGAGGGAGTCCGACCTTTGCCTCCTTCCCATCTCCTTGACCTTTGGATGGATATCCTTTAGGTTCAGGTGATGGGTTTAGCGGCTATCGGCCTGTTCCCGACCCTACAGGTGCGTGGGTTACTCTGGCCTATTATCCATTCTTATCATTTTTTCCTAACCGTTTTTTGTTTTTTGCAGTTTCGGATTCCAATGAGGTGTATGCTCCAAGGTGGAATATCCGCCGGGGAACAACTCTAAGGACGGCTGCGGACTGTGTCGACTGGGCGCGCCATGCCGCTCCAAGCGGTGCGTTGGGGGAGGCAATGGCTAGCTACCAGGAGGGTAGGCTATCCAATGAGTTACGAATCCTTCTTGCCCAGATGCAACCGCGCGTCGAGTTACTTTGTCGTGAAAACGACAAGTTAAAGACTGCGCGTGGCCTGGAGGTGGCTCAGGCGCGAGCGCTGCGGGAGGAAAACAAGAGGCTTGCCGCCGTCGCTGCGGAGAAAGAGAAGGCCTTCAAGGACCTTGAGGCCGAGATCCAATCCAGACATGAGGCCCGTTCCAAGGCTACCCAAGCTGTTAACGAACAGCTTAGGTTGGCTAAGGAAACTGCGCGTAATGCCACCGAAAGGGCCACCAAAGCTGAAGTCGTTGCTGAGCCTCTGCGCGCTGAGAATGAAGAGCTTAAAGCCAAACTAGAGGAGCTCCAGCGGGCTCATGATGCTTTGGCTTTAGAAGATGCCAAGAAGCTACAAGAGCTCTTGGATCAGAAGGGTATGCTTGATCGCACTGAGTGCAAGCTTAAGGGAGTTGAAGAGGCTGCTGCCAAGGATGTGTTGCTTGCCAACCTCAATAAGAATGAAGCCGAACGCGCCCGCGATCAAGCTGAAGCTACCATTCAAGAAGCTCTGGCCAATAAGGGATGGCTTCTACGAGAAGCGTTGCCGCAGGTACGCATAGTTCCTTAATTTCTTTGCTTTACGCTTCTTTATACTTAGAAAAGTTTTTTATATATATATATTTGTAGGTTGTGCATCAGATTTTCGCGAACACATCTTATGACGATGCCATGAGTGCAGCCCTCAACGCTTCTCATGAGGATGGGGAGAAAGCTGGTTTCCTGCTTGGTCTAGGATTTGCAGAGAAGGGTATCCCGCCTTCCAACTTTCCTTTACACGATGTTGACACTGAAGCTGCCTACGACCAAGCTGTGAACCAGTATGCTGCCTTCCCGCATCCAGTTGTGGAGAAGGTGAATGAAATTGCTGCTGATGATGACGGGCTAGCTGTTCTCAAAGCTTTCCTTGAACCGCCGCAGCCAACTGATGGTGCGGTTCAAGTGGGTTCGGAGGGAATGGTCCCGAAGCTTGAACCTTGAGATCCCTTCCAACCGTTAGGGTATATTTGTATTTTTGTAGGCGGGTAAATACCTAGCCGTTTTGTAATGTTTGAATTTTTGTTGTGAATATAAATGTTTTGTTAACGCCTTGCCTTGTAAACATTATATGATTTGCTCATGCATATTTTAATTTAACTTAGCAATTTTCTAAGTGTTTTGAATAAGTTAACATTTCAATGCGTATCAGATGGTAGGTTAATGTTCTGTTTCCTCTATCATGATTGTGCGGGTAGGACCGTCACTTTCACTTAGTAGGATGACCAAACTTTACCTATATCTGACTTGCGTGAAGGTTTTCCTCATCTTTCCCTTAGAAATATTTACTGTTTTTGTGTTTATGCGGATTGTGCCGCTTTCTACACGCAACGACTTACTTCCTCCCTCACTTATTTATGCGGTGAATACCGGCATATTAGTGTGGTCAGTTCATAAGTATAAAGGTAAGGCTATCAACACAATGTGATAAGGAGAATCATTTCCATTAGAAGTGGCTCTAGGCCTTTTCTTTACAAGTTTGGAATTGATCTACATGTAACATCTGCGTAATTGAGCTCCGTTCCATGTTCTCGGGATGGGGGTGCCATCGAGCCTTTCGAGCCGGTATGCGCCCTTTCCCAAAACTTCTTTAATAATGTATGGCCCCTCCCAGACCGGGGCCAGCTTTCCTGGGCGCTCTTGGTTCGAAGCCTCGTTGTTACGCAGTATGTAGTCTCCGACACTGAAGTTGCAGAGTTTTACCCGCGTGTTGTAGTACTTTCGCATTTGTCGATTGTAGTTCTCTTCACGCGCTGTGGCTAAGTCTCTGCGTTCTTTGGTTAGCATAAGGTCTAGCCGTCTTTCCGCATCATTGTCTTCTGGTTGAGTTATGACTCTTGGTGAGGGTAGACCGATCTCGACTTGAACCATGGCTTCAGTGTCATAGGTGAGGCTGAACGGGGTTACGCCCGTGCTTGCCTTTTTTAGCGTTCTGTTCGCCCAAAGGACGTGTGGAACTTCGTCCACCCAGCCGGATCTATGCTCCAAGAGTCTTTTCTTTATGCCGTCGACGATGCTCTTGTTTGCTCTTTCCACCTCACCATTACCCCTGCGGGTGTGCCACTGAGGTAAAGGTGTGGGTGATTTGAAGTTCTTTCAGCCACTTTTGTTGCTTCTGGTCAGCAAAGTTGGTGCCGTTATCGCTCACCAAATTCTGTGGAAGTCCAAAACGACAAATAATAAATTCCCAAATAAATTTTTTGATATGTTTTGCGGTTGTTTGGGCTAAGGGTTTTGCTTCTATCCACTTGGTGAAGTAGTCGATGGCTACTACTAGGAACTGAACGTTCCCTGCTGCTGTGGGAAATGGGCCTGTCACATCGATGGCCCACTTCTGGAATGGCCATGAAGAAGTGACTGGAACAAGTTCGTTCTTCGGGCGATGCGTGTTGGGTGCGTAGAGCTGGCAGGACCTACATTTTCTGATGTAGGCCAGCGCATCCGTATGCATCCCCGGCCAAAAGTATCCCGCGTTGTTTAGCTTAGCTACAACTGCGCGTGGACCTGCGTGTACTCCACAGATGCCTTCGTGTACTTCCCTTGGGAGGTAATCGGCATCTTGGTCGTCAACGCATCTGAGGAGTGGGCCCAGAAAATTACGCCTGTAAAGTATGTCATCAACAAGTTGATAGTTCAGTGATTTACAGCGTATCTTTCTTGCCTGTGTCTTTGACTCTGGTAGTATACCCGCTGCAAGGTAATTTATGATTGGTGTCATCCATGTTTCCGTGCCGGTTTGGATGACACAAATTTCCTTGTGCGGGACTGATGGTGCTCCAAGAAGTTCAACGCGGATGTCCTTTCCCAAGTGGGTGAAGGCTAACGATGCAAGCTTGCTTAACGCATCCGCAGATTTGTTTTCGCTTCACTTGATGTGCACAACTTTGCAATCGTTAAAATCGCGCATAAGGGATTTGGCTTGCGCAAGGTACAGGGCCATTATGTCATTCACGGCCGTGTATGTCCCGTTTATCTGGTTGGCTACTAGCATGGAGTCCACATGGGCTTCCAAGTTTTTCACTCCCATCTTACGCGCAATTCTTAATCCGGCCAAGAATGCTTCGTACTCCGCTTCATTGTTCGTACTTGGGAAATCAATCCGAATAGCGTAAGTGTATTCTTGGCCTGCTGGGTTAATTAATTTCAACCCTGCGCCTGAACCTTCGTTGTTGGCTGCTCCATCAGTATAGAGTCGCCAGACATCGTTAATGTCTTGTGCTGGAGAGGGTTGAGCCTCTTCCTGGCACTCTTTTTCCCGCGATGCGGGGACTTCCGCAATAAAGTCGGCCAAAACCTGGCCTTTTATGGCTGGTCTTGGCTTGTACTTTATCGCGTATTCCTCCAACTCAATTGCCCATTTGGCTAGGCGTCCCGACAACTCGGGTTTGCCTAGAACGTTTGCAAGTTTGAAGTTGGTGAGAATGGTGATTGGGTGACCTTGGAAATATCGTCTTAGCCTGCGTGAAGCCTGTACAAGTGCTAAGACTAATTTTTCCAGGGTAGAGTACCGGGTTTCCACGTCCGTTAAGACGCGGCTTACATAGTAGATGGGCATCTGGATGCCTTTTCGTTCTAGTAGTAGGACTGCCCCGGTTGCTCTGTCTGTGGCGGAGAGGTAGAGAATTAATTCCTCCCCCACTTCTGGTGCTGTGAGTGTTGGGAGTTCGATCAAGCGTGACCGAATCTCTTGAAAAGCTGCTTCCGCTTCCGGTGTCCAGCGGAAGTGCGTTTTCTTTAAGCAATTTCTCAATGTTGACACGAATGGGAACGACCTATCCGCATGGTTTGCCAAAAAGCGGTTAAGTGCGACTAGTCGTCCATTCAGTGTCTGGGCTTGTTTGATGGTAGTAGGTGATTCCATTTTCATAATGGCTTCGACCTTTTCAGGGTTCGCTCTGAAGCCATCTTTGGTAACGATGACTCCTAAGAACTTCCATTCTTCCATCCCAAAAGAACACTTGCTCGGGTTGAGCTTCATGTTTATCTTCCTGAGCGTGTTGAAAGTTTCTTCGATGTCTTTCAACATCGCTCCTGGCTCAAGGCTTTTGATGACCAAGTCATCCATGTAAACTTCTAAGTTCCTCCCGATTTGGGCGTGGAACTCTTTGTCCATCAGGCGTTGGTACGTGGACCCAGCATTCTTAAGTCCGAATGGCATCATTTGGTAACAAAATGTGCCATCGGGAGTCCGAAACGCGGTTTTGTCCTGATCGTCAATGGCCATGTGGATTTGATGGTACCCTTTATACGCATTAAGGAAGCATTTAAGGCGAAACGGTGCTAACGAATCTACCTTAAGGTCAATTTCGGGTAACGGGTAACAATCCTTGGGGCATGCTTTGTTTAGGTCTTTAAAATCTATGCACATGCACCATTGTTTGTTGGATTTCGGTACCATGACGGGATTTGCAACCCATGTTTGATATTCACTAACGTACGATGCCTGCGTCAAGGAGTTCCTTGACTTGGGTTCTACACGCGTTAGCCTGTTCCGCACCCATTACGCGACGCTTTTGTATGACCGGCGTAAAAGTCGGGTCACACTTGAGCTTATGCTTCGCCTTACTTCGGGGTACACCAGTCATGTCAGCTGGTGTCCACGCGAAGATGTCAGCATTTTTTTGCAATAAGCGTTTGAGTAAGGTGCGTGTGGGATTAGTGATTGTTGGGCCAATGGTAACGGCCTGGTCAGGGTATTTGCCATTGAAGGCCCATTCTTCTGGCTCGGTAATGGTCGGTTTAGCCATCTTTGGTTTGGGTTTAGATGAGACAGATGCGATGCATACCTGGGGAATACCCGTGATCATCGTGACACCCTCAGCTGTTGGCCATCCCATCATGCCATGGACCGAAGATACCACGGCATTAAATCTTGCCATCCCATCTCTCCCGAAGAGAATGTCGTATGTGTGGTGTGGCTTCCTCATTACGACGAAGTCCACGTCTTCTGTGCGGGAGTACTTCCCGTCCGTGAGAGTGACGGGGAAAGATAGGATACCCAAGGGGGTGTTTGTGCTGCCGTCAAACCCTTCCATCGAGGCGTAAACCGTTTCTAGGCGTTCTTTGTCTTCGTCGTCTAGCTTGTCGAAGAACTGCCTATACATGACCGTTGACGAAGCGCCGTTATCAGCAAGAGTGCGAGAGGTGATGTAGTGCCCCAGCTGGCTTTTGATGACTATGGGGCCTTCTTTGTTGGGTCCTCCTGGCACACGCGGGAAGCGCACTTCAGCTTCCTTCCACGCACTTGGCTCTGTTGTTCGTCGTTTTCTTCCTCTGACGTTGCCATAAACCATGTGAATGCTGATGTCGATGGGCTTTCGTCCGTTGCCCTTGTACCGACTGTCATTCCTCCCTCCGTTCTTGATTGACGCCACGAAGTGTGTAAGTTTTCCATCTTTGACGAATGTTTCGACGATATCCTTCAAAGATGTGCATTCCTCCGTGGTGTGGCCTTTGGTCCCGTGGAAGTCACAGGATTTGCTCTGATCAGCGTTATGACGCTGTCGGATTATTGGAGCCTTTGGCCATGGGAGTTTCTCGGTGGCAAATATCTCGGTGACGCTTTTGGTGAGTGGCGTCCATCTGGGATTCCGGTTTGACGAGTGCGTGTTGTCCCTTCCGCCTAAGAGAAGGCGAGAGTTGGATGAGGTGTCAAAGTTTATCCTTGACTGCCAAATACCAAGCTTCCTCTTCTTATTTTGTCGGACGGTACGGACGTTATTTTCTCTTGTTTTCTGCGTGTAGAGGTTTGTGCTTTGGGGAAGGTTTCTACCCAATTGCTTCTCCGTCTCGGCGAAGCGTTTAGCTGCCGTCATGATGGCATCCCACGTGGATGGCATGCCATCTTTACCCGTCAACGTGCGGATGAGCTCTGGGTATTCAGCGCCCTGGATGAAAGCGGCGCGAACAAGATCTTCACTAATGGTGCCCAGACTTAGCTTCTTTGAGTTGAAACGAGTGATGAAGTCTAGCAAAGATTCGTCTTCCTCTCTGACGCAGTTGAGGATCGTCCACTGCTCTTCAGTATATTTTCTTTGTTGACTGAAGTGCTGGCTGAACTTGTGCTGGAAGTCTGCCCAATCATAGATGTGGTGGACCGGTAGACGATCAAACCACGCTCTGGCTGCCCCGACGAGCGTCATCTGGAACATGTAGCACCATGTGGGTTCCGTCCAATTGCTGACGGTTGCCCCCGCTATAAATCTGTTCAAATGATCGTCCGGGTCAGATACGCCATCGTAAGTGCCTATGTTGGACATCTGTTTGGCACTCTTTGGAGCGATTGCTTCCGCAATGTCTCTTGCAAACTTGGACGTTCCCGCATTTGCAACAGTTGGTTTGAAAGTTTTGGAGAAGTCATGTGGGTTTCCCCCCGTGCTCTTTGGCTTGAAAGTTTCTCCAAAACTTCTTTTCGAGCGGAAGTCTGCTTCTTTACGCTTCCCTTTCGCCTTATGACGAGGGTTTGCGTCACTGTCAGATTCTTCCCAATCATCATCCGAATACTCGCAATCATTGCTCATGTTGAGCTGTTGTCGAGTGCTTCCGAATTCGTCATTGGCCTGTTGGAGTGAACGTAAACGTTCATCCAACTCAGCTTGGAATTCTTTTTGACGTGCTTCCGCCCAAGCTTTAACTTGATCTAATGTTTGGCGGGGAAGCCTCTTCTGCTGTTTCTCGAACTGAATATCAATGAATCCCAGGGGAGGATTGTTTACTGCACTTGCCCCCGCTTGGGTAACCGGGGTAGTGTTCGTAAAAATCGTGTATTCACCGGTGTTTCCCCCAGTAGCTGGGGTTGTGGTTACCGGAGTTTCCTGGTCACTCGGTGGCCTTGGCATCGGAGTAACCTTAACCATCTTTCCAGGAGTTTGAAAAAACTGAGAGAGAATTAGTTCTAGCTTAATGCACGGATGGCGCCAATGAAGAAACACTAAATGGCCCCGGCAGATTAAGGATAATCTTAGGGTTAAGTAGATGTTTCCCACGAGGGTTAGGTCCGGCAAAGATGGTTATTCTTCTCGACCTGCAAAACAGACACCGTGAGCTCGTCACTGGGAAGGGGGGGGGGTTCCTCCTTGTGACCACCCTCCGGCGTGAGAATCAGACTAGATTGCTCTGAATATAAATGTATATTGAGAGAAATAGCTAGAGAGAAGATAAGATGATATGAGATGATAATACCGTTCCAAGGTGTTGGAGTATTTATAGCCGAAGGTGGGTTTCCAAGCAGGTACGGCCAGCTGTATAATATTCCTTTTCCACCAACTACGGGCTATGTTCGTGCCACGATGGGAGTTGGTGGGTAGGCAGCGGCTGATGGCAACGTTTTGTACTGGAGCGTGCTCCTCCTCGTACTATTGTCGGTGAGCTGTCACCCTGTGATTGGTTCATGGGTCGCTTTTACCAGATCTTGTCTATTTGTCCATACCTTGGTAGGTATAGTACAAAAGATCTTCTGAAAGCGTATGGACTGGCTCTTTTGGACGGGAATATTCCCGCCCTGCTCATTCCTTCAGGTGACATTGCTGAAGTATAAGAGTTAGTGCCTTATGCGTGTAGCTTTACTGTTAGTGCGGGTAGCCTTCCTTCTTGGTTTGTACCTACAGCTGCGGGAACAGGCAGGGTACTGTACCAAGGGAGGCTTTCCTGCGGGAACAGCTGGCTTACTGCGTGTAAGGTCTTCATCTCTCTGAGCATGGTGGGTCCTGCGGATCCAGTTGGTCTTTGCGCAGACGTACCTCTTTAAGGTGAGTCTTGCGGGTCCAACTGGGCTTTACTGGGACCTACCTCTTCATATACATTTGACCAATCCAACGTACTCCAATGGACGAATCTTTGTGGTCCATAAATAATAATAATAATAATAATATCTTTAAATAATTTTTAATAAACTTTAAATTGTTATACAAAAGTAGAATGTTCAAGAATTTGAATTACACAAGTAAATAAGTTTTTATTAAACCGATAAAAAAATCTAAATAACAAAGTTTTACAATTTTGTCACCTGATTTTCGAATTCTCCTTCCTATTTGAATGCATTTGTCATACACCATTATAATGTAACCAAAATCTATCATCTCTAATTTATTTTGTCGAATTATGCTATTTAAAATTATCATTAAAAACATCCAAACAATTTACAATGAAATGGCAGGTAAGCGAACAACAAGCTGCGCCGCAACTCTCTTTTGGATATCATACCCAATCTCACTAAAACAAAGTTTTGGTTATAATCTGACTGTGTTTGCACCATTTCAATGTAATGTTGACTAAAATCAATAACAGTTGTACTCATTATTGTGTAACGAGACATACTTATCTCACTGTGTTTGCTTTCAAAGCACATCTTTCCCTTGTGACAAGTTTAAAAGTTTACAAACGCGAGTTCCTTACTGTTTTCTCTTACGGCCGATCAATACCTTTTAACAATAAAATCAGTATTAACCAGAACGATAAGACCACCAGTAGTGGTGGCTTTGCCACCTGCGTTATGGCTCAAAACGCGGGGGGTACACCCCCCCCCCCCCCGCGTTATGTTGAAGTCAATTTTGCAAGCGTTTTATATACAACGCTGAGAATGGAACAAAATCCAAGGTTGACCGTTGCAAGATAAGTCTCAATCATCTGTTCCCGGGTCGGGGCCGGGTCTTTGGGGAACTCCATTACAATCAACCAATGATTATAATCACACCCGGGTAGCATAATCGTCTCTCTGGGTTCACTGCTACTGCTTCTCTTTGACGAGTAATCCCCATCGACTGCTGCGGCCTTTGGTTGCAGGGTCTGAACCCGGTTCAAATTGGGTATGGGTCGGGTGAAATTGATGAACGAAGAGGGTTTTGATTTTGTAGGTTCCCTGGATGGATCTGCACGGGATATCTCAATCTACACAGGTGCGGAATCCCTGCGTAGGTTGTTACGAGCGTAGAACACATATCAAACAAACACACGATACGAATAAACGAACACACGTTATATTATAACCGAAACACGTGATATAATCACTGAATACAGACTCAATACTCTCTGGTTCTCACGTCTCTCGACTCACACACGTCTGTATACGATTACCTTCAACAACTCTAAACAAGCCGTGACCTAGCGTATAAATACACGACAACTTCGCCTGATATGTTCAGGCGAAGTTGTTGCTAACTTCGCTTGACTAACAAGTTCGCCTGATAAGCGAACTTATCAGTAACTTTGCTTAAACATAAACTAAACACAATTAACATTACAGACTGGATTACAGACACTAGACTATGAACTACTGACATTATGCACCAACAGACTCCCCCTTGGCAGTAGCTTCATATCTTTATCTTTAAGCACTTGTCTTGTAATCTTCATGCATGCACTCCCTCTCTTACACAGACCGTGACTACTCGCTGATATTTCCTCGCTTCGCCTTTCCAAGCAGGAATATAGAATATCTTCTTCTCGTTTAACACCTGCAGATCAGCTTTAGATAAATTAACAAGATGCATCGGATCATACACTCTTAGCACTTCTTGTTCGTCTTCGTCTTCCATCACGGCTTCAGCAGTCTGGCAATCCACATACCACCATTTCAGATCTTTCAGCACATCTTGAGGCATAGTCTTCATTGGAACCTCTTTCAAACACCGAATCGGCTTATATTTCATCACCATCCAAGGTTTGCCATCTGCTCTCATTCCTCTTTCAGTATCTTCAACTAATTTCCCTTTCTGTGGTTTTAACAACTCAAACTTTTTCTCTTTAATACTTTCTTTCCATACTATCTTCCCAATAACTCTGGCCATATTATCATCACTTCTATTAATCAACCCCAGTCTGGCCAAATCCTTTACCTCACACTCAGGTAAGGTATTTAGAGATCTCAACATCCTCTTAAAGTATTGGATCCCATCATATCTTTTCACCACGAACCCTTTTAGCTGTTCATCATATAACCAACAGATAATGCCTTTCTTTGACTCAGCGTACCCTTTAATATTATAACTTTTCTTGAACATTGTAGGTACCACTGGCTTCTTCGTTTTGATAAACCAATGAGCATAGCCTTCCTTCCATCTAGGCTGCTCCTCCCATTCTGTATCATCAACTACTGTATCTTCACATACATTCGACTTCTCAACGGTTGGAAGCTCGTGTTCAACATTCTCCTCTACAATTTCACCTTCTTCAACATCATCTTCTATCACTATCTGTGCACCAATCTTCTCAATTTCTTCTAATGGCAGCACATCATCATCACACACATCATCAACATCTAACATATCATCATCCAACTCCTTCAAGGCATCGATCACATCATCTCCCATCTCCTCTTCATCTACCATCACCACCTCATCACCACCAGAACCGCCAGCTGCACCTGCAGACTCCCCCTGAGCTGTGGTTGTCCCAAGAGCTTGAGTAGTTCTTGGCAACTCACCACCTGCACCTTTCGATGCATTGGGATCATCGTCTCTGTCATTCTTCTTCTTTGTCCTGAGCTCGTCGCCTTTACAGCTCGTCTCCCCTGAGATGCCAAGAACTCCTTCATAGCATCTATAATTTTTCCATGTTCAACCAGGAGGGACGACTGTAGTTGATTTTCTGCTACTAGGCGCTGCATAGCCTGGGTCTGGATAAGATATATCCTAGATTGCTCTGCCACGACCCGCTCTAGTGCAGCTATTCTTTCCGAGTCTGATAGGGTTGCATCGAAATCGAACCTCATGTGAGATATGGCTTGAGTATACTGAGGAGGGATTTCGAATGAAACCGGGACATCAGAAGTAGCTGTGGACGTAACCGCAGGTGGTATCGTGACCGACAACCCTGCAGTGTGAACCACTGTCGACTCAATAACCTGTGCAACAACCTCCGACGGAGTAAGCGTTGGAGGCGGCAACGATACAATATCTGGAGTCGTCAGTTGGAGTGTGATGGATGGGAGGCCAACAGATGATGATGTAGCCACCACGGGAACGTCCGTGGCGCTTGGCCTTGTGACCTGTAATGGTGTAGGGACAATTGACATACCGGACAGTGCGGGCGGAGCGAAACGTATGACTCTAGAGCTCTCACCAGCTCCCCTACCTGCACCTGTCCTGTCCCTTCTTGAACGTCTGATCAACATATGAATGTCTTCTTCTTCTTCTGACTCACTGTCGTCATCTGTCCTCTTTCTCTTCCCATACGTCCTCTCTTGAGTCACCATCATACGTCTTGCCTCATCCATTACATCATCAAAATCTGAGTCATCCACCGTCGTAGCTGCTCTAGTAACATTTACTCCCGTACTCTGTGGAACCGAGACCTGTATATTTTCTTGAAGATCAACTCGGTCCATGTCAAAAAATCCTTGGCCGCCAAAAGCAGCGTCAAGGTCTACCTCTTCTTCAGCTGACACAACAGGCGCAGCAGGTACAGCTTGAGGTGCTCCCGCCTGTTGGTGCTCCCGCCTGTTGTGTTTGAGGATCTCTAAACTCGTCCCCATTAGCAGGAACATACTCCGGGTTGATTAAATACCCAAACAGTGGAGTATGCCTAGGACGCAGTTCAGGCTTGCTTCTAGCACTCGAAGTTCTACATTGAGCAAAGATACGCTTGTTCACACTCTCCACGTATCTGATAGGGCGACGTTGAGGCAACGTGGGAGCAACATGATTCAAGATCATTTGGAGAAATCTTGGATACATGATGAATCTCTCACGCCCCATCGCCCTTCGCTGTCGATCAATCTCATAGAAGACCATCTGACTCAAGCTGTAACGCTTGTTATAAGTCAGAGCAGTCATCGCCGACTGCAAGGTCGCGCCCATCCCGTCAGTGCCCGCCTTCCTCCCTGACATGCAGACAATCATTACGTGCATGAGGAAGCGCCACTGATCGAGCAAGAAACCTTTCCTTCTTTGTGTATCCCCCAAGGGACCAGAATATCCCATTCGTAGAAATGCTCCATCACGGAACGGAGCAACAAACTCTGTCGGGTCGTCCCTCGTCTCCTCTCCAAATTGCAAAGCCACCTGGATTTGTTCAGACGAGAACTGAACATCCTGACCATTTACCGTTGCACGCATCACCGGGGGGTCGACGCGGCAGTCATATTCCACCGTCTGCCAGAAATCCTCAATGTTGGGCAAGGAAATCGGCAGAGTTGTCGTAATGGCGTGGAATATCCGCGAGCGTAGCAGGAATGTGATGATTTCGCGGAAATCATCTACTCCACTCGCGTCTGGGTCAAGTGTGATATACATGTTATGACCCGGAAAGAATTGTCTCTCATTATCTCCTCCATCATCGCCACCAGCACCTCCAGCACCAGCAACAGCAGCCATATCTGCAACAAACGAACCAAGTTAGATAAACGTTAAAGCATAACACAAGTTCGCTTGTTACCATGAGCGAAGTTGTGATAAAATCTGTATAGGCGAAGTTAAAGGTGGGGCGAAGTTGGGAACAACTTCGCTTCATCTTTAAGTTCGTCTAATAACTAATAAGTAAAAAGGTCCAGGCGAAGTTAATGATAACTTCGCCTCACCACAACATCGCCTCAGGCGAAGTTAAACCTCAGGCGAAGTTACGGATAACTTCGCCCAAACTGTAAGTTCGCCTGAATCTGAATCGACGACAATAAGACGATTCGAACGACGTGCAGTTGGCGATTTTGGAGATCGAGGACTCAAAAACGCAAGATTTTAAGAACCTTTGGACGATTAGTTTGTTCATGACCACGTAAAAACAATGTTTGAAATCGGTTTTAAGGTCCGACCGACCGAGGTCACGACAGAGATCGAAACGACCGTCGATAAACAAGAATGAACAGATAACACGAAGTACCGACACCACATACCGTGAATCGATAATCGAAACTGAGAAAGAAAAAAAGAAGAAGGATTCGAAAATTTTATCGATAAGTTCGCCGAGGTTAATCGTGAGGATAAGTTCGCTGAAACCAGAAAATAATAAACTGTTTGACCTTAAAAATTCCTTTATATAGGAGCGGAGTTATACAGGCGAAGTTGTGGATAACTTCGCCTAGGGGGAAGTTATTCACAAGTTCGCCGATATATCAAATTTTACAAAATCAACCCCTATAATTTGAACAATTTGCAATTAAGTTTTAAAACTTCCTTAAAGAGTTACATGACACGATCAAGACTAAGTAACCAAGTATAAAATCAACAACTACATAAATAGGAAAAACTTTTAAAAATTAAAGTACAAGGGATCAAATTTCAGTCTTGACAGGGACTACTACGTTTTAGAAAAGATCCGAACAGAAATCATACTAATTACGTGACTGTCACATAGATCCGTGTTTAGCTGTATTATGACATAAAGAAACAGGTTGTAGGCAGGTAAATAACTTAAGATGGTTTTCATCGTTTCTGTGATACGAGTTAAGTTCAATTAAGCTCAAAAATTAAGTGGGCAACAACTCAGAGATTATGATGCCTCCTATATATTCTCAAAGCGTATTTGGCTTTCCCCAAGTCACCCCGAATTGACTTCGACCCGTAGTGTCTGATTAAGTTGTAAGTATTCTTCGATCTTTAGACTCTGCTTCCCGTTCTCTTTCTTACATCATGATTGACATTTCAAGTTAAAGAATGTCTCAATGACTTATAAATTTTTTTTTTTTATCAAACACAAAGAGAACAACTGCAAGTCCCGAATCTGGATCACTGCAGTCTCTTGACACGCTTTCTTCACGGGAATCAGAACACTAACAGGCTCGTGTATGACTGGGTAATCGCTTTTCTGCCTATCATTCGGAAAGATATATATGAAGACATGCAGAACTCTTAAGAAGTTTCCACATAAAATCAAGTAGATTTAGTTAGTATCACTTCTACTTTTACGCACCATAAAAAGCTACCATGACATACAATGACTGTTCTAAAGCCTTTTAAGCCTAATAACTTCACTAGTTAAGCACACAGAATCAGTAAATCTATCATTTTCCAAGGTTGGATCAATTTTCTGTTAAAACATAGTAACAGAACTTCTTACGAAGTAGTAGACTTGAAAAATAATTTCATTTCCCTAAAAAAAAATTTTTTTTGATTTCAATCGCCCCGATCAGTTCAAAGTCTTCAGGTAAACGGTTATCCTGAGGATCCAATGGATCCGCTGGACCGACCACATACAAGTATGTGTCCTTCTAACTAAGTATGAACGACTAATTTTCAGCGAAAGAATAAAAACACATCATAAACCGCCCCGGTCACATTCAGTCATCTGGTTAATGGCAACCCTCAAACTCTACAAGTAGAAAATGAGGACCAAACATATCCGAGGATATGTCCTTCAAACTGAGGTAACCGACATAATTTTAAGCGATAGTGACATTTTTTTTTATATATATATGCACAAAAAGCATGGTTACTCGGGATTGATCATCCCATTCAACTCAACAAGGTTTTGAAATCTTGATTTGTCAAACGCTTTAGTATATAAATCAGCGAAATTATCAAGCGTATCCACCTTTTCAAGCACAATCAGTTTCTTCTCAGCACAATCCCGTATAAAATGATGACGTATGTCAATATGTTTAGTTTTACTGTGCTTTACGGGATTATTAGTTACTGAGATCGCAGCAGTGTTATCAATACAAATTGGAGTAAGTGAGAAATTCAGACCATAGTCGCGTAACTGTTGTTGAATCCACAGAACCTGGGAGCAGCAGTTGGATGCTGCCGTGTATTCTGCCTCACATGTTGAAATGGCGACTGATGTCTGCTTCTTGCATTGCCAGGACACTAATCTGCCTCCTAGAAACTGACATCCTTCAGTAGTTGACTTCCGAATCTGATTGCACCCTCCATAATCAGAATCTGTGTAAGCTACCAACTCCAAGTCTCCTCCCTTCGTTTACCATAACCCCAGCTTAGGTTTGCCTTTGAGATATCGCAAGATCCTCTTCACACCCTTCATGTGAGATTCCTTTGGGTTTGCCTGAAAACGAGCACAAAGACAAACTGCAAACATAATATCAGGCCTAGAAGCAGTTAAGTACATTAAAGAACCTATAATAGCCCGATACTGAGTTGGGTCCACATCTGCGTCATTGTCTGTCTCAGCACCCAATTTATGGTTGACGCAGATTGGAGTATCGAATGGAGTGCTGTCATCCATCTTGAAGCGTTTGAGCACATCATGGACATACTTGGTCTGATGAATGAACATCCCATCCTTCTTCTGATCAACCTGCAATCCTAAAAAGAAAGTTAGTTCACCCATAGCACTCATTTCAAACCTTTTCTTCATGGCGGCCTCAAACTCCTGACACATGGAGACTTTTGATGCAGCAAAGATAATGTCATCCACGTAGACTTGCACCAGCAGGAAGTCGCTTCCTTCTCTCTTGAAGAACAACGTGCTATCTATCTTCCCTCTTTCAAACCCATTTTCAAGCAAGTAATCTGATAAGGTTGAGTACCAGGCACGAGGTGCCTGATGTAGTCCATACAACGCCTTGCTTAACTTGTACACGTGGTCTGGAAAGTCTGGGTCAGGAAAACCCGGAGGTTGCTCAACGTACACAACCTCATCAACTTTCCCATTTAGGAACGCACTTTTCACGTCTAACTGAAATACCTTCATCTTCTTATAAGCAGCAAATGCCAAAAACAATCTAATGGCTTCCAATCTTGCCACAGGAGCGAACACTTCATTATAATCAATCCCCTCTTGTTGATTAAAACCTTTAACGACTAGCCTCGCCTTGTTTCTTATAATAATCCCTTTCTCATCTCTCTTGCACTTAAAAACCCATTTTGTGCCTATCGCATGCACATTCTTTGGTTTTTCAACCAAAGTCCAAACTTCCATTTTCTTGAACTGAGCCAGCTCTTCTTGCATGGCTTCGACCCACGAGCTGTCCTTTAGAGCCATTTGATAATTCTTTGGTTCAATCTGGCTGATAAAGCAGGTGTACAAGCATTCGTTGATTATGCCTGTCTCCTTAATGCTTGTGTAAACACAGGTGTGCTCATTCAAGCTACGTCTTGTTTGTACACCGGAGGACACATCACCAATCACATTCTCCAAAGGGTGATCTTTATGAATTCTCGTGGTCGGAACCGAACCGACATGCAAATTGTCTTCCAAGTTAGAAGAGAGCTCGTCATTGGTTGTTCCTTGCTGAGAGTGAAACGGATTGAAAAATTCTTCTTCAGGAGAGGCAGCAGGGGTATCGATAGCATTTGATGAGGAAGGTTGACATTTATCAAACAGCTGTCTTTGCACTAGATTTTCTTCCTCATCAAGGATCATCTTCGTAGCAACTCTTTCTTCTACTTCTGCACTATCCAAATAAGGTATGTTAAAAGACTTAAAAAGTCTATCATAGTCGAAAAACTCAGCAGGTCCGTTGCTTGGTTTTGGCGGTTTGTAACTTGTGATATCGGTGTTACACACCACCTCAACCTTGCCGGTCGATGTATTAAAGACACGTCTGTTGGGAGTCCCAACAACATAACCGACTAAGATTCCTTCATCGGCTACTTCACCAAATTTAGAATTTGTTTTTAAAATCGAACAAGGGGACCCGAATGGTTCAAGACCACTCAAGTTGGGCTTCCTCCCATGCATAAGCTCATAACATGTTTTATTAAGTCTTTTAACAGTCAAGACTCTATTCAGGATATAACAGGCTGTAGCAACAGCTTCAGCCCAGAACACCACAGGAAGCTTCGAATCAGCCAGCATAGTTCTGGCTCCTTCAATTAACGTTCTATTCTTCCTCTCAGCCACTCCATTCTGTTGCGGAGTATACGGAGCGCTGTACTGGTGCTCAATCCCTTTCTGAAGGCAGAAGATCTCCATTTCAAAATTCTTGAACTCCGTTCCATTGTCACTCCTGATGAACTTAACCCTTTTATCCATAACGTTCTCAACTTTGGTAATCAAATTCTTCACCATCTGAGCCGTTTCATCTTTTGATTTCAGGAAATATACCCACGAATATCGTGAGTAATCATCAGTGATCACTAAGCAATAAGAAGTACCTCCTAGACTTTTTGCATTCACGGGACCGAAGAGATCTATGTGAAGCAATTCTAGAGTACTGACAATAGAATTGACCTTCTTGGTGTGATGGGATTTCTTGTGCTGCTTTCCCTTCTTGCACGCTAGACATTTGTCTTCAAAGTTGAAACTTTTCAAGGGAACGCCCAGCACAAGTCCATTCTTGACAATGTGGTTCATCTTCCGAAGATGAATGTGCCCCATTCTCCTATGCCACAATTCGGACTCCGATTCGCTCGCTTTTGTCATAAGGCATGATTCTTCCGTGGCCATTTCAGTCGACCTCATATCCATAATATACGTATTCCTCTCACGTGGAGCCTTCATCACAATCCACTCCTCTGGTATCTGAAAACCAGGATGCAACACAATCG
This sequence comes from Bidens hawaiensis, assembly GCF_021521415.1. Taxonomy (NCBI): domain Eukaryota; kingdom Viridiplantae; phylum Streptophyta; class Magnoliopsida; order Asterales; family Asteraceae; genus Bidens; species Bidens hawaiensis. The sequence continues at coordinate 217,305 of NW_027493074.1, read as the reverse complement.
CCTCATTCTTTGTAAAATGTACGGTGTACTCCTTATCACAGATCTGCGACACACTCAGCAGATTGTGCTTCAATTCTTCGACAAAGTTTACTTTCTCTAGAGTCATCTTTCCATTAGACACCGTTCCCATTCATGTAATCTTGCCTCCACTTTCTCCAGCAAAGCTCACTCTCCCTCCTTGAACAGGTTTCAAATCGTGTAACAAGATTTTGTTACCCGTCATGTGCCGGGAACAGCCGCTATCCACAACCCAAAGATTATTGGCAGCCCTGTTCAACTGTTCCTGCACGATTAAAGCAAAAGATTAGAATCTAGGGACCCAAGACCAATTGGTCTTGGATCTATACATCCCGAACTTTGGCTTTCCAAAGTTAGTCTCTGTATAATTCCTGTAAGTCCTATTAGTATACCTCCTTGTAGATTGATTGTGAGGCCTTCCAAACCTTTGTGAATTGAAAGAATTATAACTTACTGTTTGGTTATCAGCAGTGTGAAACTGAGATTGGTTTCTTTGAAAACCTGAATTAGTCTGATTTCTGAATTTTGAATGGTTTTCACTTTTACCAGTATTATAATTACCATTAGGCTTAGTCTCAGTTTTGGTATGCCTCACACCTCTGAATCGCTGCTTCAGAGGGCAATCTACAACTAGGTGCCCTAATTGATTACACCTAAAACAACACCTATGCTCAACTTTCTTTTCAACAGTTGTTTTGGATGTCGAGGCTGTACTACCGCCCGTTCGTCTCACATATGGTGGGACATAAGGGTTTAGCGGAGAACTCTTTTTAGTTGTTTTATCTTTCTCTCCACTATTTGGTAATACAACCTCCTCCTTTGTCTTACCCGACTCGAATGACTTATCCGAATCTGATGAGACCGGACTCGGAACAGAAATTTTAACACTTGACACAGGCGGACTTGTTTCGCCTCTACTAACATCTGGTTCTTTACTAGTTACCTTAATTGGAACTGTCTGAACAACCTCAAAGTCAACAGATTTCTGATTACTAGGATTAAAAGTGTAATTGTGATTATAAGGTGGTGGGACCTCATGATAACCAATTCCTCCCCTCTTAACTGAGGAACCTTGATCACTAACAAGGTGATCAAGAATAGCAGAGGAATTTCTGAACTGCTCAAGTTTTCTATTCAGTTCCACCACTTTCACCTGGTGATCAGCAATCTGTTTTTCTCTTTCAGCTATTAGTTTGGTTTTTTCTTCCAAAACTTCATAGCTTAGATCAATCACTTGAATTTTTTCAGCAAGTTTTGCTTTTAGACTTTTAATATCTTTTTCACAAGCTTTTATTTTAACTTTATAGCTATTTTCTCTTGCTTTTGTAAAATGATGATCTTCTTTTAGAGTTTTAAACTCAGCATCCAAACTAACATACTGATCAGTTATAGTTGCTAATTGCTCAGACAAGTTTTCACATTTAGAACAAGTAGGTTTAGAACATACCTCGGAGAGCTGGTCTTTAGCATCAGCCATGAAAGCTTTTTCTTCTCCAGTAGCTTTCTCACTTTCTTCATTTTCCACATTCGTCAAATTTGCCTGTTCAAAGATTTCTTCAGAATGCAGGTTCCAGTTATATTCACCATCTTCTCTGGAAATCATGGCACTATAATCTTTACTACCCCTATTATGCTGTGTAGACTTGCCTTGACCACGTTCTACACGCTCATTTCTGCACTCCTTAGCAAAGTGGCCGTTTTGCTGACAGTTGTAGCATCTTACCTTCGTCTTGTCAAACCCTGGCCTTCCACCGACAAACTTTCTTCCGGTCTTTTTCATAAACCGTTTCACTCTTCTCACGATCATAGCCATCTGCCATTGCAGATCCATTTCTTCCAAATCATCAGCATCAATCTGGTCATAGTCTTCATCCAACATAGCTGGATCAACAATCTTCCCCTGAATGTAGTTCTCATAGAAAGCAATAAAAGAAGCATAGAGAGCAAACTGCTCTTCAGCATATTTGACACTCATAGGCATTTTAGAGTAGTTGTTGCTAGGAATACTTGGAGAACAACTACTCTTGCTTGCTTGCGGTTTAGAAGCACTAGATCCACCTGCTACAAAGCAAACATCACCATTCGTGTTGACTGACACATGCCCCTCATGTGATGAGTTGGCGCCCGACTCTCCCTTCGAGTAGTAGGCAGCTGATTCAGTCTTCGAACCTGAACTAGAGTTGACTTTAGAACCATACATACCTGGATCTTGAACCTGATCCGTAGGTGTCTCCTTTCTAACCATGTTAAGCTCAAAGGTTCGGAGCTTGTTAACTGCTGTCTCAAGGTCATAGTCAGCAAAGTCTTTATCTTCTCTCATCAACACAGTATACATCTCCCATTTTGGTGGGAGAGCATCAAGAAGCTTCTCAACAATCTCATCTTCTTTGTATGCAATTGAATAGTTGCTGAGTTCAGTCATCAGATGATAATATCTGGTGATGATATCATCAAGTGATTCGTTTTTCAGATACTTGAAGACCGAGAATTGAGTTTTGAGCAATTTGATCTTCGAAGCACGGATTCTCACATTTCCTTCAAACCGGTTCTCAATAGCTTCCCAAAGCTCTCTTGCTGTCTTGTACTTTCTAAAAGTATGAAGGATCTCTTGTGGAAGAGCCATAGTGATAGCAGCATGAGCCTTGCTCTCGGCCTCATACATCTTTTTCTCTTCTTCTTCCATTTTGCTGTACTTTTTGATCTGATCACGACCTTCGTACTCCATAGTTGGTGGAATATAACCATCCTGGATGCATACCCACATTTTCGCATCCTGGTACTTGACATATTGTTCGAACCGATCCTTCCAAGCAACGAAGTCGGTTCCTTTAAGCAACTTTGGGGCCTTAGTAGCTGACCCTGCTTCTACTTCCATCTTAACTAACTCTGAGATGTTAATTGACGACATCTTTCTCAAAAACTAAGAAACCCGGAAAAAAAAAATTTCTTCTGAAAAGTACTGTAGGCGAAGTTACGGATAACTTCGCTTAAGTCTTAACTTCGCTGAAGAACTTCGCTGATTCTTAACTTCGCTTGAGGTAAGCGAACTTAGGAGGTAGGCGGAGTTGTAGAGAACTTCGCTTGAGTTAGGCGAACTTGAGAAGGTAGGCGAAGTTGTGGATAACTTCGCTTAACCTTATATCTTCGCCGAAACCCTACGAACAGTGACGGCAACTTCGCCTGATGAACACGAAGTTTCTGCAGATCTGATTTCTGGGTTTTTCGAGGTTTTTGACGGTGTAAAGGGTTGAATACGATGGTAGGAGGTAAGAATGACACAAAAACACAGAAAACACGTCCCGCGAATAGTCGAAACGGGACGATTTCTACACCCGCGTGAATATCCCGAACCACACAATTGAGCAATAGCTTTGATACCAATTGTAGGTTCCCTGGATGGATCTGCACGGGATATCTCAATCTACACAGGTGCGGAATCCCTGCGTAGGTTGTTACGAGCGTAGAACACGAATCAAACAAACACACGATACGAATAAACGAACACACGTTATATTATAACCGAAACACGTGATATAATCACTGAATACAGACTCAATACTTTCTGGTTCTCACGTCTCTCGACTCACACACGTCTGTATACGATTACCTTCAACAACTCTAAACAAGCCGTGACCTAGCGTATAAATACACGACAACTTCGCTTGACTAACAAGTTCGCCTGATAAGCGAACTTGTCAGTAACTTCGCTTAAACATAAATAAAACACAATTAACATTACAGACTGGATTACAGACAATAGACTATGAACTACTGACATTATGCACCAACAGATTTTGAGATTGAGGTGGGTTTTGTGGATTTGGGGGTTAGGGTTTTAAAGATGAGGGAGAAATTGAGAGTAGCCATTGGATTATGTGTATGAATGAAATGAAAATGATAAGGGTGATGAAGAAATAAAGAAAGAAACTACTGATATTTTAATTGTACCATGACTTGACTTGGACTTCATATTTGGGCTGATATATTGGTCAATTTTGCAAGCGTTTTATATATACAATTTATGTTGGATTTGGTCCAACATCTTTGGATGTATCGGCCTCTGCCTGGTGAAAACGATGATCAAAACGAGGGCAACAATGAAGACGATGATGAAGACAACGACGACGATGAGGACGATGAGGAGGACGAGGACGACGATGAAGAGGGCGAAGACGACGACGACAACAACGACGAATAGTTTTTTTTATTTTCTTGTAATATTTATTTAATAAAATATTATTGTTATTTGATTATTTATTAAAAATTAAAAAAAAACAAAAAGTGTAAAAGTGACTGGGCGCCACGTGGCGCATAACCCCTGGATGTGGAGAGTTATGACTACAGCCTGTTTTTGTACAAAACCATAACTCTGACTGGGCGTCACGTGGCGCATAACCCCTGGATGTGGAGCTTTACGACTACACATGGTCTAATATAGCGAAAGAATACTATTTGAAAAAGAAGAAAGTACAAGGTGCAAAAGAGGGAGAACACTAAAAAGTTTAAGCTTTGAACAACTGGTTGGTCTGAAATGAATAACCAGGGAACACGTTACCCCCCATACCCCAACACCACAACAATATGCTTTCTCTCTCTACCACCACTCTCTCTCATCCAACGCCGCCGTCGCCGTCGCACGATCACCGGCGGCCATATTTCCTTCAAACATTCAAACTCCGAGCTTCTTATTCGGATAATTCGTCTTCGAATCGGCGAGTTGTTACGAGAGAACGCGGCAAAAACGATAAACTCATCACTGCTCTTGTAAATTTCTGCCTCAATTTATTATGCATTTTGTTTGAATTCTCTATTATTATTATTATTATTATTATATTTGTTGTTATCATTAGCTTACATGACGATAATTTGGTGTAATTATTTATTTACTGATGCATAATTTAGGAGTGTGCACGGTACGGTTAGGTTATTAGTCTCAACTGAAACTCAACCAATCGGTTTTTGGCTAACTGTTTAGGTTAGTTTGTCAGTTTTAGGTTCAGGTTCGGTTATCAGCCTCTACCGAAACCGAAGTCATTGGTTAATATAGTTTTTTAATCAATCGGTGTCGGTTAATTTCGGTTTGGTTATATTCGGTTAATAATCAAAACCAAATTTCGGGATAAAGTACGTGAAATTGAGTTATAAGTACATGAAATGGTGGTATAAAAGCTAGAATTATATGTAAATATGAATGCTATGGTTCTGTTAACCGAGGGTACACGAAAAACTGATAAGCGATTTTCGGTTGACAGTTTGGTAATTGCTCACCCGATAGATATCAATGAATGGAGAGAATTTGACTGGTGATTCATGGTTTCTAGAGGAACAAATGTTATTTTTAATATGAGATTCATTTCGTTAATCTTAACTTGAGAAAACAAATTACAAAGTTTGTCAATCTCCATAAGCATAATTAAAGGAACAGTTTTTAATATAATGGGTCATTATAACTGTGTTTGTAAATTTGGTTTCTTTGTTTTCTATTCATACATAACATTGTCATGTAAATGCTGATCTTTATGTTAAATTTGGAATTTGTTTGTTATTACAATTTACAATTTTGCCATTTTGACCGAAGGCTATAGTTTAAAATTTCTTCATGTAAGTATTAGCACCAACTGATGATGAACTTGCAATCTTTTGACCTGCTAAACTGTAGAAACATGTGAAAAATGTGTAGGACAATGTGGAATGCCAATGCAGAACCTTGAAGTTATTGTTTTAGATCATTTAAAGTTTTTGACATTATATTAGTCATTTGTGTTCAATAGGAAAAACATGGGATTGACAGTTTGGAGCTTCCGCTAATTCAGCATACACAGTTACCTGATCTGGAAAAACTTGTTTCTCTATTGAGTGGTGAGCTCAAACTTCTTGATTTGAGTTAACTTATTCTTCTTCTACAGTTGATAAATTATCATTCCCATGATTTGCACATTGTGACCATGTCACCATATCTGGATTCTGGCATGATTGAAGATTTTTCTTTTGATTAAACTTGTGACTATTTATTTCAATGCCATTTATGTCTTATCTTTTATGGTTTTTTGGATGTCAGAAACTAGTTTTGATTGGATTATCATAACTTCACCCGAGGCAGCTCTAGTGTTTCTTCAAGCTTGGAAGTAAGTTGAAAAATCTCTTGTCTACTAAGTATGCATTTTTTTGTTTAATTGTTTGTATTTTGTGTTGTTTAGGCTGCTGATCCTTTACTTATAAGATCCATGACTTTTGATTAATGTTCTTTTTTATCATTTTTTATTTTTAATATATACTTTGTTCATGGTTTTCCACTCTGTCCTAGCTTGTATTCAATTTGTTAATTATTTCAAATTACTGTTAAATATTATAGGACATAAAGATCACTTTAGTGATATATAATTTGTAACCTGTCATAAATATTATGTACTACATGTTGCTATCTGTGTCAGAAAGTCAAAGATCCTTGAGCTTCTTGGTTCTCTTTATAATAATCACTTGTAGCATGTAGGTCCCACTGTAGCTCCTTCTTTAAGGAGGATTATATTCCAAAAATCACATGCAATACAAGACTTCTAAAAAGTAAAAACTTTTCATGCTTTCTAATAAAGACCAGACCAAGAAGTTTGGGATGACATATGATATAGGTGTTACTTGGTTATGATAGTCATCTTTTATTGGTTAATACATATGCCATTAAATTGACTTGTTATTATTTCGTATGCAATTTCAGAGCTGCTGGGACCCCAAGTGTCAAGGTAGCTGTAGTTGGAACTGGTACAGCAAGCATATTTGATGAAGCTTCTTCGTCTAAGCACTTAATTAATGTTGCATTTACTCCATCAAAAGGTGTCTATACATTTCTTCAGTTTATATTCACATTTCAGAAGTATTTAATTAGTATACATATCTACTAAAAGATGTATCAGAATAGCTGTAGAGGATATTAGGAAGATGTTTATCTTTATGTCCTTCATTTGCAGCTACTGGCAAGGTTCTTGCTTTAGAGCTGCCAAAACACGGGAATGAAAAATACACAGTTTTGTATCCTGCGTCTGCAAAAGCTAGTAATGATATAGGTATGTGCTTTGTTTTCATAGCTTTTGTCTTCGTAAGTTATTTAAACATATTGCAAAGTGGTACAATGGAATTTTATAAATCATTCGGTACAAATAGATATGAATTAGATAGAGTAAAAGCTCAACAGACTTTTTTTCTTCATATTCTTTTCCTTTTTAAAGAAGCTTAACATGGGTTGTTTATTTCAGAGGAAGGCCTTTCTAACCGTGGTTTTATTGTCACAAGACTGAATACATACACAACGGTACATATCTTAAATGCTGGTTGGTTTTGAAGTGTACCAGTTCAACTCTAGTTCTGATTTTACGATGTGTTTTAGGAACCTGTCCAAAAAGTGGATCAAATGATTCTTCAGCAAGCACTCTCTGCTTCTGTAGTTGCAGTTGCATCACCTTCTGCAATTCGGTAATGTGTTTGTTTCATTATCTGATGATATGTTTTCTTGTGTGTTAAAGTTGTATATCAGCTTAAACAGATTTTAAATTTTAATCTTGCAAACAGAGCTTGGGTCAATCTTTTACCTGAACCAGATAACTGGAATGGTTCCATTGCATGCATCGGTGAGACAACTGCTTCAGCTGCTAGAAAGTTGGGCTTGAGAAATATATACTACCCATCTAACCCCTCTCTTCAAGGGTAATAATTTATATTTTTTGTTTTATATCATTTTAAAACCTCTACTTGAGCTACTGTCAAGTTTTGATACATTTGTGTTTGACAGATGGGTTGACAGTATTCTTGATGCTTTACTTGCACCTAATCAAATCCTGAAGGCTTGAAACCAATCTTTGGGGCATCTTGTTTTTTGAGGTAACATGTTATTATGAGAGCTGATGTTTGTAAGCATCTCTAATAGCACCATGAGAAGTAGACAAGTGGCAGAAAGGTTTTGCTCCAATCAATGTTCAGCGAGGAGCATCTTTAGGATGCATAGTTTTATATTGTTTGTAAAATTCATATTGTAAATCAACATTGTATTTTTCAAATTAACCGTAATCAGGCAGTTTTGATTCTTAGTCTCGTATTGATGTTCTTGTAAAGGAAAAATAATAATAAATGCAACATCATGGAAATTTTTTGTTAATTTTCATATGTGTATGTTTATTGTTTAGCTAGTTTGTTACATAAATGGAGAAGATTTCCATTACAAGAATTTGAGCTGTTAAAAATCTGCATCTCAGGCAACAAGCTTCTGAACACATATCTTTCCGCATGTACCCTCTTTATCTCATATGAACTTGAAGTGCGTTTATATCAAGTCATTATATATTATTTATTGAAGTTTAATTAGTTTATTGTTTGTGTCCAAATTATTCTATTGAAGATGGAGGAAGTTCCCATTGAAGAAATGATGTGATCATGGCTAAAACTCTTTCTGGTTGGTAGCTTGGGACTGTATGGCCGGCACCTCTTACTATGGTCAGTACCATTGATCCTCTGTAGCCTACCACATATCCTCCAACCTATCAAATTTGTTACATCAGTTTTGTTAATTTTATATTTATGCTATTTGTTTGTGAAACTCTGGTTGGCATTGAATGGTTGAGGGTCGGAAACTTGGAATACTGTGTACCTCTTTGTTATAGTACCAAGGTCGCCAACCAACCTCTACTGGGATCTTTAACTTGTTTACAGAGTACCTTGAGGATGTTACTGGGACCCGTCCATCAGTGTCTCCACTGTAGATTCATTAAGGATCAATTTTATGTTTCTTTTCATGTACACGCATTCATTAGAACTAGTCAATATAGGATTCACCTGTATATCCAGACAATAAGACCATCTTCAACTAGTTGATTGATAGTAGGCAGAATGGTTGTTGGGCTGTCTGTCCATCCAAATCCAACAGCACTACAGACATTAGGAAAGTGATCAGTCATACCCTTTATTACTTCTAACTGTCACATTAAGCCCTTGTGTTTATATTGTTGGTATGTAATTTAGAAAATAGATATACCTGCAAAATCCCCAAAGGGTGTTTCGTGCATGAAGAGCTTCTTGCACTTCTGCTCGATTCAGATAGGTGGATACATATTCATCAGAACAAGGATCAAAAGACTTGACCTAGTAGAAGTACTTCTTGCTGTTAAAATCTTATTTATATACACGATGACTTGTTATATGCCCAGTTATATATTATATTTACTTAAAGGAATCAGAGACTTACAGATCCTAGGAATCCAGGTTGTTGTGCAGCATGACATAATGGAGCATAGATGTTGTATATATCGATTTCACCATATTCACCGTGCCCTTGGCCCATATACTCTGCACATTTACCCGAGAAATTTCCAGAAACGAAGTCACAGTACTTGTTGATTGCATTTGTCTCATCGGAGTTTAGGGCATGTGTCCAGTAATAGTCATACATCCCTTCATAAGAGGTAATCTCATCTATCCAAGCATTCCCAATCTGCACAATCAGATAGTGCATTAGTGTGCATTAGTGCTTGCAGTCTCCAGAGTATATGTCATCATAACAATATACTTACTGCAATTCCTTTGAGATTAATAACCGTTTGGTTTGGTTTGGTTTGTTTTCTTGTTCTCGGAGAGAACGAGTGAAGCAAGCTGAGGTACATAGTGTCCTGCATAGCTTTCACCTGTTATAAAGAAATCTCGGGTCTTGTATTGAGGGAATTTATTTAACCAGTTGACGAGGAAAGTATAGGAGTCTTTAGCTGTCCGTTTGTCGCCTGTTTTGTAGTCAGAGGATCTGTTTGAATACGAGAACCCAACTCCAGCAGGTGACTCCAAGAATATTACATTAGCCACTGTCAATTCATCACAGTTTATTCATTTGTTTTATGTCTATGCAAACAATAGACTAATGAAATGAATTTGTGTCATTACCATTATTCCACGCATAGTCGTTGCGGTAGTGTGTTTTCCCATCACTGTTGACCCGAAAGGGTCCAAGTTCTTCCATGGCTCCATATCCAAAAGATGAGCATCCCGGTCCTGTAGAATAATAAAAACAGTGCTCTCAATTCTATGATCATGGCATCAACCGTGTAAGCATTGTTTCAAGTTTGAACACGGCCCATTTAACACCTTAATCATATTACCTCCATTAAGCCACAAGACTAGAGGTTTGGTTGAAGAATTATTGGGCGATTCAGCAAAATAATAAAACAATGCTCTTCCGGCATCTGGATCGACTGTTACGTATCCTGAATAATGCTCAAAGTCCACTTCTGGTTGACCTGGCAGCTTATCAATCCTGTCCGCCTCCATTGATCCTTGTTGAGCTATAGTGTAATGTGGAGATAAATTTGAAACATCTTGTTTTGTCCATGATTCTGCACGTGGTGGATTCCCTGATCTTCTCGAGTTGATCAATTTGTTTAAGTTGCTGATTTGGTCACCCTTTCTTGCAACAGAGAAACCGAAAAGGCAAAGTGAAACCACTGTTAACATCAAACATGACATTCGTGTCATTTTGATTGTGCATGACTGATAATTTTGTATCATTTTTACCTGTGTTTCTGTGTATGTATGAATAACTACCTATCTATACACACACACACACACACTATCATAGAGATTTCTTTTAGCTGGCTTGCTCTTGTTGCTGTCATTTCTTAGGCTCATTGTACTACTCTTTGAAATCTCCACTTTATTTAATTACAAGTCTTGATAAAATTCAGCATTGACCTTTTGCAATATCTGATTGTAAACTTTTCCCCCGACCTCCTTGTGTTTATACACGTGTACTTGACAAAGCCTTATGTTCAAAGCTTGCGTATCTTTTTGGTTTGTCCCATGGAGAGTTGTGGTTGCCAAAAGGCGATGGTTTAAAAGGTTGTAACCTTCCGGTTGGTGGTTACCAATGAACCATTGTGACTTTTCTTAAAGGTGCCTATTTGAAAGGGTGTTGTGCCTGTAGGTTTTGCATTTCAATCAAATTGGATAGCTTTGTGAATTGTAAACGTTTCACGGTCAGATTAAAGTATTTCATGTGTATATGATATCAGTAATCGAATAAAATGGAAAATTTTCTACAAAGAATGAAGACGTTTTTCCTGTGGAAAACAGAGCTGGATTTCAGTATCTAAAACATTCCCATTTGATAATTTTTTATATGGGGGCTGTACCATTAGAACGAGTAGGATGAAACGTTGCAACTATTCGTGAAAGAGTACATTGGGCTTGAAAAGTGTGTAACACCTATCCAACCCCTCTCTTCAAGGGTTATAATGTATAATCTCTGTCTCATATAATTTTAGGAACTCTTAACTGTGCTAGTGTCAAGTTATAATGCATTTGTGTTTGACAAATGGGTTGACAGCATTCTTGATCCTCTACTTGTCCATAATAATTCTTGAAAGCCTAAAACCAATCTTTGAAGCATCTTGTTTTTGAGGCAACATGTTATTATGAGAGTTAATGTATATTAACATCTCTGACAACAGCATTAGAAGTCGATTAGTGTCAGAAAAGTATTGCTCCAAGTTAAGTTCAGCGAAGATCATCTTTAGGAAGCATACTTTTGTAATTGTTTGTAAATTTTCCATATTATTTTTCTAATTAACTGTAATTAGGTAGTTTTGATTCGATTTATAGCCTCGTATTGTAAAGGAAAATAATAACAAATGCAATCTGAACTTATGTTTCTGCGCATCATGGAATATTTTTGTTATTTTTCATAGCAAGAATTTGAGCTGTTAAAAAATCTACATTTCAGGTGATAACAAGTTTCGGAACGAACACACATCTTTCCACTGGTACCCTCTTCATCTCATAAGAACTTGAAGTGCAATTAAATCAAGTCCAGCATTTATTATTTATTGAACTTTAACTAGTTTATTCTTTGTGTCCAGATTATTCTATTGAAGATGGAGGAAGTATCCCTTGAAGAAATGATGAGATCATGACTAATGCTCTTTCTGGTTGGTAGCTTGGAACTTCATGGCCCGCGCCTCTTATTGTGGTCAGTATCATTGATCCTCTGTAGCCTACCGCATATCCTCCAACCTGTCAAAGTTGTTACATCAGTTATGTTAGTTTTATTTTCATAATATATGTCGTTAACACTTAAGTTAGTATTTGCTGTGTACCTCTTTGTTATAGTACCATGGTCGCCAATTGATCACTAATGGAATCTTCAACTTGTTTACGGAGTACCTTGAAGATGTTACTGGGACCACTCCATCAATGTCCCCACTGTAGATTAGTTATAGATCAATGTTATGTTTCTTTTCATGTACACACATTCATTAGAACTAGTGAGTATATAGGATATTAGGATTAACCTGTATATCCAGACAACAATACCGTCTTCAACCAGCTGATAGATAGTAGGCAAAATGGTTGTTGGGCTGTCTGTCCATCCAACGCCACTACAAGCATATTAGAAAATGATTAGTCGTCCCTAGGCCCAGCAAACTGGACGGGTCGAGTTGGTTCGGGTTATGGGTCAGAACAGGTTCTAAGAAAAATGAGTTCAGGTAAATACGGGTTGTTTTGAAACTGTATCAATCTGGCTGGGTCAAAACGGGTTTGACAAAAAAAAAACGGGTTTGACACGTTGACTATTTAAGGTGACCCACTTTGACCCTTTGACTATTTAAGGAGACCCACTTTGACCTGTTGACTATTTAAGGTGACCCAAGTCAACCCATATACAATAGATTGCCAGTTTGCCACCCAAAGTCATCCTCTTTATTACTTCTAAACATCATGTGAAACCCTCGTGTTTATCGTGCTAGTATGTAAATTTAGAAAATAGAGGTACCCGCAAGCTGCCCATGAGGTATTTCGAGCATGTAGAGCTTCTTGCACGTCTGCTCGATTCAGATAGGTGGATACATAGTCATCAGAACATGGATCAAAGGACTTGACCTAGTAGGTAGAAGTACATAATATTGTTAAAATATAATTTATTTTTACAAGTAATGACTTGTTGGATACTCAGATGTTCACCTCACTTTATCATATATGTATGCATTGTTTATGTAATGAAACAATCGACTTACAGATCTCGGGAATCCAGGTTTATGTGCATCGTTATGACATAGTGGAGCATATATGTTGTATGGGTCGATCTCACCGTATTCATAGTCTCCTTGGCTTTGATACTCCTCGCATGTATCTGAGAAATTTCCAGAAGCATAATCACAATACTTGTCGATTCCTGCATGCGTCTCGTCAGAGTTTAAGGCATGTGTCCAGTAATAGTCATACATCCCTTCATAAGAAGTAGTGTCATCTATCCAAGCATTCCCAATCTGCACAATCATATAGTGCATTACGGTTTACATTTACACTCTCCAAAGTGTATGTCATCGTATCAACATTGTTTGTACTTACTGCCATCCCTTTGAGATTAATAACTGTTTGGTTTGTTTTCTTGTTCTCTGCGAGAATCAGAGAAGCAAGCTGAGGTACATAGTGGCCTGCATAGCTTTCACCCGTAATAAAAAAATCTCGGGTTTTGTATTGAGGGAATCTGTTTAACCAGTTCACGAGGAACGTATAGGAGTCTTTAGCTGTCTGTTTGTCGCCTGTTGTGTAGTCGGAAGATCTGTTTGAATATGAGAACCCAACTCCAGCCGGTGACTCCAAGAACATTACATTAGCCACTGTTAAATTCATCACGGTTTAGCTTTTTGCCCTATATTTATGCAAACGAAAGAGTAATGAATTGAGTCTGTGCTATTAGTTTATTACCATTATTCCATGCATAATCGTTGCGGTAGAGTGTATTCCCATCACTGTTGACCCGAAAGGGTCCAAGCTCCTCCATGGCTCCATATCCGAAGGATGAGCATCCCGGTCCTGTACAAATAGTCTCATCAATCCTATGTTCTTTGAACACGACACATTTAACACCCTAATACTATTACCTCCATTGAGCCAGAGGACTAGTGGTTTGGTTGAAGAGTTATCAGGTGATTCAGCAAAATAGTAAAACAATGCTCTTCCAGCGTCTGGATCGACTGTTACATATCCTGCATAATGCTCAAAGTTCACTTCTGGTTGACCTGGCAGCTTATCAATCCTGTCGGCTTTCATTGATCCTTGTTGAGGTATAGTGTAATATGGAGATAAATTTGAGACATCTTGTTTTGTCCATGATTCTGCGTGTGGTGGATTCCTTGATCTTCTAGATTTTATCAGTTTCTTTAGATTGCTGATCTGGTTATCCTTGCTTGCAACAGAAAAAGCGACAAGGTAAAGTGAAACAGCTATTAACATGAAATATGTGATTCGGGTCATTTTAGTTGTACGTAACTGGTAATCTAGTATCATCTTTATAAGTGTTTTGTGTGTATGTATGTGTGTCTATCTACTTATATATAGACACAAACACGTATGACATCATAGAGATTCCATTTAGCTGGCTTGCTCTTGTTGGAATGTCATTTCCTAGGCTGGTTGTGCTGATCTTTGATATCTCCACCTTTATTTAATTATGAGTCTGGATAAACTTCAGCGTTGACATTTTGCAATACGTGATTGTAAACTTCTCCCCAGTGTCCTCGTGTTTTTACACGTGTACTTGACAAAGGATTATGTTCAACACATGTGGATGCTTAGCAATTGCTTAAAAAATATAGAAGTTGATAGACCCGAACCCGTTTCCACTCACGGATCCGTGTTGGAATTTTTTTTTGCAAAATACTAAACAAATTTAGTTCTTTCGAGTTCTGGTTGTCAAAAGGTGGTAGTTCAATTGTAATCTCCTGGTTGGTGGTTACCAATGAGCCACTGTGACTCTTCATAAAGGGTGCCTATTTGAAAGGGTGTCGTGTCTGTAGGTTTTGCATTTTATAAAATTGGATGGCTTTCTAATTTGTATATGTTTCACTATCAGATTAAAGTATTTGTTGTGTATTGGAACTTAGTAATCGGATAATATGGAATTTTTCTGCAAAGAACGAAGATATTCTTTCATGTGAAAACGAAGTTGGATTTTCGTATCTAAAACATTTCAAATGATTTTCTATATGCAGGGGGTCGTACCGTCATGACAGTATGGAGCGTTGCAAGTTGCAACTCTTCGTGAAATAGTAGTATAGTACAACAAAAATTGGGCTTGAGAATTGTATACCACCTATCCAAGTGTCCTGCAACTCTTCAAGGGTAATAATGTATAATTTCTATCTCATATAATATTAGGATCTATAACCGTGCTAGTGTCAAGTTGTCATTTGTGCTTGACAGATGGGTTGACAGCATTCTTGATGCTTTAATTGTCCACAATTAATAAGTAAACAACTGGTAGAAAGGTATTTTGCTCAAATTCATGTTCATTGAATAGCACCTTGAGGAAGCTTATTGTTTATAAATTTCTGTATCGTTAGTCAAATTTAATTTTTAAATTAACTGTAATCGGGTAGTTTGTGATTCCGACTTAGGCTAAGTGGTATGGCTCATTTGAGCCATTCCACCTCATTCGTCATGTCTGCATCATGTTAGCTTTTCCTCCACCATTCAACCACTGGTATGGGTCATTCTCCATTTTTCATTTTCAATTTTTGTTTAATGCAATCTATATATTTAAACTAATAGTTTTTATCAAATATAAAACAAAAATGATATTTAGATATTGTTAAATAATAGACTAATAGTATATAACTTCAAACCTCTAAAATCAGACCAGATCCATCAATCATCATTAACCCCTTATTCCTTCAAACTTTCAACTATTCCATAACAAAAAGAAAAAAAAAAATAAGAAAGGCGCACCCCGTCATGCGTGACGACTGACGGGGTTTGAGCGGGGCGGTGTTCCTTCAAGACCCTTCCGTGTTGATGCTGCCACGTTGGACCCTTCACTGATGGCGCCGGAGCCACACCGGTTAAGCCTTATAAATTCGTATTAACAAATTGAACTTATGTTTCTGTGCAACATGGGAATTCTTTTTGTTATATTTCATATGCATATGTTTATTAATTAACTAGCAAGTTACATAATTCAGAAATAGAGGGCTCGATCTCCATTACAAAAATTTGAGCTATTACAATATCTGCATCTCAGGTAACAAGTTTCAGAACTTGAAGTACGGTTAAATCAAGTTCATTATTTATTACTTATTGAAGCTTAATAAGTTTTATTATTTAGATGGTGGAAGTTCTCCTTGAAGAAATGATGTGATCATGACTAATGCTCTTTCTGGTTGATAGCTTGGGACTGTATGGCCATACAGTCCCAAGCTATTGATCACTGATGGCGCCTCTTACTGTGGTCAGTACCATTGATCCTCTGTAGCCTACTACATATCCTCCAACCTATCAAATTTGTTACATCAGTTATGTTAGTTTTATTTTCATAATATATGTTGTTAACGCTTTGGTTAGTATTTGCCGTGTACCTCTTGGTTATAGTACCATGGTCGCCAACCAACCTCTACTGGAATCTTCAACTTGTTTATAGAGTACCTTGAGGATGTTATCGGGACCACCCCATCGATGTCCCCGCTGTAGATTCATTAACAGTCAATTTTATATTTCTTTTCAGCTACACAGGTTCATTAGGACTAATTAATATAGGATTAACCTGTATATCCAGACATCAATACCATCTTCAACCAGCTGATTGATAGTAGGCAAAATGGTTGTTGGGCTGTCTGTCCATCCAACACCACTACACATATATTAGAAAAATGATTAGCTAGCTCCTTGGTTACTTCTAACCATCATGCTGTGGTTTTAGTACTAGTATGTGAATTTAGAAAATAGAGGTACCCGCAATGTGACCATGAGGTATTTCGGGCATGAAGAGCTTCTTGCACGTCTGCTCGGTTCAAATAGGTGTCTACGTAGCCATCCGAACAAGGATCAAAAGTCTTGACCTAGTATAAGTACATAACCATGTTAAAATCAAATTCAAAATATAAAAATAAAGGGTTGAAATGTAATGTCTTTTCATCTCTTCTAATATTCTTAAAACATATAAACAAAATTCATTTATTTGTAGATGCGCAAATCATGCTTAGGCTATATTTCCTACACATGTGTAGATAAACGTTGAAAAATGATAACAAATTAGTTTAATGATTTTTTATGCGCATAACATAGACATTTATATGATAGGAGCAAAAGGTTTATAAAATATTAATCATTGATAGAAACAGTTGAACAATTTAAGTTTTTCCTTTTGTTCATGCAATAATTTAACTTTTCGTTATAAACATCGATAAGAGGCTTACGGATCCCTGGGACTTAGGTTTTTGTGCATCGGCAGGACATAATGGAGCATATATGTTGTACAAGTCAATTTCACCAATTTCATCGCCTGCTTGTCTTTGATACTTCTCACATCTATCTGAGATATCACCAGATTCGAAATTACAATAGTTAGTGATTCCTGCATGTGTCTCATCAGAGATTAAGGCATGTGTCCATGCATAGTCATATTTCCCTTCGATAGAGGTAGCGTCATCTATCCAAGCGTTCCCAATCTACACATGCAGATAGTGCATTAGTGCTTACAGCCTCGAGAGTGTACATGGTTATGTACTTATGTCATATTAATACAGGTAGTTTTTACTTACTGCAATTCCTTTGAGATTAATAGCAGTTTGTTTTGTTTTCTTGTTCTCTGCGAGAATGAGAGAAGCAAGCTGAGGTACGTAGTGGCCTGCATAGCTTTCACCAGTAATAAAAAAATCTTGAGTTTTGTATTGAGGGAATCTGTTTAACCAGTTCATGAGGAACGTGTAGGAGTCTTTAGCTGTCTGTTTGTCGCCTGTTGTGTAGTCGGAAGATCTGTTTGAATACGAGAACCCAACTCACGCAGGTGATTCCAAGAATATTACATTAGCCACTGTCAGTTCATCACAATATAGCCTTTTTTATGTCTATTCTAACAATGGACTAATAAATAGAATTTGTGTTATTACCATTATTCCATGCATAGTCATTGCAGTAGAGCGTTTTCCCATCACTATTGACCCGAAAGGGTCCGAGTTCTTCCATGGCTCCATATCCAAAAGACGAGCATCCCGGACCTGTAGAAATAGCCTCATTAGTTCTATGATCATGCTAACTGTTGTTTATATACGACCCTGTTTTACTGTCCTATAATATTACCTCCATTGAGCCAGAGGACTAGCGGTTTGGTTGAAGAGTTATTTGGTGATTCAGCAAAATAATAAAACAATGCTCTTCCGGCATCTGGATCTACTGTTACATATCCTGAATAATGCTCAAAGTCCGCTTCTGGTTGACCTGGCAGCTTATCAATCCTGTCGGCCTCCATTGATCCTTGTTGAGGTACAGTATAAACTGGAGATAAGTTTAAGACATCTTGTTTTGTCCATGATTCTGCATGCGGTGAATTCCCTGATCTTCTCGATTTGATCAATTTGCTTAGAGCGTTGATCTGGTTATCCTTGCTTGCGACAGAAAAACCGACAAGGTAAAGTGAAACAACCATTAACATTAAATTTGGCATTCGGGTCATTTTAGTTGCACGTATCATCTTTATATGTGTTATTTGTGTATGTGTGTGCATCTACCTATATATATGCATACACGCGCATTATAATACAATCGTACAGATAGCATATAGCTGGTTTGTTTTTGTTGCAGTGTCATTTCCTATGCTCTTTGAAATCTCCATATTATATAATTACTAGTCTGAATAAAATTCGGCATTGACATTTTGCAGAGTATCTGATTGTAAACTTCTCCCATTAGCCACTCATGTTTTCACATGTGTACTTGACAAAGCCTTATGTTCAACACTTCATATGCAGATACTTTAACAACTGCTTAAATAAATATTGAAGTTGGCCCGTATCATATTTGATCCATTTGCACCTGACTCGACTAGCCTGTTTTGCGAATGTTATATTTGAGATTCTGAAATCTTGTATTGGTCTATCTAGCAAGCCCAGACAATATATATTTTATAGATCAATCGGATTTTAAATCGTGGGTAATTTTATTGAATCTAGAAATATGTATAAACCAGATATTTAAGGTTTTATTAAATTTAGTTCAGTTAAGAAATTAAAACAAATTGGTTGAGTTATTTACTTATTTAGTTGGAAATATCTGTAAGTTTATTAAAATTAAACATGTTATAAAGATGGTATATGATAATTTTGGTAAAAATAAACATGAATTATAAATGTATATATTTATAAAATTACAAATAAGTATAAAAGGCAACTTTGGTGCCGGAAAGCCCCATTGGGCTGGCTTTGTGGCACCTTATTGGTCTGCGACATTTTGTTTTTTTCCTTTTAATTCTGGTACCCTAACAAAGGTAAGGAAAACCAATCAAATGTTAATTTTGTTTTTGTTCTGGTACCGTAACAAACGTGACCGAATCGACTTAATTCGTGTGGGCTCATCGTGTTTTGTTTTAAATCTGGTATCGTAACGAACAACGAAAACCGTCCGAATGTCAATTTTGTTTTTGTTAACAATTTTGATCATAAGGCACACTTCTTATTTTTAACACTTTTAGAAATTTATACTGCTCTCAGGATTAAATTTAAGATTGAATGATACATAATTAAACAAACGATGTAACCAACAATGTTTGATTTATAATATTCTTGTAGGAAGTCACTTAAATTTCTAGAAACTTCGTCCATTGAAGTTTATTAACAAATATAGGAATCAAAGGACTTATAGCATAGTAGTAGTAGTATTAAGGTAGTCTGTAGTGGTGTTCTTTCTCATTAAATTGAGAGTTTTGAGTTTTATAGACTATAATGTAAAATGATATGAATTTTGAAGTATGATCAGTGGGGTATTGAATTAGTGTTTTAATAAAAAAAAAAAATAACGAATGAGTCTCCTTACAAATGAAGTCTTGGGAGATCTTGGGAGATTTTTTGGCGATTGAGGGAAAGTTAAATTTATTTTTTATATGAATAAAGAAAAGAAAATAACATTTCAATAAAAAACAACCTTAAATTCCGTATACCAACAAAAGATTTTAATTACTAATTGCATATACATGTTTAAAGGTATCGTAAATTAGTAACTCTTTTATGAACAACAAAATTCTCATAAGTCATAAAGATAACACTTTTATGCTATTATGAACTTAAGTTGTAGATGTGAATTAAGCATCTTTAGTTATTGCAATCATCATGCATCGTGTTTGGAGATCGTTAATCCTTTTATACTACACTGCACTAGGTTAAATTGTGTTTTTACATAGTATTTTTCGGTTGTCTAGAGAGAAGAATTAACGCTTTTAAGATTTTTCAAATTGTCTTAATATTTTTTTTTGGTATCAATTGTAAACATTTATCATATTATGAAACTACATATTTTATATTAATTTATGTAATATTAACATCCTAACTAAATGTGTCGTATTGTATTAGTGGTACCGTAAGTGATAAGACTGCTAACTAGAATAAACATGCCAAAGAGTAGAGGTATCCAAAGTTATTCTATTAGTTTATTATTATCCATTAAAGTTGTGACTTTAGGCCTTATTAAAAGCAATAGTTGAACCTATTTGTTATATAAATGCATCTAGTTGCATCAACGACCCGCCTATCATTTTTTTATATTCAACTTAACTTTCAAATGAAGACCTAGCCAACGACTTGATATATATAAAAGTATATATTATATATAGCCTCGTGCTCAAATTGACAATAATAACCTAACTACAGAGGCGAAAATATTTATTAAAAATGATATATAATCTTATCTAATATGTGAAAGAAAAAGAGAAAAAAAAAACATAGCCCATTTGGTTGAAAAATTCATGAATTAAAATTGGAATTAAGTTGATTGCATCATAATTTATGCTTAGCTGAGACGGATCAAAGCACCTGTAGTCTAGCGATATCAGTGTATGTTAAATGGTGTTGTTTTACAACTATTTATAGGTTCTAGTTTCATGATGGATAAGGATATAGATTTAGGAGTATGGCAAATAAGCTTTTGAGTTAAATCGGTCTGAAAAAACTAGGGGCATAGATGGAATTGGATTTGGAATTAGTTCCATAACTCCTCCCTACTACCATTTGTATTCATGGCCAGAGTTAAAGCCGATGAGGAAGCGCAATCCACGAGCAGTGGGAGCTTGGTTCTGAGCAATGAAAATTAACCACCTTCATCAACAACAGTAGCAATGAGTCCTATTAGTGACGGTCAAATCAGTACCAAGTCACTGCTTAGGATGACAAAGCGACACATTGCGAACATAGGGGTGTTCAGAATTTGAATTGAAGCTGAAACATTCGAAATTCGTTTCGAATTCAGTTATTAAGATTCGAATTTGATTTTAAAAAAATCGAATTCGTATTCGAGTATAGTAACCTAATACAAATTTATGATATATTATTCGACTCGATCCGAAATTCGATTACAAATATATGTGTGTGTGTGTGTGTACGGGTGGGTTATTGTATAATAATGGCTTATCGTAAAGTAAAACAATAGAACAATCCAAAAGCCACTTACACCATACTTCAACATCTCTACAAAAGTTGAACTTAGAAGGATTGAAACACACAAAGAATATAGTACTAAACTATTATAATAATACATTTACTTGCGATCTTGAAATGACATCAGATTTTTAGTTTTTCTTTTTCATAATTTCAAAGGAGAGGGCTGCTATTCTTGTGCTACCCCCAAACTAATATACGTCACTCTAAAGTCTAAACTGAAGCGGTTGTTTGATGAATTCTTAAACATTTGTTTTAAAAGCAGAGGTTATGATTTGACAACTTATAATAAACGTTAAAAAGTAGGAGGCTATGATTTAACTCCCTTAAACAACCGATTGAGATCCCTCAAACGACCTACTGAAATTTTCTAACGACAATTTGAAAAATGGCGTGAAACTAAATCGCAAATGGTGTGTGCATGGCAAGTGCCCTGCAGGAAATAACTGAGAAGAATCTAAACAGCTGATTGCATATATAGAAAGGTAGTAATAACAAGTTAACAATAATAATAACTATCTGAGTGTTTTTTATTCATTTTAATGAAATGATGTATAGCACTCATGTATAAACTATGTATACTAATATTATGTTAGTATTGTAAATGTTTGGTTCCTAACAACTATATATATTAACTCATTTTTCTTGTCGTCTAATCTTGAATAATTAGAAGCCGGCAAAACAGAAAACATAAATAAATCATGACACTAGAAAAAACGTTCTTGCTTATTAAATATATAATATTGGACTAAATATTGAATACTGAAAATGAAATAAGAAATATTAAAATTAAGTTTAAAAAAATACACTACAAGAAAATGAAGCTAATGCAACCCCATTAAAAAGTTGCATTAGCCCCTAAAAAGGTTGCAATAAGCCTAATGCAACTTTTTATCAAGGACTGCATTAGGTGAAGTTGCATTAGACCTAGCGCAACCTTTTTGTTAGATAATGCAACTTTTTGTTAAAGCATTGCATTTTCTATTCTAATGCAACATTTTTATGATGCAACTTTTTTACGAGCTAATGCAACTTTTTTTATTTTTAAATGCAACTTTTTCAATACACAAATGCAACTTTTTGTATCTCAAATGCAACCTTATCTTAGACTAAAATGCAACCTTTTTTTGCACTATAATTCGACCATTATTATATGCAAATGCAACTCTATAGCTCATCGTGTAAAGTACTAGAGATTTTATTAATAAGAAATAGTATCTCAAAAACATACCAACAAAGTAATAGCATGATTACAATGGATAAATGTACATCGCAAATAACGTATGTCCAATATCAAACTAACAACGTAATTAAAAAAACAAGTTGTCAATCAAAATTATACAAGTAATGAAAACCTCCTACTCATCTCTAAGATCTTGAAGTACTTTAGTAGGAAGCTTTTCCATGATATTTTGCATCGTCGTTTCAAAATTTGCTTGTTGGCGACCAAAATCTTCTAGCATAGCTTCTAGCTAAACTGTTTTTTTTTATTTTGTGGTCCCGTTCAATTTCTTTTCGCAATTCAAGCAATTGTATGTTCTCTTCAACTCCAGACTCTTTAATTCCCATTAGGCTTAATGTAACCCTTGCTTGTGAGTCTTTTCTGTAATACACAAATATAGCTATGATTAAAATAAAACAGATCTCAAGAGGTTCAAAGGGTCAGACCTGTAGAGCATGATAGCATAGATGCTATTAGGTATATGCTCTGCTCTCATAGAGCCGAACCTTATAACATGTGACCTTTTATTTACGTCTCAAATCAGCACTTGACATTAGCTAAATTAATTAAACCAAGATAACTTTCAAGTAGTTTAAGAAAAAATGGTGAGTACTAATTCAACCCTTCAGACTTTTCACGTATAATAAAATATGATGTTAGTATAATAAAGTTGGATATTATTTGGAGCAACTATAACTAGATATCTTTTTGAACGGACTATAACTAGATATTAACCATGGGAGAATTAACTAACAACAACATACTAAAGAAACATTTTAGCAAACCTGTTTTCAATAAGCTAACTAGTACACTCCCTGACTACTGGCCAAAGGGCAATGCGAGATATACCAAGTGATAGCATCCTTTTCTTTTAAATCGTCTTTCTTGACGTCTTTTCCATTCTACCCCGAGCTTCTGTATGTATCACCTCCTACTAGACATTTGAATGGCATGTTTAGATGATTCCCCTTTCTGGTAAACATTCTTTGTTCACTATTTCAAGCACAAAAGGATAGGAAAATCATATGGTGTATTTAAAACTTGAAATTACTAACTTGATATACTACCTCTGTGTATTGGCACAATTGATGTCTCTTGTACAATGAATCTATGTAAAACAACACAACAAAAGCATGTATGCAACATAAGCAAATATTGTACTATAATAAACACAGTGAGGCATATGATGAAAAACACCTTGTTTTAAGAAATCACAATGATTAAAAAAAAGCAAATAATCCAGATATAATAACTAGTCCTATAATTCTATAAAAAAACAAATATATTAACTAGACATTAAGACCAATAACAATCATTAGAAAGTTCCATTTTTCCAATCTAAATTATCAGTTAATATACCAACTATAGTATTGACGGAAAGCATGAATCGATCACAAATGAAAATAGACCTACTAACCAACGCCCACGTCGTCTCTGGTTCGCGGCCAAACACCATCACAGCGTACCAACTTAGGACTGAAGAAGAAGAAGAATACGAATGGCCGAGTGGGGTAGAGAGGATTTACGCTTAGGAGAAGAAACCGATTTACGGTTAAGCGGGATTTGGCAATATATTGGGAAGGAGATGGAACCGTCTTGAGTTTATGAAAATTGATATACTTGGTAGTTTGATAGGAAAATTATAAAATCAGATAAAATTATAAATTATAAATAAAATATTTTATAATTTGATAGTTTGATAGGTAAATTATAAATATAGATAAAATTAGTATTTTAGATTAAGAAATTAAAATTAAAATTAATTACTTTTATATTTATTAATATATTAAAATATGTTAAAAACATAAGTGTTTACGTGAAAAACAATCTAAAAATTAATATAAAATATGTTTTTTATAACAATTAGTGATTTCAGATAGAAATAAAAAGTACTTACTTTTAACTTTTAACAACTTATAAAATAGACAATAGGTTGCAAAAGTCACGTGTTCATATTTACGTCATTGTAAAGTTCGCGACCTTTTAAATAAAATGTTGCAGTTTTAATAATATTTGTAACTTTTTATAAAAAATGTTGCATTAGATATACTAATGCAACCTTTCTGTTAAACGAAGTTACATTAAAGTCAAATGCAACACAATTAAAAAGGGTTGCATCTAAAATGTTGCATTAGCCTCATTTTCTAGTAGTGATATAAACAAAATTATATTATACAAGTATTCTAGATTGAAATAAACATGTCTATCCGACTAGTCATTATTGTGGACCACAAGTAATTAATAGAAAATACACCAATTTACACATAAAATACATAAAACAGGTTTAGATATTTTGAAATTTATTTTGTAATCAGTAAATGCACGCGCCAGAGTTTTATATAATTTAACAATCATAAAACGAACAACTGCACCGATTTTAATAATACCAACACTGG
Source organism: Bidens hawaiensis (assembly GCF_021521415.1). NCBI lineage: Eukaryota > Viridiplantae > Streptophyta > Magnoliopsida > Asterales > Asteraceae > Bidens > Bidens hawaiensis. The sequence continues at coordinate 192,229 of NW_027493074.1, read as the reverse complement.
TATCTTTTTTATAAAAGATACCGACGCTTGTTTTGCATTGATTGATCGTATACCAATACTTGTCCCGACAATACCAACATCGGCGCCTATTTTGTTCACATGTATCGATTTGGTCTGTCACGGTACTAGTACAGTAACATGAAAATTCGTTTACAGAACACACAATCCCGCTAATATCTTGCTAATCATCAAAAGACATGATCCTGCTAATTAATAAATACCTTGTTAACTAACATAAAGATGTAAATCATAATAACTCTAGTTAAGCACACCCTTACCCTAAAAACACGTGAAATCAACATTTAGACTTCTTTTAAAAAGATGTAGAAGATTCGTTATTACTAATCTTTGAATCCACAAAGAATATACTTATAAGTTGCCATTTGGTTCACGTATACATGTTTGCAACCACTAAAAGTAGAAATAAAATTCAGTAAATTGAATTTTCTTCCATTAATTTTGCAGTTATCAACGACTAAACACCAAGAGTATTCATACCCCGACAAAGATTTATCAACACAAAGGCTGCCCATAAGACATGCCAAACGTTGTTCCAGAAGACACTCATAGACGGCAACTTAGACCAACCATCATACATATTAATCCCACCTACCCTACCCCACACACATCCTTCATATAACAAACAACCTAGTGTACGTATGTTCTTAACTTGTATGTTCATGTTCTTAACTCATTAGAACAACAACAACATCATGGAGGTTGCTTCACCCGTACATCCTAACGATTTCGACTTCACCGCATCCGCATACGCGTCCGCACCATCCACTCCAAGGTTCATGGGAGACTACCACTTCAGTGCACCCACCAGTCCCACAAGAATCCCTGACTTATACTCTCAATTCGAAGAACTCCTTATATCCGAATCCGAAGACACGAACCGGACTAATTACTGCCTTGCCGCCGTCCCCTTCGCATGGGAAGAAAAACCCGGTGTCCCTAAATCAGTTAGTAATGTATATGACCGTGATTTCGCTTTTGATGTGAGCGGTGAACTCCATCGTGACTCGTCTGTCTCGGCCGAAGATATATTCCACGGTGGCGTGATCAAACAACATGAACAGCCACCAATAACACCACCATGTTCAGCCGCAAACAAAGTTAGAGAAAGAGGAAGAGAAAGAACCCCTAATTCGGGGTTATCTTCTTCAAGAAGTAGAAGAACGCGTTCACTTCCACCCTTCAGAGGGTCGGAATTAAAATCAGCAGCAACAACAACAACAACGACAACAGCAGCATCACAAGAGGCTTCATCTAGTACAACTCTTTCAGTTTTCGGGTCGAAAAAGTGGAGTTTTAAGGATCTTTTCTTATTCAGGAGTGCTTCGGATGGTAGAGCTATGGCTAAAGACCCTTTCAAGAAATATTCATCTATTTTTAGAAAGCATGATGAGGATTTAAGAAACTCGAGCTTACGTCACCTGTCCGGATCTGGATCAGGATCCGGATCGGGGTCTGGGTCTTCGAAGAGAAGACCAGTGCCGAGGGTGTCGGCTCATGAGTTGCATTATACTGTGAACCGGGCGGTTTCGATTGATATGAAGAAGCAAACTTTCTTGCCATACAAGCAAGGGATTTTGGGAAGATTGGCGTTTAATCCAACGGTTCATGCACTTTCAAATGGTTTTGGGCATTCTCATAATTATTTAGAGATGGATTAGGGTTTGGTTTGTTGTTGTACAAGAAAGGTGTTAGTAAATTCGTTTGTTGTTTTTGGTTGTTGTGATCAAGAGATCCGTTTGTTAATTTGCTTATAGATGTGTTAAACATATATTATGTAATCATGAAACAAATGTTCATATACAATTTTTACTTATTATTATTTGTATGATAAAAATAATCTTCTTGTTCACTTGTTGTGGTTGGTTAAAGATTAAGTATACGGAGGGGTAACAAAAACCGGTTTTAGTTAGTAACCGAAAACTTAAACCGATCATAACCAGACTTGACAAGCAAATTAATAAACCGGTTTTAAGTTTTAGCGTGAACCCTAGGTTTAAAAGTTGAAAGCTGAAACCGAGTTCTAACCTTATGTGAAACTGGTCAAACATGGTACTTTAATTAACCGGAACCGGCTTCACACACAAACTAGTTTTGACTTTTGTTGACTACGTCGGTAAAATTCGTGTCAATCAATAAGTGGATATGGATCAACCAAAATAAAATAAAACATCTAGAATTATCGATGTGTTGATGATGTCATTAATCATCCTAAGAAAATAAAATAAAACAAAACATGTTCCATCATCTTATTAATTAATCTAGGTTTGCAAAGAGAACAAGAAACGATACACGTTCATGACAACGACAAGATATTTAAAATAACTATCCAAATAATAGTTAAATGATTTTGAGAGTAACTTTGTAAATTTTTCAAAACCATCCAAGAGTAATATTGTTTTTTTCTATATCACCTAATTCTAAGAAAGTTCCTATTTAAACGCATATGCTTGGATTATTCTAAGAAAACACTTTATATAGTAACAAAAAGAAAAAAAATGAAAAAAGTAAAAGGTGGCAACTAAGTGATAAAAGGTTGTTTGAAAAAAGAACCGTTAAATATATTGTTTAATCAAAAACACATTTTTTTAAAATTGTCTGTTGAAATATCAAATTATGTGTGTATATATAGAGTATTTTAATTATATATTAATTTAACTTATCTAGTAAAAAACCTTTTTTTATAAATATGTTTGTTAGTCAAACCGAACCTAGCAATTTCTACCCAAATTAATTAATGATTTTAATTCAATCAAATGTGACCCGTTATTAACCCATCAGATCATCAATCTTACAACTTCCAAAAAAAATATCAAACAAATATAATAGACAAGAAAGAAAATGCTTAAAATACTAGGCCGTCACGATTGATTTTTTTTGTTTTTTTTTTTTGAATTTTGTTTTTGTGGACCAAATTTGCATATTAAATAAAACAAGGAAATTAAGGACTTGTGCATGAATACAAATGTAGGGGGCCTAGCACATAAGACAACCAGTTGATTAGTTGAATACTTACAATTTAAAAAATATAATAAATAACAAGTGGTTTATATGAAAAGGGGTACGTGGTCTAGTCGAACTAAATGTGCCATGATCAATTAGATGTTCCTAGGGCTACGGTTAACAAAGCTCATTGTAAATACGAGTTTACAAAGACTCACTGATAATGATAATTACTAAATGATGATAAGCAAATGTTTTTAAAATTAAACCGGATCGGTCAAAAGAACCCGTTGAACCAATTATGAACAGAAGGAGTGGTCGGACCATATTCCAAAATTTTATATTGTATTCAAGAATCTTATTTAATGATATATTTACCAAGGATTTGGATCAAATACAAATGAAATTAACGTGTTAAACGTGAGAATCAAGTAGTATAAATATATATACAAACAAGTAAAGTAATTATGTAATTAGAGTAATTATGTAATTACTCTACTTGTATATATAATTAATCTACTTGATTCTCACATTTAGCACGTTAATTTCATTTGTACGTTAATTTTCCCCATTTACTGATTCAGACATCATATTTTGTTTATTTAAGGTTTAATATTTTTATGACATTGTGAATCACACTGAAATAAATAAAACAGTTTCATTGTTTGTTTTAAGTTATTATCACATAGTCAACTTTTTTAGATCGTGACGGTCGGCTTAGTAACCATTAAGATTATAAAAACATTTTATTAATTAATAAAATATAAAATCTGATGTGTTACTTGAACATGAAGCATGTACCTTTTGCTTCATGATACAACCAAATTGTTTCAATATCCATATAATATTTACAACACGTTTTGGTAAGATATGTAAAGAAATTTAGTAAACCCAATCGCTCTAATGCAGCTGAAGAAAATGGTTACTTCATGTCAAAGCTTGGTGGGCTGGAAATACAAGGCTTTATGTTCACTCCTCGAGTAAGCCCAAAAGTCTTAGGCCCCTTAGTAAGAGAGAAATGAAGCAAAGGGTAAATCTAGTTTCTAGTATAGGTCAATTTATTATTTAGGTTATTTATGAAAAAAAAATCGATTAATCAAACCGAAACAAAGCTAATCAATAAAGCCAATCCAAAATAACCGACAGTTTGGTTATGTTTTTCTAAGTTACAATAAAACTGAACCGCTGGGAATTTATAAACCATACTTGTTTGAATGTTTGTTATTGTATTGATACTCAAAACTCATTGTTTTGGGGAAAAAAATTTTGTTCCAAATTAATTAACATGCAGTTAAAAAATTCCCTCGTCCAAGATTTCAAGCGAAAATGTAAAATTGAGAGCATATCCATAACCAAACCAAACCCGTACATACATCCAAAAACAAATAACTAAAAACTGATCGGCATTTTAAATAGAAAATTTCGGGTTTTTGTTTGGTTTAACTGTTTAAGCACAAAAACGGCTCATACACACTTTTACTTTGGATCATTAGTGACATGGCATTTTGTCATGAAAAGCCCAAGTCAAATTATCATATGGAGCGTGTCCTTGTTGAGCAAAACTTGCTAAATTTAGGCACATGTTGGCATAATGACCATCATTCCTAAAAAGCTGACGATGAGGCGAAGAAGACCACAACCCTGTCCACCGAAGTTGCCACATATGCTAAAAGAGTCGAACTCCATGACCTTGAGAATGATTAGGATGGCGGGATTGATGGGATTTGAATGCAACTACAAGAGTTGTCGAACCATGTAGAGATCGAGAGAGACCAACTCATGACTTTAAGCTTGACAGAAAAGTTCATAGAAGGAAGGTTGAGGTTGAACAACCCGATGTGCAATAAAGAAAGTCTCAAAGAACATACCAAGACCACAAAGGAACCTGTGGCATTAGTCCATGCCAACAACTGGTTGACAAATAGTAGAGAGTTAATAGCAAATCGCAAACCATTTTGAACTTGAGACCATAGTCAGTGACAAAGGAGTGTCGTTTTTGAAGTTGATGTAAGGAGTCACGAAGATTTTGCACGCGCTCCACATAGTAGTGATTGTAAGCTACCTCGAGTTTGCGCCATATGCGATGCGAGGACTAAAGCAAAACAAAGACCTGTTGGCCTACCTCGCAGCAACTAGTGTAGGTTTTGGATAGGGATGGTAATGAAACCCGAAACTCGAAATAAATGGGACGGGTAATACCCGACCCATTAGGGTTCGGGACGGGTTTGGGATTTCTAATATACCCGATTACCCGACCCGATTTCCCGATAACATAAACTCATTTACCCGATTATATACTCGATGTACCCGAGATAACTTATTATATTATATAATATACTATATTCCAAATATATTATTTGTCGGAACTTGTTTATGTCAATTATTTGAGACGTTTTATCTTTATGGTAACCATCTTTATAATCGATTAGTTATATTTTGTCAAAACCCGGTAGAAACCTAGCGGGTTTTGAGCCGGGTATACCCGACGTGTATATTATCAAAACCCGATAAGAAACCCGAAACCCGATGGGAAAACCCGAAACCCGACGGGTAATTCCCCGATTAAAACCCGACGGGTTTGAGACGGATTTGGGATGGATTTTAATAACCAGGTATGGGTTTGGGAATACATAAACCCGACCCATTGCCATCCCTAGTTTTGGATGGCAGTTGAATGGGGCCATAAACATATCCAATTAAACAAGTTAGTTAACATTAACATTGCAAGTATAGCGTTTAATATGTAATATTCCAAAACCTCAAGGACTTAATAAGCAAAATCAACCACAACTTCAGCTAACCGCTCAATTTCCATTCTCTCATCGAAAACCATACATATCCTTCATCAATGGCTTCTGCTGCTTCATCTCTTCATGTTTCAGTAACCGTAACGCTATCTTCATATTCCAACGGCAAACAACTCTTTCCCTTGAGACATATCTCCTCGACAATTGGATTTTCCGACAAAAAGAAGGTGCTCATTCTGATTGTTTTTGGTTTTGTTTGCGGTATATATATATATACTACTAGCTTTTGAACCCGTGTATTACACTATTATATGCATTTATCAAATGACCGAAACTTAGGTATTTAATCATACGTAGTTTAGGGATTTTGTTTTGAATTTATAGATAAATTTTAACATTATCACACACACTTCAATTGTTACATATTTATATTTTATATTTTCTTAAGATTGAAATAATGTTTTAAGATGACATGAAATCAGTTATTGGTACATAAATATATTAAAGATGTTTTGTATGATCAATACGAATGTAAGTTAAATAGTGTTTTACAAATTGTAAGTATTTATTCAACGAAATTTGAAGTACACACAACTAAATATCTGTAATAAACATATGTCACTAATTATTATATGATAATGGTTCGTGTATCATTATTTAACTAATTTAATAATTCACTGTTTGATTTTAAACTTATTATAGATGTTCAATGGTTTGTATGTTTTTTTAAAAATTGTGGTCAAGCTTTCTATATCTAATAGTCAAATATGTTATAAATTGGTAAAAGTTATTGTGATTTAAATTACATTAAATACCTTTTCTTTATATGGGTTACAACTAGTGGGACGGTCATACCTGTTAAACCCATGATCCATGGTTAGCATGGATTAAGAAGAGTGAAGATTATAAAATAGAAGGAAAATTAAAGGTAACATTGAATGTGGTTAGGACACATCATCATTATTATTTTTGTTTATCAGTATAGGTAGATTACCTCAACAATTGTGGCCTTTATCTGCATTCATACTAATAATGGATTGTTGGGTATAATGTTTTTTGAATCATTGATTTGAATGCTTGACTGATTGGGTTTTGTCCAACTACAACCTCAGGTCACATCATCTTTACACTTCAAAGCAATATCTTATGAATGCGATATTATAAACGATTAGCTGTTAATGTTATTTCGCGTGGTGACCTTAATAATATTCAAACTAGACATGTAACAAATTAGGACAATCAACTAAAGACACGTAAGCTGGTTGGTTAGGCATCATTTATGCTGAAACTAAAATCTTTGCAAAGCTAACGTGACAGAACCTTTATCTGACACATGTTGCAAAGATTCTGCCATGTCAGCTTTGCAAGGATTTAGTGTTGGCCCAAATGGCGCCTAACCAACTTATGTGCATGTATTTGATTGGCCATGACTAGTTTTATAAAGTGGTTTTTCAGTGTTTTTTTTTTTTTTGAGAATTTTTTGGCCAACATACCTATTTTAGAAATCTTCCCGCTAAAAATGGTGGGTTGTTATTCCGGCTTGATTGATGTTAAATAATGCTTGGTTGTTATGACTATATGAAGCAAAAGAAAAGAGAATTATCTTGACGAGTCTGAAACTGGGGGCTCTAGATGATAAAATTTAGGTTTGACAGTTGCCATATGGTTTAGCCCATTGAGACGTTTCCGTCCATTTCCTGTCGACCCTGTAACTCTAGACATAGTTCATGTTATGCCATTTTAAGTTGGGCTGTTTTTTAGCCTATTTGCCTCTGTTCAGTTGGTTGAGTATATATGTCTGTGCTAGCTCTTGTATCAGTATAGCCCTCTTGAAGCTACATGATTTGCATAATTTCACTGTTTGATGTTGGCCACTTGCCTAATTGGGTGCACATACTTTTCTTTGTCTGTATTTGCACTGCACTTAGTACATTAGATCAAATCTTAGTTTGGTTTTATTGTGTGCTCACTTAAACTATTAGATGGAAACAACCTTCTGTATCGTCTATAAGGTGCATTCTAATGGATCTTTGGAAGTTTAGCAGTAAATATATGTTTAGCTAAGTGCATAAGCTTTATTAATCTCTTCAACACCTTAGAAAAGATTTATCATTTATCATAGTTTTGTTAATTATTTTATGCTTTCTTAAATAGTGGCAGGGCATCCGAAATAATCAGAGTTGTGTTGGTAGAATTATGTGTGAATCAAAAGAGTCATCAAATGTTTCCGATTCGCTACAAATAGGGTCACCAATTATCATAGTTGAAGCTCCTAAAATGCTGAAGACAGCAGCTTCTGTTCCTTGCCTTAGGGTTAATTCTGGTTTAGTCAAAGCCGGTGATGTTGGCAGGTAACCTTTCTCCCTTTCTTGCACACATCCTAATCTTATTATACAGTTTTGACCTTTTCATTAGGCACCACATGAGTGATAATCCCTATTTTTTTTAATAAGGAACTGCAAAAGAAATAAATAAGCCTTGTTGTAACCTCAAGAGACATACATAATTGTATATGCATATAATATTTAGTATAACAAGTTAATTTTAAAAGAACTACAAGCAACATGTACAATTTGTAACTCTAGAGACATACTATCTATATATGCTTTTAGTATCTAATGTAACAAGTTAATTTTAAAGAACTACAGGCAGCATATACAATCTGTAACTTTAGAGGCATACTTAAATGCATATGCATATAATATTAATATAACAAGTTAATTTTTCAAGAAAGTATATATATAATATAACGAGCGTGCTCGGGTGGTCAGGAAGTTTTCCGTAAGGTTTCCTCCTGGGGAGGTGAGGAGGTCCTCAGTTCGATTCTCACAAGTGTAGGCTAGTTACTGGGGTAGAACACCACTCCAAGAGGATTCGAATTCGGTTAGGCGCGGTTGTTGTAGAAGCTCTCGTTCGGGACTTGCCAGCCGAACTAACGCCATTAAAAATAAAAAGTTTTTGATTGAACTTCAACCGGTCAATTCTATAGGAAAAAATGATTTTTTTTTTCTTTTAAAAGGTATTATATAAATTATAAACTTATTTGATATATTCATTCTGAAACGATAAAATAATTATAACTTATGATGGAAAGTCATTGATATATATTTGATTACAATTATATATGTTGGGACTTGGGAGATATTTTTGTATTCAGAGGTGAACAAATGCATTCTAATTACAGTACTCTTCTAATTATTTTATGAACATAAATGTACAAGAATATATATTTAAGACTGAAGAGGGACAATCCAACCCAAACAAAACCGTAGGGCCCATTGGGCCAAACAATTGCTATTTGTAGAGGTGCAAAAAAAAACTGGTTCCGGACCTGACCCAGTGGTTCCGGGCCCTACCCGCGGGTACGGACCTGGCTTTGGGTTTTCCCTGGACCTGGTGGAACTGGTTCCACCAATACCCGGTCAAAACCCGACCTGAAACCCGAAAAAATCCCGGAAAACCCGGTCAAATACCTGACTATACCCGGAACCAATTCCTACCCGACCTGGTTTTGACTTTTGTTGACCATACCCGGAACCGGTTCCTGAAAACACTCGGTTTGTGCACCTCTAGCTATTTGTAATCTAACAATCTTTAATGACGTTATCTTATTTAATGAAACCTTGTACACAACATATTTCAAGTTATTTCAACAATCTTATAATTTGACTTAGATTAAAACCTCAACGATAAACATACACGTGCAGGATTATGTCAAGAAAACCCAAGGATGTATGGGCGGTTCGTTTGACAATCGGCACTTACCTCATAGATGGAAAGTACTTCAAACCCTTACAGTTAGACGCAGATAACAACTAATCATTTATTTTGTAAATATCTCATTATGTATACATTAATCATACACCACATCATGTTGCCAGATTCCCAATTTGTATAACATTATTAAAACCAATAGCACTAGACTAGTTTAAAAAGCATGTAACGCCTAACTTCTTAAAAAGCAATAGCAAGCACATGGAGTTGGACCCATCCTAGATTATCTTGTTTCATCTAATCTTATAAGAAAAACAAAATACTTTCTTAGATTCCGCCCAAAATCCAAGTCGGGTCACTTTTATCTTCGGTATATTAATATAGTATTCGAGCTCGATTCTTGTAAAATAGATAAATAAAGTTTATTTTAAAGTCTTAAACTGAACTCAAATTATTAATCATCATATGGCATCTAGCTTGAAACTATCTTGTAATCAAGTTAAGAGCCCCACATACATAATGATTCATATGATCGGTGTAAAAAGTCGTATACGGGACCATCTGCAATGTAATCTGATAGTCATATATGCTTTATATCTTTATATTTATAATTGAAGTGGCCCGCTTTCTTTCAAAGGTTGTACTGCCTTCCTGCCATGTTAGGCTAAGGGGTGTGGGGGGCTTTAATGGGACCTCCAACCAATAATATTATGACGTGTGGCAGAGAGAGAAACTGGATAAGGGGGGTGTTGGAGCCCCCGTTGGAGCCCCTGGCCCTGGTGTGGAGGGGCTCCAGCAGGGGCTCCAGCGAATTTTTTTTTATTTTTTTATAAATATATTCAAACAACGTATTATTAAAAAAACTCATAAATTATTAAAAAAAAAACACACATTAATAAAAAAAAACACATTAATATCTAAAAATAAAATAAAAATTAAAGTACTAAAAAAAACATTCTTCTTATTCTTCGGCTTAGTCTTCTTCGATCAACCTCTTTCGGATACGTTCCTTTTGCTTTTCCATTAGCATTTGATCGACCGGATTTAGGTTACTGAAGTCTCTAGTAAGAAAGTCCAAATCTCTCATTCGACTTTTTTCCTTTTTGTCATTAGAGACCACCTCCATGGTTTTGTTGAATTTATTGAGGGATTCAACAAGATTGGCGATGTTTACGGCTTCCCCCTCAGCCGGTTTTTTCCCCTTGGCGTCCCTTCCCAATAGCCGCCTCCTCGGCGGTGAAGACGTTTCCTCCTCCGCAATGTTTAGGTCGAATCCAACGCGGCATCCGACCCGGTTGAAGTGCTATACGCTCTAGACGAACTAGTTTTAGTCCGTTTCGGCCGTACTTCCGCATCAACGTCCGGCGCCACCAGCTCAACCCACTTGGAACACCTTTTCAACCTCTCCCACAACTTTAAATCGTCCCACGTCTTCACCATCCCATACCTCCGCAAACACTCATGCTTCCACTCTTCGACCGTGAAATTGTAAACCGCCAAATCATCACTGCCACTTGGTCTCATACGACCGCTGTTCCTGTTGAAAAGATTAGTAAACAAGCCGACAAATTTTCTGATTTCGGACCACCGACCCGAAATCATATCGGCGTTCCGCTCTGTACTCCCAACGAGCATGTAGAACGTCTCCCTAACCTTTGTCCAAAAAATCTTGTTCTTTTGGTAGTCGGCTGCAAAATGAATAAATAAATTAGATTTCCATTTAACTTTTTTATTTAACTTTTTTATTAAAAATCATTTTTAAAAACGTTAAAACAATTACCGCAACGCCGATCCTCAGAAATGACTATCCAAGCCCGACACAAGGCTTCCTTCTCATCCGATGATCACGGAGTGGCTTTCCGTTTCGTCCTCGGAGTCGAAGCCGGTCCCGACCCGTCCGTTGCAAGTTGTTTTTTCCAGTGGACGCGTCTTTTTGGTCCCGTAGCTTCACCGTGTGATTCTTGTGTCTCCGGAACAACAAAGTTAGGAGACGGTTGTGTGTTGGATGGTTGAAAGCCGGATGATTCTTGCGGCTCCGAATAAAACATCGGTTGGTGCGGTGACGACCATAAATCGTCGTCAATATAATCTGAATCAAGGTTTGGGTACCAATTTCCAGCCATTTTTTTTAAAAAAAGTTGAGAAGATGAATTGATTTTGGGTGAAGGTTTGAAGTTGTGGTATAAAAATAGAATGAAATGGGGTATTATATAGGAAATTTTTTTTTTTTAATTTAATAAGAGCCCAACGGCTCTTTTTCTAAAATTCAACAAGCTCCTCTCTCTCTTCTCCCGCTAACAGGCTCACGCCTGCATGTCTTTTCGCGCTAGCGCCCCGGTTAGCGCCCCGGTGGTGTGGTGTTAGCGCCTAGGGGTGCGAGCGGAGGGGCTCTAGCGCCCCCGTTGAAGCCCCACACCCCTCAGCCTAATAAATAATAAAGTCAATAACGGTCCACGCGGAACATGTGGGGGAGATCAACTGCGGCCTGATTGAAAGATTTGGACCCCACTGATTTGGACATATCTTGCGTCTTATATCCATTTTGTCGGAGTGGGTGGTGTACGGTGGACACTTATGCATCGTACGTTGAATTTACTAATCTATAGCTTACATTTGTCGGTGAGTTTAGATTGCACCCCTAATGTTTATATATATTGACTCAAAAGGCTGATCTTGTTTGGTTTATTAACAACTGATCCTTCAAGTTTTAACTTGATCTACTATTGGCACTTCTATCCATAGTCAGGTTTGTAATTATTGGATTTAACATGAGCAAAAATCGCAAGAAAAATCGAGACGGTGGAATTCTGCTACTTTATGATATGAAGTTTCGAAAGTAAATGCAATTTCGTAAATCAATGACGGATGATAGCCTGACAAGGGTGTGCATAGGGGCAAATCTTATATGGTGGCTTCCCTCTCACGTTTTCATCAAAATTTCGCCACTGGGCATGCGTGAGTTGATTTGTGCACAAGCGGAATCAAAAACAGAAAAATTTGGTATTTTAGTTAAAACTATTTTTCTCCAATTTGGTTTCGTTTTGTTTTATAATTATGGATTGAAAATTTTTGACCAAGATAAATGGTGGTTGTTAATTACAAGAGACTATGAAGCTCCGAATACATATAAGATAAATGAAACCAAATCTCATTAACACTCAAGGCTAGCCCTAATACCTAATGTTAGCCTATAAACTTTTGGCGACCTAAATGAAAGGCTTTTTTGTTTCTAAAACAGTAGAGGCATCGATGTTTCTATCCATTGAGTCATCTAAAAGTGTAGGAATGGCAAGTGAACTCAAACCTGACAAACAAACTTAAAATCTAAAAAATCGGACAAGTATTTAGGCATGGGATGGGTATGTGATCAGGTATTGATTAACTTTAAAAAGAATTTACTGGAAACAGACGAATATGATATTAGGTGATACCCAACCAAGATTACCCGAATCATACTTGTAAGCATATTTTTAAGTTTATGTTTCCCCTTTGTTCTTGGTAGTAAAATAATCTACTAATTCGACATCTTTTGCTTTTATTTACAACTTTTTCGTTTATAAAGGTGTATAAAACCAATTCCATCCAAAATCATAATTAATGGAATAACATAACTTCGCTAGATGAAGTCCTTTTGTCCCGCAACATCAATCTAAATGAAAAGATCGTGGGGGTGGTCAGACTTCAAACTATCAGGGCTGCTTTCCAGAGTTAAAATCGGCTGAAGGGAAGGGTCGTTGAATAAGCAATACAAAAGTTATATAAAAACTAAAATAGTAAGAAGTGTGTTTTGAAACAACGGGTTGTATATAACAAATAGTACCCAATACTTAATAGGTATTGGACCATGTATATAACAGTTAGATTACCGATATCGTGCTCACACTCGTCTTTAGAAACACCAAATATATCATAGGATGACATGAAACGTAAAACAACTAAACATAGTATGTTGTTTGGGCTTTTTCTTGAAGTTAGAGGGTGGTTTTGGGGCAGTGTGGTTTTGGTAACATTACAGCGGAGCAAGGTAGTTGTCGGGGGGGACTTGAAGAGGTAGGTCCCAGCAGAGCCCAGTTGGACCCGCAAGACTCACCTTGAACAGGGACGTCTGCGCAATGACCAACTGCTCCAGCAGGACCCACCATGCTCAAAGAATCTTACGCGCAGTACGCCAGCTGTACCCGCAGGGAAAGCCTCCCAATGGTGAAGTACCCCGCCTGTTCCCGCAGCTGCGGATACAAGCCATCAGGGAAGGCTACCCGCACTAACAGCAAGGCTACACGCACAAGGCATTCGTTCAGTAGTCACATGAAGGAATGAGCAAGGCGGGAATACTCCCGCCTAAATGAGCCAGTCCGTATGCTTCTGGAAGGTCTTTCGTACTATACCTACTAAGGTATGGGCGGAACAGACAATTTGACCAGAGCAGCCCATGAACTAATCACAGGGTGACAGCTCACCGACAACAATACGAGGAGGAGCACCCTCTAGTACTGTTTGTCACTATTAGCCGCTGCCTACTCACCAACCCTTACGATGGGACGTGCGCAGCCTACAGTTGGTGGAACAGTGCGTAGCCGGCAGTAAAGGAACAGTATACAGCCGACCTTATTACTGTTGGCCGTAACCTATCCACCAACCAGCATGGCCTGTGCGTAGTCCACTGTTGGTAGAACAGGATTACTATTCAGCCGGCTGTACCTGCTTGGAAACCTACCTTCGGCTATAAATACTCCAACACCTTGGAATGGTAAGATCATCATCATCTGATATCTCAATCTTATCTAGCAATCTCTTAATATACACTTATATTCAGAGCAATCTAGTCTGATTCTCACGCCGGAGGGTGGTCACAAGGAGGAACCCCCCATTCTCAGTGACGAGCTTACGGTGTCTGTTTTGCAGGTCCCCCGAAGAACAACCTTCTCTGCTGGACCTCATCCTCGTGGGAAACATTACTTAACCCCCAGATTATCTATAATCTGCCCGTGGGTTCACCTAGTGTTTCTTCATTGGCGCCATCCGTGCATAAAAGCTAGAACTAATTTAGTTTTTTCAAAATTTCTGAAGAAATGGTTAACGTTACTCCGGTCCCAAGGCCAGTAACCGACCAAGAAACCCCGGTAACCACAACCCCAGCAACTGGGGGGAACACCGGCGGTTATACAAATCTTACGAACACTACCCCGACTACCCAAGCCGGGGCAAGTGCAGTAAATATTCCACTGGGGTTCACTGATGCCCAGTTGGAAAAACGAACGAGGGCCCCTCGCCAAACACTAGATCAAGTGAAGGCGTGGGCCGAAGCTCGTCAAAGAGAGTTCCAAGCTGAATTGGATGAACGCTTGCGTTCAGTTCAACAGGCTGACGAATTCGGCAGTACTCGCCAACAGCTCAATATGAACAGCGAGTGCGAGTTATCAGACGAGGAGAGAGAAGAATCCGATACCGACGCAAACCCTCGCCATAAGGCGAAAGGGAAGCGTAAGGAAACGGACTTCCAGCCAAAAAGGAATTTTGGGGAAGCTTTTAAACCAACAAATGCGGAGAGAAACCCGCGTGACTTCTCAAAAACCTTTAGGCCAACTGCTACAAATGCAGGAAAGTCAAAGTTCGCAAGGGACATTGCGGAAGCAATCGCCCCGAGAAGTGCCAAGCAAATGTCCAACATTGGCACTTATGATGGTCTATCCGACCCAGACGACCACTTGAACAGATTCATTGCGGGGGCAACCGTCAGTAACTGGACGGAACCCACGTGGTGTTATATGTTCCAGATGACTCTGGTTGGAGCGGCCAGGGCATGGTTCGATCGCTTACCGGTCCACCACATATATGACTGGGCGGACTTTCAGAACAAGTTCAGCCAGCACTTCAGCCAACAGAGGAAATATACTGAAGAACAGTGGACGATCCTCAACTGCGTTAGAGAGGAGGATGAATCTTTATTAGACTTCATCACCCGCTTCAACTCTAAAAAGCTAAGTCTCGGCAACGTAAGTGAAGATCTTGTTCGCGCCGCTTTCATCCAAGGCGCCGAATACCCGGAGCTTATCCGCACATTGACGGGTAAGGATGGCATGCCATCAACATGGGATGCCATCATGACGGCGGCCAAGCGCTTTGCCGAGACGGAGAAGCAACTGGGAAGGGATCTTCCCCAGAGTACACACCTCTACACGCAGAGGACAAGAGAGAACAATGTCCGGATCGCCCGGCAGAACAAAAAGAGGAAGCTAGGTATCTGGCAGTCAAGGGTAAACTTTGACACCTCATCCAGCTCTCACCCTCTTGTTGGCGGAAGAAATCACACACACCCTTCAAGCCAAAAGCACCGGTGGACGCCACTCACCAAAAGCGTCACGGAGATATTTGCCACTGAAAAGCTACCGTGGCCAAAAGCTCCAGTGATCCGGCACCGACCTAATGCGGATCAGAGCAAATCCTGTGACTTCCACGGGACAAAAGGTCATGGTACGGAAGAGTGTACATCCTTGAAGGATATTGTTGAAGCATTCGTCAAGGATGGAAGACTGGCACACCTGGTGGCATCAATCAAGAAGGGAGGACGGAACGACAACCGGTACCGAGGCAACGGACGAAAGCCCGTTGACATCAGCATCAACATGGTTCATGGTAACATCAGAGGAAGAAAAAGGCGAACGCCAGAACCATGTGCGTGGAAGGAAGCTGAGGTGCGCTTCCCGCGAGTGCCAGGAGGACCCAGCAAAGAAGGCCCTATCGTCATCAAAAGCCAGCTGGGGCACTAAATCACTTCTCACACTCTTGCTGACAACGGCGCCTCGTCAACGGTGATGTACAGGCAGTTCTTCGACAAGCTAGATGACGAAGACAAGGAACGCCTGGAAACGATCTGCGCCTCGATGGAAGGGTTTGATGGCAGCACAAACACCCCCCTGGGTATCCTATCTTTCCCCGTCACTCTTACAGATGGGAAACACTCCCGCACAGAAGATGTGGACTTTGTCGTGATGAGGAAGCCACACCACACATACGACATTCTCTTCGGGAGAGACGGGATGGCAAGATTCAACGCCGTGGTATCCTCAGTCCACGGCATGATGGGATGGCCAACAGCTGAGGGTGTAGCGATGATCACCGGCATTCCCCAGGTATGCATCGCATCTGTCTCATCTAAACCCAAACCAAAGATGGCTAAACCAACCATCACCGAACCAGAAAAATGGGCCTTCAACGGCAAGTACCCGGACCAGGCCGTCTCCATTGGCCCAACAATTGTTGATCCCACACGTACCTTACTTAAGCGCTTATTACAAAGGAACGCCGACATCTTCGCGTGGACACCAGCTGACTTGACTGGTGTACCCCGGAGTAAGGCAGAGCATAAGCTCAAATGCGATCCGGCTGTTACGCCGATCGTACAAAAGCGCAGAGTAATGGGGCCAGAACAAACTAACGCGTGTAGAACCCAAGTCAAGGAACTCCTTGACGCAGGCATCGTACGCGTTAGTAGATATCAAACTTGGGTTGCAAATCCCGTTATGGTACCGAAGAATAACAAACAATGGCGCATGTGCATAGATTTCAAAGACTTGAACAAAGCATGCCCCAAAGATTGTTATCCGTTACCTGAAATTGATCTTAAGGTGGACTCGTTGGCACCATTCCGCCTTAAATGCTTCCTGGACGCGTATAAGGGGTACCATCAGATCCACATGGCCGTTGATGATCAGGACAAAACCGCTTTTCGGACGCCCGATGGCACATTTTGTTACCAAATGATGCTATTCGGACTTAAGAATGCCGGGTCCACATACCAACGCCTGATGGATAACCAGTTTCATACCCAAATTGGGAGGAACTTGGAAGTCTACATGGATGACTTGGTCATCAAAAGCCCTGACCCAGAAGCGATGTTGAAAGACATCGAAGAAACTTTCAACACGCTCAGGAAGATAAACATGAAGCTCAACCCGAGCAAGTGTGCCTTTGGAATGGAAGAAGGGAAGTTCTTGGGGGTCATCGTCACTAAAGATGGCTTCAGAGCGAACCCTGAAAAGGTCGAAGCCATTATCAAAATGGAATCACCTACTACCATCAAACAGGCTCAGACACTGAATGGACGACTAGTGGCACTTAATCGCTTTTTGGCAAACCACGCGGATAAGTCGTTTCCCTTCGTGTCAACGTTGAGAAACTGTTTGAAGAAAACGCACTTCCGCTGGACACCAGAAGCGGAAGCAGCTTTTCAGGAGATTCGGTCACGCTTGATCGAACTCCCAACACTTACAGCACCAGAAGCGGGAGAGGAGTTAATCCTATACCTTTCCGCAACTGGTAGAGCAACCGGGGCAGTCCTGCTAGTAGAGCGAAAAGGCATCCAGATGCCAATCTATTATGTCAGCCGTATCCTAACAGACGTAGAAACCCGGTACTCTACCCTCGAAAAATTAGTCTTAGCACTTATACACGCTTCACGAAGGTTAAGACGATATTTCCAGGGTCACCCAATCACCATTCTCTCCAACTTCAAACTTGCAAACGTTCTAGGCAAACCCGAGTTATCGGGACGCCTAGCCAAATGGGCAATTGAGTTGGGAGAATACGCGATAAAGTATAAGCCAAGACCAGCCATAAAAGGCCAGGTTCTGGCCGACTTTATTGCAGAAGTGCCTGCATCGCGGGAAAAAGAGTGCCAGGAAGAGGCTCAACCCTCTCCAGCACAAGACATCAATGATGTCTGGCGACTCTACACTGATGGGGCAGCCAATAACGAGGGTTCAGGCGCAGGGCTAAAGCTAACCAACCCAGCGGGCCAAGAATACACTTACGCTATTCGACTGAATTTTCCAAGTACGAATAACGAAGCCGAGTATGAGGCATTCTTGGCTGGACTGAGAATTGCGCGTAAGATGGGAGTGAAAAACTTGGAAGCCCACGTGGATTCCATGTTAGTAGCCAATCAAATCAGCGGGGCGTACACGGCCGTGAACGACACAATGGCCCTGTACCTCGCACAAGCAAAATCTCTTATGCGCGATTTCAATGACTGCAAAGTCATACACGTCAAGCGAAGTGAAAACAAATCTGCGGATGCGTTAAGCAAGCTTGCATCATTAGCCTTCACCCACTTAGGAAAGGATATCCGCATTGAACTCCTCGAGACACCTTCGGTCCCGCACAAGGAAATTTGTGTCATCCAAACCGGCACGGAAACGTGGACGACACCAATAATAAAATACCTTGCGGCAGGTACACTACCGGAGTCCAAAATACAGGCAAGAAAACTACGCTGTAAAGCACTGAATTATCAACTGATCGATGACATCCTTTACAGACGTAACTTTCTTGGCCCACTCTTAAGATGCGTGGACAACCAAGATGCTGACTACCTCCTAAGGGAAGTACACGAAGGCATCTGTGGAGTACACGCAGGCCCCCGCGCTGTTGTAGCTAAGCTAAACAACGCGGGATACTTTTGGCCGGGGATGCATACGGATGCACTGGCATACATCAGAAAATGCAGGTCTTGCCAGCTTTACGCACCCAACACGCACCGCCCGAAGAATGAACTTGTTCCAGTCACTTCTTCATGGCCATTTTAGAAGTGGGCCATCGATGTGACAGGCCCATTTCCTACAGCAGCAGGAAATGTTCAGTTCCTAGTGGTAGCCATCGACTACTTCACCAAGTGGATAGAAGCAAAACCTTTAGCCCAAACAACCGCGAAACATATCAAAAAATTTATTTGGGAATTTATTATTTGTCGTTTTGGACTTCCACAGAATTTGGTGAGCGATAACGGCACCAACTTTGCTGACAGGAAGCTACAACAGTGGCTGAAAGAACTTCAAATCACCCACACCTTTACCTCAGTGGCACACCCGCAAGGTAATGGTGAGGTGGAAAGAGCAAATAAGAGCATCGTCGAAGGCATAAAGAAAAGACTCTTGGAACACAGATCCGGCTGGGTGGATGAACTTCCGCACGTCCTTTGGGCAAACAGAACGCTGAAGAAGGCCAGTACGGGAGAAACCCCGTTCAGCCTCACTTATGGCACTGAAGCCATGGTCCCGGTCGAAATTGGTTTACCCTCACCAAGGGTCTTGATTCAGCCAGAAGACAATGATGCGGAAAGACGGTTGGACCTTATGCTAACCGAGGAACGCAGAGACTTAGCCGCAGTGCGTGAAGAGAACTACAAGCGACAAATGCAAAAGTACTACAACACGCGGGTAAAACTCTGCAACTTCAAAATAGGAGACTACATACTGCGTAACAACGAGGCTTCGAACCAAGAACGCCCAGGAAAGTTGGCCCCGGTCTGGGAAGGGCCATACATCATCAAAGAAGTCCTGGGAAAGGGCGCATACCGGCTCGAAAGGCTCGATGGCACTCCCATCCCAAGAACATGGAACGGAGCTCAATTACGCAAATGTTATATGTAGATCAATTCCAAACTTGTAAAGAAAAGGCCTAGAGCCACTTCTAATGGAAATGATTCTCCTTTCACAATGTGTTGATAGCTTTACCTTTATACTTATGAACTTCCCACACTGGTGCCGGTATTCACCGCATAAATGGGGGAAGAAGTAAGTCGTTACGTGTGGAAGGCGGCAAAACCCGCATAAACACAACGCTAAAAATAAGGAAAACCTACACGCAGGTCAGATGTAAGTAAAGTTTAGCCATCCTTGTAAGTGCAAGTGACGGTCTTACCCGCACAATCTCGAGCAAGGAAGCAAAACTTCAACCTATCTACCACGTTCAAAGGTTAACTTATCCTAAACACTTAGAAATTTCAAAAAAGGATGAGGAAAACCTACACGCAGGTCAGATATGGGTAAAGTTTAGCCATCCTACTAAGTGCAAGTGACGGTCCTACCCGCACAATCACGAAAGAGGAAGCGAAACTTCACACCTATTATCTACCACGTTCAAAGGTTAACTTATCCTCAGAAAAGATGAGGAAAACTTCCACGCAGGTCAGATATAAGTAAAGTTAAGCCATCCTACTAAGTGTAAGTGACGGTCATACCCGCACAATCATGAAAGAGGAAGCGAAACAAACTTATAATTTACCACGTTAAAAAGTTAACTTATCTAAGTACTAAAGAAATTACTAAGTTAGATCAAAACATGCGTAAAATAAACAAGGCAAAGAACAAACACAATCTTTATTTCATCAAATTCATATATTACAAAGCTATACAAAAGCAAAAATCTATGCTAATGGTGGAAAGGGATCTTCAGAATCAAGCTTCAGGACCACTTCCACTTGGACCCGCTCCATCAGTAGAGCGTGGTGGTTCAAGAAAGGCTTTAAGAATAGCTAGCCCATCATCAGCAGCAGCGACTTCGTTCACCTTCTCCACCACAGGATGCGAGAAGGCGGCATACTGGTTCACTGCTTGGTCGTAAATAGCTTCGGTATCCACATCGTACAAAGGGAAGTTGGAAGGCGGGATGCCTTTCTCAACGAACCCTAGACCAAGCAGGAAGCCGGCCTTTTCCCCATCCTCATGAGAAGCGTTGAGGGCTGCGCTCATAGCATCGTCATAAGACGTCTCTGAGAAGACCCGATGCACAACCTACAAAGAAAAAATACAAGTATCAGAACCTTTTCTATTTATAAAGAAAAGCGTGAAGACATGAAGCTAGACTTACCCGAGACAACGCTTCTCGAAGAAGCCATTCCTTGGCAACCAGAGCTTCTTGGAGGGCGGCTTGAGCTTGGGTACAGGCGCGTTCGACTTCACTTTTATTAAGGTTGGCAAGCAACACTTCCTTTGCAGCAGCCTCTTCGACGCCCTTTAGCTTCCGCTCAGTGTGGTCAAGCACGCCCCTCTGGTCCAGGATCTCTTGAAGCTTCTTCGCGTCCTCCATCGCCAAAGCATCATGAGCCTGCTGGAGAGCCTCTAATTTGGCTTTAAGCTCTTCATTCTCCACGCGTAGAGGCTCGGCAACAGCTTCAGCCTTGGTGGCCCTTTCAGTCGCGTTCCTAGCAGTCTCCTTAGCCAGCCGAAGCTGTTCATTAACAGCTTGGGCAGCCTTGGAGCGAGCCTCGAGACGGTCCTGAACCTCGACTTCAAGGGCCTTGAACGCCTTCTCCTTCTCCGCCGCCGTGGCGGAAAGCCTCCTATTCTCCTCCCGGACAGCCCGCGCCTGAGCTACTTCCTGAAGGCGAGCTGCTTTTAACTTGTCGTTTTCATGACAAAGCAGCTCGACGCGCGGCTGCATCCGGGCCAGGAGAACCCGAAGCTCATTGCTTAGCCTACCCTCCTGGTAGCTAGCCATGGCTTCCCCCAACGCACCACTAGGAGCAGCGTGACGAGCCCACTCCACGCACTCCACAGGGGTGCGAAGGGTTGTTCCTCGGCGAATGTTCCATCGTGGAACATACACTTCATTGGAATCCGACACTGCAAAAAACATAAAGCAGTTAGGAAAAGATGATAAAGAAAAAATATATATAAATGGGCCAAAAGAACCCTACGCACCTGTAGGGTCAATTACAGGCCGATAGCCGCCGAACCCATCACCTGAACCCAACGGAAATCCATCCAAGAGGTCAGACAGATGGGAAGGTGGCAGAGATTGGCGAGAAGCCCCATGCGTACCTGATGGATCGGCCGTCGTTGCCGATGGCGGGGGCATGGTAGCAGCCGCCGCGGTCGCCGCCGCAGAATCCGCAGCAAAAGTTACCGCCGGCTCGGTGAAAGATGCTGTAAAAATAGCACTCACAGCCGGCGGTGACGTCATCACAACTGGAACAGTCCGCTCAACGGAGTGAGCAACTGAACCAGTGGAAGCAGGCGCAGGCGCAGCCGCCTGGGTCGTCGCCTCAGGTAGGCTGACCGGGCCTACCGTCATTGGCGGGGAGGTACTCCTCTGCGCTCCACCCTGGAATGCGTCAACATCCACGCCTGCACAAAGAAAAAGTGTTAAATGATATTAAGCTATGAAGATAAAAGCTAAAGGAAATTTGTACTTACGGGTTTTCTTGAGCCTGAAAGCACGGACGGGCGGGGATGAACCCGATGGAGCCGGCCTCTTCACACCGGTCACCGTTGTCATCCTGGGCTCTTCGGTGACAGTTGTCACAGCCTCCGGAATGGTGATCTTGTCACCACCGGGATTCCCCGCCACCTCTTCGCTCTCGGTCTCCGAGTCAGACCGAGGCGCTGGATCGGCTGTGGAGGCCACCTTCTCCTTCCCCTTCCCGCCGGCAGCCTTCTTCTTCCGCACCAACGGAGGACCATCTGCGGATTCCTCATCAGAACATACGATTAGAGGAATTCCAGCAGAGGTTTCAACATTGAGGGGTCGAGGGTCGAAGAGCGCCTTACCTGGCCGACGGGCGCTAAGGATCTCATGGCCTAGCGGATAGACCTCCACGAACCGATCCGCCGTTTGTTCTAGGATGGGCAACTCGTTCTCATCTAGAGCCCGAGTACCCATCCGTGCGGGACCGTCAGCCTCCCGCGGGTTCAGGAGCGACTGCAAGTCGTTCCCCTCTGAAATAAACAGGAAAAAAGTTAGAAGAAATTCTAAATCAACAAAAAGAAAGAAAGCATACCGTAAGGAACAGAGTTCGAACCGTATTCGAGGACGATTGGGATCTTATGCGCATCCGCAGCCTTCCACACCCGGCTCATCCCCAGCATCACCATCCCGGACTCCGCAAACCGGTAAACCGGAGATTGGACCCGAGATATCTTCGCAAACCATTCCGCCTCCTGGTAGTTGGAGGCGTGAAGGCTGGGAAGTGCTTGCCCATTCTTGAATTTCATGGCAATGGGGATGGCGCGAGCGGATATGAAGAAGAACTCCCGCTTCCACGAGCGAAGACTGCGCTCGGTCGCGCAGATCATTAAACCCTTGATTCGGGTTGTCAGGGTGTACCACCCCTGGATGCACCTCCAAGTGTAGAAGGTCATCAGGCGGTCAACATAGGGCTCAACGCCCAAAATCCTGCATACCCACTCGAAGTGGCGAATCTTGGCGATCGCCATGGGGTGCAACTCGGTCAAATGAACACCGTGCCTCTCAAGGACACGGTAAACAAACTTTGTCAATGGGAACCTAATATTCCCATAGACAAAGAATGCAGCATATACCCCGATCTTGCCTCTGGGGGCATCGTACACCGTCTGGTGGGGTTCAGGAAACTCAGGCTCGAGAGACTCGAGCATGAACTTCCTGACGACGTACCGATACAGATCGCCAGGCAGAGCACACTGGCACTCGCCAGCAGTACTCTTGTCATCGACTGCAGATTCGAGATCACGAGACATCTTGTAAAAGAAGAAGAAAACGATTTCGGGAGAATGCTTGCCTGAAAAGGTGAGTATTCGCCGGAAATCGCAAAGAAGATGAAGAGAAGAGTGAAAGTGTGGATTACAAAGAACCATCTCCCCCTTTATATACTAATCGCAATTAATGCGATGAAATTAATGTGGAAGAGAGAGAAAACGAAGGTGCAATGAAACTATGACACGTGGCAAAAAGTAAGCTGGCAACAGCTGTTGACAGGACGCATACCATTAATTTCGCGGCCACGCGCCCGAAAAATCGCGCCCACGCGCCTGAAAAAGCGTCTGGAATGACCATGTACTGTCACGTCACCATAACTTCCTGCACGTCCTGACACAGTCAGAAGAAACCGTCGCACGACGTGTCAGAGGTTTGGACTGTTCTTATCCTTCCACCAACTCTTCGAATTTCAAAATTCAAAATTCAAAAAGATTCAAAAGTAAGCGGGAAAATACCCCTTACCTTGGCAACCAAGTAACCGTAAGACGGATGCGGGTACACTGTTAAGGCAAAACCCTTCACATACCTAGCACCCGCAGGGAATTGAAGCCAAGAATAACTTGGCAACCAAGTAACCGTCAGACGGATGCGGGTACAGTGTCAAGGCAAAACCCTTCACATACTTAGCACCCGCAGGGAATTGACGCCAGGAATACCTTGGAAGTAAAGTAACCGTAAGACGAGTGCGGGTGCAGTGTCAAGGCAAAACCCTTCACGTACTTAGCACTCTGCAGGGAATTCAAACCAAGAAGGATCTTCTGGGCCATGCTTGCGGAAACGGGAATAACATCCCCGCACGACGGGAACGTCGAGAACTATATTGTTTGAAACTCCAAGATGGAATTGGTGGTTTTAGCATAATTGATCACTATGTTGAAAACTACCAAGACCCCATGGAGAATCCACACAAGTGGGACTCAACGCTCCTGACGTGCGAGGAGGTTACAAACCTACCCGCTTCACACCCAAAGATCAAGCAGAAAAGTCGGGAATTTCTGCGTGATATCAGGAAAACCGCGGGATGAATCACCACGGAAAACCGAAAAACTAAACCATTTTCAAAACCCCTTGCTAAGTCCAAAAGTTCACCTCACTTATTAAATTCATGAGAAGAACATTGGACTGGGGGGACTTGAAGAGGTAGGTCCCAGCAGAGCCCAGTTGGACCCGCAAGACTCACCTTGAACAGGGACGTCTGCGCAATGACCAACTGCTCCAGCAGGACCCACCATGCTCAAAGAACCTTACGCGCAGTACGCCAGCTGTACCCGCAGGGAAAGCCTCCCAATGGTGAAGTACCCCGCCTGTTCCCGCAGCTGCGGATACAAGCCATCAGGGAAGGCTACCCGCACTAACAGCAAGGCTACACGCACAAGGCATTCGTTCAGTAGTCACATGAAGGAATGAGCAAGGCGGGAATACTCCCGCCTAAATGAGCCAGTCCGTATGCTTCTGAAAGGTCTTTCGTACTATACCTACTAAGGTATGGGCGGAACAGACAATTTGACCAGAGCAGCCCATGAACTAATCACAGGGTGACAGCTCACCGACAACAATACGAGGAGGAGCACCCTCTAGTACTGTTTGTCACTATTAGCCGCTGCCTACTCACCAACCCTTACGATGGGACGTGCGCAGCCTACAGTTGGTGGAACAGTGCGTAGCCGGCAGTAAAGGAACAGTATACAGCCGACCTTATTACTGTTGGCCGTAACCTATCCACCAACCAGCATGGCCTGTGCGTAGTCCACTGTTGGTAGAACAGGATTACTATTCAGCCGGCTGTACCTGCTTGGAAACCTACATTCAGCTATAAATACTCCAACACCTTGGAATGGTAAGATCATCATCATCATCTGATATCTCAATCTTATCTAGCAATCTCTTAATATACACTTATATTCAGAGCAATCTAGTCTGATTCTCACGCCGGAGGGTGGTCATAAGGAGGAACCCCCCCTTCTCAGTGACGAGCTTACGGTGTCTGTTTTGCAGGTCCCCCGAAGAACAACCTTCTCTGCTGGACCTCATCCCTCGTGGGAAACATTACTTAACCCCCAGATTATCTATAATCTGCCCGTGGGTTCACCTAGTGTTTCTTCACCAGAGTTAAAATCGGCTGAAGGGAAGGGTCGTTGAATAAGCAATACAAAAGTTATATAAAAACTAAAATAGTAAGAAGTGTGTTTTGAAACAACGGGTTGTATATAACAAATAGTACCCAATACTTAATAGGTATTGGACCATGTATATAACAGTTAGATTACCGATATCGTGCTCAAACTCGTCTTTAGAAACACCAAATATATCATAGGATGACATGAAACGTAAAACAACTAAACATAGTATGTTGTTTGGGCTTTTTCTTGAAGTTAGAGGGTGGTTTTGGGGCAGTGTGGTTTTGGTAACATTACAGCGGAGCAAGGTAGTTGTCGGGGGTTGCCAGGCTAGCAGAAGATTTTTGAGGATCCTCCGTCACCAAAAAGTCTACAAAATACGGTTTAAAACAAACACTGTTAGCAGTTAGCTATTAAATAATTAGACAGGTGACAATGACTCCTAAACAAAAGTCCATCGTTGAGATATATAAAATGAATAGAATATATAATTTAGGTTTTCTTCTAAACTGATAATTCGAAAAATGAAAAGGTAAAAGTTGATTTTTATTTAAAAAA
Source organism: Bidens hawaiensis (assembly GCF_021521415.1). NCBI lineage: Eukaryota > Viridiplantae > Streptophyta > Magnoliopsida > Asterales > Asteraceae > Bidens > Bidens hawaiensis. The sequence continues at coordinate 165,837 of NW_027493074.1, read as the reverse complement.
TAAAAGATATTAGATCATTTTTAATGAGTACTATAAAATATATATATGAACGATACCATGTTTCAACAAAATTATTAGTAATTCGTATGCATGGCGTCGGGGATGGTGATGTTTGGAAACATGCCGTTGTCAAACAAGGCGTCGCCCAAGGGTTATCATCGGTACAAATGTGGAATTTCAAATTTAGGGAGATATAATTGGAATCTATTTTTATAGAAAAGACATTTTGAGAATTTTACCTATAATATATTACATACACATTCAAATAATTTTTGTAATTATATATAAAGAACCTAAGTATTTCATATTATGTTATGATAATATTATAACTATAAATACGTGTAAAAATAGTAGTTATTTAATAAATAAATAACGAGCATCTCGAGTGTTATAATTTATCTATGAGTAGAGTTCAATCTTTTGAGTTAGAGCTCGAAACGAACCAAGTTCTAGCTCGAACTGTTGGAGAAATTTCAAAACTTGGACGAACTGAGAGGCGTGTAATCACTTTCAGATCAAATTATTCGGTGGTTCTTCGATATAATTTAACCGGATACAACTCAAATTCAAGAACTAAGGATGTGAATTTTGTGTAGAGATATTGAACCAGAAGAAGATAACATATATCGATCAAAAATCAGTTGGAGGAGCGTATATTCAGTTTTTAGAAACTGAATTGGGGCCAACTGCTATAAAGCAGTTATGTTAATTAATTAATTAATTATTCTTTATAATTAATTAATTATTCTTTATAATTAAAACTTATAAATATGTCACAAAATATCAGAAAAATAAATTTTTGATTAAATTTTTATAAAGAAACCTTAAGTAAGAAAAAAAATTTCTAAGCTGACCTGGTAGCTTAACCCCAGCCAGGGGCGCTGCCCCTTGGACCCCGCTAGAGGCTGCCACCCCCTAGGACCCCGCAATTGAGGGCTCCTGCCCCGTATCCCCGTTCGTTAGGGGCTTCGCCCCTAATATCATAATAAACTAAAACAAGTGTGCACTCCGCACCTCCCGAACTTGTTTTATGATTATTATGATTACATTGATCGAACTAATTAATCCAATTACACTAAAATATCCAACACGAACTCTCATAAGTTAAACGAATATAACTCGAGCTGGGCTCTGGCACTCTACATGACTTGTTCACACCCTAAACTCCACCCTTTAGTTTTTGTTTGGGTTTCTTGTATAACGGAGAGACTGTTTACCCTGAAAACCTAAACTTTAAGAAATCTTTTACATGAATAGTATAGTAGCGGAGGTAAATAACGTGTGGCTAAGGTTAATTAAAACAACAATGGCATAGAAAAGCACTAATAATAAAAGTAGTACACTATTGAAAATAATGCGGGGGTAATTAAACATTCAAACCAACAATGGTATAGAAAATCACTAATAATAAAAGTAGTACACTATTGAAATAATGTGTGGCTAAAGTAATTAAAAAATTGTTTAGAAAACTAGCACTAATAATAAAATTAACACATTGTGGAAAACATACGGTGGTGAGATTACGATGTGAGCAAGAATGGTGAGGCCTGTCTCCACAACGTGCCGATTGCGACGCTTTACTATTCCATTTTGCTCACTGGTGTGTCGGTAGGAGCATCTAAGGACGATGGCAAGTGATGAGAAGAATGGAGTAAAATTTCGAAACTCACCTCCCCAATCAGTTTGAACCGTGTTTAGTTTAGTGTTGAATTGTCGTTCAACCATTGTGACGAAATTTTTGAACGTGGAATGCACATCAGATTTATGAGCTAAAGGATAAAACTACATATAACGTGAATAGTGATCAGCACATAACATAAAAAACCTACAACCATCAAAGGATAAAGATGGTGCAGGCCCCCAAACATCACCGTAAATTAAATCCAAAATGTTATTACTATGGAAATTTGAATCATGTAAAGAATGTTTGGAAGATTTTCCCATCTGCTAAGAACTACATAATGATGAAAGTGTTTTATTAGATATAGGTAAAGAACAAGTAGTGATAATGAAATTAAAGACACGTTCGCGTGGATGGCCGAGTCTTTGATGTCAAACAGTGGGAGATGCTCTAGTGGTCGTGAAGACAGTCTTTGGAATGGCTTTGATTGTGGCAGACGGATGGAATATAGACCACGATCACTTGAACCCGTGAGTAGGATAGTTTGTGTAGGCTCGTCCTTCACAACAAAATAAGACGATTGAAATTCAAAGAAAACATTATTTTCAAGATTAACATTTTATGTGGTGAGGAGATTTTAGAGAACCAATATGTAAAATGGAAGGGCTTTACCATTGCCAACCTGAAGAGAGTCGGTACCAAAGTATGCTTCGGGATTGTCTAAGCTTGACAGATCAGGTGTGACATGGCTATTAGCCCCTGTGTTAGTGAGCCATGTTGCAACTGAATTGGAGCCGGTTTCAGACAAATTTACATTTTGCATGTGACCGTGAACAGGCAACGTTAGATTGATTCAGACACTGAGTTGGTATATGTGTGATGCCACATTGATTGCAATGCCCATAAACAGTGTTCTGTGTGAATGCCTAAGAGAACTGTGAACGGTATCCATTGTTTTCATGATTTTCTTCACACCCCCTGTTTGAATGCCCACAGTTATTACCACGATGATTACCCCTATAAGTGTTTGATGGGCAGGCTGCATAGAAAGCTTGGGGTTACGGGTGTGAGGAGATGAGGTTCAACCGTAGTCCAAGTTGTGAAAGTTGTTAGGCAGGCAATTAGTATTTGAGATGGTTGAATTGCATTTGTTCTAATAAGTGGTTCTCCGGTAGCAGCTACAAAGGCTTGAGGACCAGCAATTGGTGCTGAGGTGGAATGTTTACTAATCAAAAAATCATAATCACTAAGAAGGTTGTGCAAATCATAAAAGACAACAGGTGGATGGTGAGTAAGGATGGTCGATTACATCCCGTTGTATTCGTCTATGAGCCCGGAGATGACTAACATAACACTACTACAAAATCAGGTATTTGCTACCGATTTTTTGCTACGGACAAAATCCGTTGCAACTTTTTCTACGAATTAGTTATGGATTAGCTACACACATTTTTTTCTACGGTTTAGCTACGGATATTCGGTAGCAACATGAATTTCGTAGCAAAATCCATAGCAAAAACGTGAAATCAAGTTTAAAAAAAACTTGAACAAATACGTAGCAAAATCCGTTGCAAAATAGAAAAACTGAGTATTTGAAAAGGAACCTGAACAAATTCGTATCAAATTTCATAGCAAAATCAATAAATCAAGTATTTAAAAAAACTTGAACAAATTCGTAGCAAGATTCGTAGCAAAATAAATTCATAGAAAATGAAGTTTTTATGTTAATATGTTATCATTATTTGAGATTAGCTCACAAATTTGAATTTAAAATTAAAAAACACGCGTAATAATACGTTTGTATTAATCTCAAATAAACTATTTTTATTTTTTAATCTATTGTTATATCAAATAAACTATTTGTTTAAACAAATCATTATTTTCTTAATCGAAGTATTCTTGATATAAGTTATAAGTTAATCGAAGATATGATATTACATATATAGTTACGTTTAAAATTTATATTTTAATAAAAAGAGTAATTATCTATTTAACTATTAATTACAGAGTTACTACTTTTAAAAGTTAATATGCCCGGGGAATTAATAAATTGTAGATTGATCGTTGATGACAAAATAAAATAAGGTAATTAACATATTTTTTGAACGGCCAACAAACGGAATTGTCTAGGTACTTCATACGGGGTGATCCGATTGCAAAAGGTCACCGCCAGCTGATCAACCCAGTCGCACGGAGTCATTAAACAACTTCAAGTTATCTCCACTTCTCTAGTATGAGAGAAAACCCATCCTGCCCAAAGCCCACTGATAGTAAAGGTTAATTTTTGAGTTTTATTAAGTCCAAACGAACTTTTTTTTCTTTTCAAATATGTACTTGATAATATTTGATTGATATGATGTAGTACCTTATTTTTTTAGGATTTGTATAAATATAAATTTACAATTTTTAGATATTTGAAATTTTTTATGGTGATAGTATGCATATAATTTAATATATTTTAACTTATTGTAGTGGTTGAAAATATAAAATAAATTAAAAAAATAGAATGGTAAGAAATTATATATGTATTTGGAAATACTTATGGGCGTACTCAAAATCACGCATGCATTGGACCTAGTATAGGACATGCTATTAAATTGGGTGTGGGATTGGATTACCAATACGTGTTCCAAACTCGCATGATTGCCATCCGTAGATCGGGGAAGCACTTAGCTATATCTATTATGATGCATATGGTTTGATCTTAGAATTAATTTTGTAACTCGTGAATGTTGAATGTATGCTCACGCCCCGTCGCACACATATGGTACTTAGATAGTTAGATCTAGAGCCTTGTGTACACCATGGTTACTATTATTATTGTATCATCTCTTATATGGCACATTGGAATTTTCTTAAATCTCAATGTGTGTAATTTGTATGAAATCTGACAATTTGAACTCACCCGAACAACCCATGTTAGACTTAGTTGTTTTTTTAAAAGGTGCTCACTTTGGATTAAAAGGGTTCGTTTTAGAAAACATTGAAAAAAGTACCCACTTCGACTCATTTAAACACTACACGCTTGCTTGAGCCGAGTTAAAGGTTATTTAGTAGTCTTATAATGATTCTATTATGTGGCTACCTCTGAATCAGTAAAAGGTAAAATGAGTTTAACAGACACCTCGATCTATTGGCTCATTGAGTCTTTTAATGTATACACCGTTAAGTCTCAGAGACGTGCTGAATGTTTCAGAGGCAACATCTTAATAAGTCATGTTTCTTAACGATTATACCAGATTGCCAAACAACCCTAACTTGTTAAGGTTTTTCTTGAAATATATAAAACTTATTTGAACTTTAAAATAAACAAATTAGTAAATAATAAACAAACCTAATTCGAGTTTGAAAATATGGCTTATGAGCCAGCTTGTGGTTTAGTGGGAGTTCGAAATGAATTGAGCTCAACTTGAGTTTCATATGTCAAACAAGTCGAGCTCAAGCTTGACTCGTTTGCATTCCTAGAAGTAGATAGTGGGAAGATGGTGTTGGACCTTCAAAATGATTAATTGAGATCACACAAATCTAAAAGAAAATTATATAATTAAACATAATAAAGAAAAATATAGTTACACATATCATAAAAATAACAATCGATTATTATGGTTATATATATTTTTATTTATACATCAAAGTCTTTTGAATTTAGTTAAAAAATCCTATCTTGATTCAAAATTTCAAACTTTAAAATTTCCCCCAAATCCAAATTATTTCCTCACAATCCTAATTACAATTAGTCAATTACCCCCAACTTTCCAAAGAGAATTCCATTCATAACACAAGGATCAACTCTCGTTCTTGAATAATGGGATGGGAAAAATGAAAATCAACAAAACGAAAGCATTGCCGAAGGTGTATTCAACTGGAAAGAGGATGACGCCGGTCTCAAAGGTGAGGATTGCAATCAGTGATTCTTTATCTCACTATTCATTTTGTTGTTCTTAAAGTTATCTTAGTCGTTGTCAGATTACAACCAACCTAGCTTTGTGCAAACAAAACCCTTGCTGTAGCCTCTCAATTTATTTTGTGTAATGTAGGTTGGGATTTGCAATGAAGAGAACAAATGGGTTGAATAGGAGATGAAAGACCAGCGTAAGGGGTTGAATTCATCCATGTTTTACAGGTTACACGACCTTAATTCTGGTTAGCCTTTTTCCAATTATTTAACAACCAATTAGCTATTTTGTGCTGTTTGGTGAACTTCCATTAGGCAACTACATAAGTGTGCATATATATATATGTACAAATTTATGTTTAAATGTTTAATTATGTGGAGCGGAGTATGTTACACCTTGTCATCGCTGCTCATGAATACATGGATGGATACATGAGAACTTTCGAATATTGAACTCAATATCCCTCTGACCTGCTTAAAACTTGCAGCGTTTGTTGACTTTTTGTGCATTACTATTAGTATTATATATTATATTATTGTTTTTGGAAGATCAGTGGGATAGTGCTTCCGATGAGTGCTCTTTTCATCTTTGCTGCATTAATTTCCTTCATGTTTCACAAAGTGTAGAGATGAAATTTTTTTTCTATAATTGTTGTACATTGCATTTGTAGGTTGATATTTGCTATAAGTGGACGAGCCTAAAAGTGTTTCAATTTACATCCGTAAATTTAATATACAATGAATGTGATTAGACATGTTGAGTAAAATAATTTGGTAGGGCGGCGTTTCTCATTTTTCTTTTTTAAGTTTTTTTTACCCAATTGTCCCATGATACCTATAGCAAAATCTAAATTGACCCATTTATAGGTTAAAATTGCAACTTTTTGCAGTTTCGTTTATCTAGCTAAGGAAATAGCGAAGGAGAAGGAAGAATTGTGGGACTGCATGAAGTGGAAGTGATAAATTAGATGGCACCAAAGCTCTACTTGGCAAAGCAAGAACTGATAGCAACTGGTAGCTGGGCACAACACCTATCTATTTTTTATATAACCAAGCAGCTACTTATTACTATAATTATTTAAAGTAGTGAATGATTTATATACGAAATATCGTATGTTGCTTATTTTTTTGTGTGATTCAATTTAGGAGTTAGGCAGTTAGCTATAACATTGATGAGGCTTTGAGCTTGGACGAGAAACCAAAGCGTGCTGTTCTACTTGGGGCGAGGTATGTTAACTTCTGACTTTTCTATCTTGTAATTTGCTATCAGTGATAATAAGATGTTCTAATGTGTTTGTTATTAACGTGTTAATATAGTGTGATGTGCTAATTTATAAATTATAGACGTATCTGTTGAAGAACAAATAACGGAGTTGGAACGAGATAAAGGAATCATGCTGTGATGAAGAAGATCAAAAAATGTTGCGAGTTTATACTTCAAAAGTATTAAGAGATTTCAGTTGTTGTAACAAAACCTCACAAAAATTTTTATTTAGTTAAAGATATGGGTTTGTGTTAAACACTATAATTCTAGTATTTATTGTATTTCTTTTGGATATGACGTATATGTTATTTCATATGGTTTTTATATATATATCTTTGGTATGTTTTGTATATTCATAGAAAATTGAATAAATTATTTACATGAAACAAATGGAATATATTTTAAAATAAAAAATTATTGGAAAAATATAGACAAAATTGGTGGCTAAATTCATAGCGAAAACATTTTGAATTTGAATTTAGAATCGTAGCAAAAATCTAACAAATTTGTAGCTATGTTTCATAGCAGAATTGGTAGCAATAATCATAGCAACTTTTCAAGCCAAACCATAGCAAATGTCGTAGCTAATGTAGCAAAATTCCGTAGCAAACTCTGTAGCTAGAAAACATAGCAAAATTTTGTAGCTAAAAATCCGTAGCAAACATTTTTGTAGCAAAATTTGTAGCTAACATAGCTAAAATAGTGACGTCCTTTTTTGTACCTAAAATCGTAGCAAAAACACAATTCCGTAGCTACAAAACGTAGCAAAAAAACTAGCTACGAGACTTGTAACTACGGACCAAATCCATAGCAAATCTGTAGCAAAATGGGATTTGCTATGGATTTGCTACGGATTTGGTCCATAGCAAATACCTGATTCTGTAGTAGTGACATCCTTGTCTTTCATTGGTTCGCCAATGTCGGCTATAGCATTAGCGTATTCCTGTGCACGGGTGAGGTATGCAACTATGCAAGTGAGGATTCGTCCCCTTTCATCTCAATTTTTAGAAGTTTCGTTTCATTGTGTGTTCACAAGAAGATGTATTTGGTGCATATGCTCGATCTAGTGGAAGCCAAAGATCTCTTGATGTTGTGCCTTGAACATGCTGGAAAGCGGCTTCGTAGATAGTTGATATGATTATCATCCGTACATGTGCATCGTTGGAGACCCATTTGCGATAACTAGGGTTATCAACAGCTGAGTTGTCGGCTCTAAGGATTTTTGGTGTAGGACATTGGATGGTGTCATCTACATAGCCGAATAGATTGTTAGTTATTAGAAAGGGTTAGACCATTGCCTTCCAATACCCATAGTTTGTGGGTGATAGGGTGAAGGCAAATATATGCAAGTTATGGGCTATCTTTTCTGCAGAGGCAAAGCAGCTATTCTTTATGTTCTTAACAAAATATGTATGTGTGTGTATATATTAATTTGTAAATGATAGTTTACTCACAAAAGGAGACTATTTATAAGATCAACCTCTTAGCTTCTAACATGCGTACAAAATATTAAGATTTCAAGATGATAGTTACTATTAGCAAAATTAATTGATACATCATTGATTTGCAAGTTAAAAGGATGAACATATTTTATAACTAATCTACAAATATTTTGTTTTATTCATATTTTATGTTATATCAACGAGAAATTATAAGGTAAATACTTACACATTAATATAACTTACGTCTATGCATTAACTCAAATTTCATTTACAACACAAAATAAAAAATAAATTGTCAAGACAGTCAATATATTATGGTCATAAACTTTTTCTTTTTTCACGTGGCTATACTTAATATTTGTATGGTTATGTTTTTAGGTCTATAAATATCCAAACGGAAACGGTATTTATATAAACCTTTTTATACGTGAGCTTTTACAAGGTGTAGTATCTTTTGCAATGTGCGACTTAACGCGTCCGAGCGTGTGTGCGTTTTAATGTATCCGTGTTTGTTTTTTTATGGTTTAGCGATTCCGTCGCAACGTGCAGTTTGTCCTAGTTATATTTATTTATTGTGATTGCTGTTAGTACATGATTTAACAAGAGTTGCAAGGTTATATTCTAAAAGAAAACATAGAAAAAGATTAAAACGGCCTCAAACAAAGTGTAGAGAAGAAAATAATAACCTTCTGAAAGTTAAATAATATGTTATTTAGGAGTAAATCAGTAAATGTTACTTCTATTATTTACATCAATATACTAACATAGCGAATTCTCTTTTCTCCAGATTTAAACATGGGACATGCTATGTAATAAACATGTGTATCTATGAAGTGTGCTAGTGATGAATTAAACGTTAAATAATGTGTTAATCGAACTAATTTTAAAAGTATGATTTTTAGTTAAATATTATGGTAGAATATAGTGGATGGGATTTGAATGCCCTAACAACATGAACTTATTTATTTGAAAGGTAGACGGTTACATCTTTTCAACCTTGGTTTATTCGGGTATGGATGGTTGACATCTCGTCTTAAGGAGGCTCGCTCGGGCATTAAGTGTAGTTTTAAACGTTTTTAAAAAATCAACCTTGGTTTGTCTTTAACATGAAGCCGCCTTGATTGGATTGAAATAGGATAACGAGAAGAAGTGTCTTACAAACAGTTATTCAAAAAACCTTCCTCATACTTTCCTAGTATAGCTTCTAACCTGTAACTCTAGCACTGAGAAAGTGAGAATCTCCTCAGGTCATGTGCAAGTACAAGTCCAAGTAAACAATTATTGGCATGTTAGTTATAACTTATAAATGCTACATTCCATCTCGAAAGTTAGTTTGCGTTGATTTTTATAATCAATCAAAGGCTCAATACTTGATAATCTGTTAACTGATATTAGAACTAAATAAAAGTTTAGTGTATTTATGTAATTATTCATCTCAATTCTCATGTATTTACATTGTAATATCGTTTCTCATGTATCCAAATTTTACAATCTTTTAAGATTTATTTGGCGTCGCCTTTTCCCACCCTCCAAGTTTTTCCAAACTTCAAATTCACAACTTACATATCCCGTATTCATATATGTTATAGGATGGTGTCCCCTCTTGAACTCAGATACAGTAGAAACTCGATTATTTAATAAACTCTCTAAGATAATATTTTTTGCCGCTCCCGACTCGGGGATAGGAAGTTAAATTAATAATTCGCTAAAATTATAAGATAATACATTTTTGATAATTTCTTTAGACCCCATATAAAATATAAATTAATAATTTCTTATATATAGCATATTACATTAATGATTTGTGAAAGTTTCTTGAAAAATGACTCAACTGTCTTTTGTTTTTTTTTTAAATCAATTTCCCCTTGAATCTCGTCTCTCATAATGCTCTTCGAATCTCGTCTATCATTGTTGTTTTTTTCACACCTTTAAGATGGGAAACCATGTTATGTGTATGATTTGTTTGTGTTAACCTATTTTGATCTTGTATTTATAAAGGAAATATTTTTAATGTCCATAAGTTGATACATTGAACACAAGAAGCATAATAAGGTGGGAGATTGAAAATTTCTTTCAAATTGGGTCGTTCATTTGATATACATGCATTGCATACAATAATTAAATGGAAGCTTGAAAGGTGTTTGTAAACTAAGTATTCTACTATAAATTAATAAAATATTAATTAATATATAAATTAATAATTATTAATTTATCGATTAATTAATAACTCTTTTAATTAATAATTTTTGATGGTCCAAAATGTATTATTTTATAAAGTTTCTACTCTACATACCTCATTTGAGAAATAGAATAAAGATGACTCATGTTTTAATTTGTTTGTGTTCCACCTAACTTATTTTCTCAATTTTTTACAGCTTTGAAACAAGGATTATATATATATCTCTTGAACATTATTCTGGTAAGAGTGAGATATATATTGTCTCAACCAATTCATGTGTCATCATTTATATTAGAGTAAATTATGGTTTTGTTTCTGTGGTTTGTCTAAATCTATAGTTTTAGTCCAATAGTTTTAAATTTGCGATTTTCGTTCATGTGGTTTCATTTCACTTGAAATTAAACCTGAATTCACTAATCACGTTAAGTCTGGTCGTTAAATCAATTAGTGTGTCCTTCACGTGAGGGCCAATTTGGTCCTTTTTTTTCCAAATACACCAGCCCCTCACATGAGTGGGCTTGCGAATTAAGACTGGAGTTTATTTGGAGAGAAAAAAAACAAAACTGCCCCTCACACTGATGGGTTTATTGACCAAACTTAATTTGGGTTTAATTGCAAATGAAATGAAACCACGGAAACAAAAATCGCAAATTTGAAACTATTTGACTAAAACCGCAGATTTAAACAAATCACAGAAACTAAAACCGCAGTTTACTCTTTATATCATGTTCATACACATTTAACTTTCACAATGTGACATTTATGACAAATATATAGTAGATTGCAAAATGATGTTTATGGTCTATCAATATATTCAGTAGTTCTGGATTTGGTACCGTATTCAAACTTCAAAGTTACATCAAATTCGTTACAAATATCAAAACTAAGGCTTAGTGTAGTGGAGCAACGATTTAGGCGAAAAGGGGCGATTTTTGTGGTGCACACCGCCCCCTGGGCGAAATTTGGGGCGAAAATGGGCAGGGGCGAGGTGAATTTGTCGCCTGGCATCACATTGATTTTATTATTATTATATTAATATGTGTTATATATATATATATATATATATATATATATATATATATATATATATTATTGTAGTCCCTACACCCTAAAAACAAAAAACTCACCCTTTGCTGACTGGGCGCCACATGACGCAAAAACGCCCCAATTTGTAGCTCCTCCGCTACACATGGCCTAACCGGCCATTCTTAAAAAAGGAATGTATAGCAAAGTTAAAGTAACGAATCTTGCATCGAGCGATACAAAACTTTTGAACTTGTTTGCTTTTAAAAGGTAAAGATCACGTGGCTATGATATATTATTATTTGAATTCTTACACAAGTAATTAAATACCTAATGTGAAAACTGCCAAGCTGATAATTTGTACATTTTGCAGAACATTTTTATATTTTTCTGAAGTAATGATTACTGTTTGTAGGTAGGAAATTTTGGAATGCAAGGTGTCATGAGTGTAGCTTCTTTATTCTAATAATTGTCTTTTCGAACGGTGACTTTCACAATTAAGCTAGCACTGCGCGATCAAGTCGCGCCCCACCACCCCACTCAGGCCAGCTATGTTGACATGATCGGGATCCACGCTGGCATCAAAGTTTGGCTTGCCGTTCCCGGTAAAACCCAGTTTGCTCACCCCGCCCGAAGGCACAACAAGTTTTAATGCTCTGGAAAAATCCGGTCGGAATCAGGATTTGAACCCGGGACACCCGGGTCATCCATCATGTTCCTGGCCATCGGTTGTTTGGATGAGATGTGCTTTATTTTAATTTCAACAAAACTTATTACCAAATTTACTTCCTAAAACAATTTATCACCTATTTTAAAAATCATGAGACAATCAACATGTATTTGTTCTTTTTGTTTTTGATATTTTTGGTTTCCTCATGTCTGAAGTTATAGACTTATTTACTCGAGTTCAACGGGTCATGCATGTAAGTATATTATGACTCCAAGATCAGCAAATGTAGTTTTCAAAAAATTTGATTTTGCAATTCAAAAAGGGGTTAGCCCGCTTGCCTTTTGTTTCGATATAATCACTACTTTTCATTTATAGTAAGTTTTATTTCTTAGGAAAAAAATTCTCATCCTTTATTTTTATTTTTTTCTTACTCACAAAGGTTTATTTTATTATTTTTCTCTTATTTATACACTCACATAAATTTGAAGAAGGATAAATAGTAGCTTTTCATATATGAATACTGTAACAATCTTTTATAATTTACAGTTAGAGAAGTAAAATGATAAAAAGGAACATGTGTGTTTTTATATTTGAAAAATGAGGAAGAGTTTGATGGATGGCTTATAAATGCTCTTAGTTTTTCATCCGGTGGAGCCATGGAGGCCAGGAGGCAGGGTTTTAAACTTTTAATGAAAGAGAGAATCCGAAGAAAATTGGATGTTTTAGAAGTCCAAATTCAAACTAACGGTTTAGAAAATGGAAAATCAAGTTGTTGAGTTCTTCCACCAATTTGGGAATATAATCTAACCATGTAAATCGAACATACTATATACTAACTCAATAGTTTCATATAACCAACACGTATTCAGTAAAAGGGTCCGACAAAATCCTATCTATGACACACATATATCTACACATAGCTAGTGTCTATTAGGCCGATCGTTGCAAAGCTAGTCAATCAATGTTATGGTTGAGGTGTTGCACCCTTAACGCTGGCTACATCACGCCGTGGGGTTAAGGGCCGACATTAAGGGGTGTATTTTAACATAGTAACGGACATTAAACATGAAAAGGGTAGGGCCATCAAACTAATTAACAACCAATCAAACTTTTTATTTGCTTGCTTTTTATTATTTCCCCCACCATCCGTAACTAGCTAGTTAAAATTTGTTAACTTACAACACTCTAGTTAACGGATGAATTAGTTAGGCACCACTGCATATGTGGTTGTGTCGTGGCTGAAGAGGTAGGTCCCAGCAGAGCCCAGTTGGACCCGCAAGACTCACCTTAAACAGGGACGTCTGCGCAGAAACCAACTGGATCCGCAGGACCAACCATGCTCAGAGACGTGACGTCCTTACGCGCAGTACGCAAGCTGGTCCCGCAGGAAATGCCTCCCAATGGTGAAGGACTCCGCCTGTCCCCGCAGCCTCGGATACAAGCCATTAGGGAAGGCCACCCGCGCAGCAAGGCTACACGCACAAGGCACTTAGCTCTCAATCATTCAGTGTCACCTGAAGGAATGAGCGAAGCCGGGAACAATCCCGCACAAGGGCGGGAGGGGGAATACTCCCGCCAAAATAAGCCAGTCCGTACAATACGGGAAGATCTTCTGTACTGTACCTGACGAGGTATGGGGAAAAGATCTGACTAAAGATACGACAGCTTATGGACAACAGTATGGCGAGCAGCATGCTCCTACACTGTATGTCACTATTAGCCGCTGCCTACTCACCAACTCTTGTCATACCACGTGCGTAGCCGGCAGTTGGTGGAAAAGGAATAGTATACAGCAGGCCTGGTCGCTATCAGCCGCTACCTACCCACCAACTACCAGCAGGGCACGTGCGTAGGCTACTGTTGGTGGAACAGGAACACTGTTGCAGCCGGCCATACCTCCCTGGAAACCTACCTTCGGCTATAAATACCACAAATGGTATGACCATCTGATCCGATCATATCTCATCTTATATCATCATATATACCTGATATCTGCTCTAGCAATCTCTTAATATACATTTATATTTAAAGAGCAATCTAGTCTGATTCTCACGCCGGAGGGTGGTCACAAGGAGGAACCCCCCCCTTCTCAGTGACAAGCTCACGGTGTCTGTTTTGCAGGTTATCAGAAGAACCATCTTCTAAGGGTCTAACCCCTCGTGGGAAACATCTATCTAACCCCCAGGTTACCAGTAATCTGCCCGGGGTCCGGTTAGTGTTTCTTCATTGGCGCCATCCGTGCATAAAGCTAGAACTACATTTTTCTCCAGTTTTTTCAAACTTCTACAAAAATGGTTAGAGAAATTCCGGTAACCACAACCCCAGCTACTGGGGGGAATACCGGCAACACAGTTTTTACAAACACTACCCCGGTTACCCAAGCCGGGGCAAGTGAAGTAAATTTTACGAACACTACCCCAGTTACTCATGCTGGGGCAAGTGCAGTAAATGATCGCCTACTTGGATCCACCGATACCCAGTTTGAGAAACAAAGACTCCCCCGCCAAACTCTCGATGAAGTTAAGGCATGGGCGGAGGCACGACAAAAGGAATTCCAGGCTGAGTTGGACGAACGCTTGCGTTTCGTACAACAGGCCGACGAATTCGAATACTTAGAGGATGACTCGGAGGAATCCGACTCCGACGTGAACCCTCGCCATAGGGCAAAAGGGAAGCGTAAGGAAACGGAATCCCAACCGAAAAGGTATTTTGGACAAGCCTTCAAACCAAAAAGCACAGGTGGATGTCCACGAGACTTCTCCAAAACGTTCAGACCAAACGTTGCAAATGCGGGAACGTCCAAATTTGCAAGGGACATTGCGGAAGCAATCGCCCCAAAAAGTGCCAAACAAATGTCAAGCATAGGCACATATGATGGTATATCTGACCCCGATGATCATTTGAACAGATTCATCGCGGGGGCAACCGTCAGTAGTTGGACGGAACCCACGTGGTGTTACATGTTCCAAATGACACTGGTTGGGGCTGCTAGAGCGTGGTTCGATCGTCTACCGGTCAACCACATCTACGACTGGGCAGACTTCCAACAGAAGTTTAGCCAGCACTTCAGCCAGCAAAGAAAGTATACGGAGGAGCAATGGACAATCCTCAAATGCGTTCGAGAGACAGACGAATCTTTGCTGGACTTCATCACTCGCTTCAACTCAAAGAAGCTTAGTCTGGGTAACATTAGCGAAGATCTTGTTCGCGCTGCTTTCATACAGGGCGCGAACGACCCAGAGCTCATCCGCACCTTAACAGGTAAAGATGGCATGCCATCCACATGGGATGCCATCATGACAGCAGCTAAACGCTTTGCGGAAACGGAGAAGCAACTGGGTAGAGATCTCCCACAGAGCACAAACCTCTACACCCAGAAAACAAGAGAGGACAACGTTCTCACCGCCCGATTAAACAAAAAGCGGAAGCTAGGCATTTGGCAGTCAAGGGTAAACTTTGACACCTCATCCGGCTTGCAGCATCGGTTAGGCGGAAGGGATAACGTACAGTCCAACAAGAACTCCAGATGGACGCCGCTCACCAAAAGCGTCACTGAGATATTCGCCACCGAGGCGCTCCCATGGCCAAAGCCTCAAATAATCCGACATCGTCACAATGCTGATCGGAGCAAGTACTGTGACTTTCACAGGACAAAAGGCCACACCACCGAAGAATGCATAGACGTGAAGGACACCACCGAGGCGCTCCCATGGCCTGAACTTCAACCTCAAGGGCCTTGAAGGCCTTCTCCTTCTCCGCAGCCGCTGCGGAGAGTTTTTGGTTCTCCTCCCGGATAGCCCGCGCCTGAGCTACTTCTTTAGCGCGAGCTGCTTTTAACTTGTCGTTTTCACGACAAAGCAGCTCGACGCGCGGCTGCATCCGGGCGAGGAGAACCCGAAGCTCATTGCTTAGCCTACCCTCCTGGTAGCTACCCATGGCTTCCCCCAACGCACCACTGGGAGCAGCGTGACGAGCCCATTCCACGCACTCCACAGGGGTACGAAGGGTTGTTCCTCGGCGTATGTTCCATCGCGGAACATACACTTCATTGGAATCCGACACTGCAGAAAACAAAAAGCAGTTAGGAAAAGATGATAAAAAATATATAAGTGAAAAAGGGCCAAAGGAACCCTACGCACCTGTAGGGTCTATAACAGGCCGATAGCCGCCGAACCCATCACCTGAACCCAAAGGAAACCCATCCAAAAGGTCAGGCAGATGGGAAGGTAGCAAAGATTGGCGAGAACCCCCACGCGTACCTGATGGACCGGCCGTCGTTGCCGATGGCGGGGGCATAGTAGCAGCCGCCGTGGCCGCCGCCGCGGTCGCTGCCGCAGATTCCGCAGCAATGGTAACCGCCGGCTCGGTGAAGGATGCTGTAAAAATCGCACTCACCGCCGGCGGAGACGTCAACTCGGCTGGAACAGTCGGCTCAGAGTGAGCAACTGGACCAGCGGAAGCAGGCGCAGGCGCCTGGGTCGTCGCCTCTGGTAGGCTGACCAAGCCTACCGTCATCGGCGGGGAGATACTACTCGGCACTCTACCCTGGAATGCGTCAACATCCACGCCTGCGTAAAGAAGAAAAGTGTTAGAATATTAAGCTATGAAGATAAAAACTGAAGGAAGTTGTACTTACGGGTTTTCTTGAGCCTGAAAGTACGGACGGGCGGGGATGAACCCGATGGAGCCGGCCTCTTTGCGCCGGTCACCGTCGTCTTCTTGGGCTCTCCGGAGGTGACAGTCGCAACCTCCGGAGCCGTGGTCTTATCACCACCGGGATTCCCCGCCACCTCTTCGCTCTCAGTCTCCGAGTCAGACAGAGGCACCGGATCGGCAGTGGAGGCCACCTTCTCCTTTCCCTTCCCGCCGGCAGCCTTCTTCTTCCGCACCAAAGGAGGACCATCTGCGGATTCCTCATCAGAACAGACGATTAGAGGAATTCCAGCAGAGGTTTCAACATTGAGGGGTCGAGGGTTGAAGAGCGCCTTACCTGGCCGCCTGGCGCTAAGGATCTCATGGCCTAGCGGATAGACCTCCACGAACCGATCCGCAGTTTGTTCGAGGATGGGCAACTCGTTCTCGTCAAGAGCGCGAGTACCCATCCGTACGGGATCGTCAGCCTCCCGCGGGTTGAGGAGCGACTTCAGATCATTCCCCTCTGAAATAAACAGGGAAAAAGTTAGAAGAAATTTAAAATCAACAAAAGGAAAGAAAGCATACCGTAAGGAACAGAGTTCGAACCGTATTCGAGGACGATCGGAACCTTCTGCGCGTCCGCCGCCTTCCAGACCCGGCTCATCCCCAACATGACCATCCCGGACTCCGCAAACCGGTAAACCGGAGATTGGATCCGAGATATCCTCGAAAACCATTCCGCCTCCTGGTAGTTGGAGGCGTGAAGACTTGGGAGAGCTTGCCCATTCTTAAACTTCATGGCAAGGGGAATGGCGCGGGCGGAGATAAAGAAGAACTCCCGCTTCCACGCGCGAAGACTGCGCTCTGTCGCGCAAATCTTCAAACCCTTGATACGGGTTGTCAGGGTATACCACCCCTGGATGCACCTCCAAGTGTAGAAGGTCATCAGGCGGTCAACATGGGGCTCGATGCCCAAAATCCGGCACACCCACTCGAAGTGGCGAATCTTGGCGATCGCTATGGGGTGCAACTCGGTCAGATGACAAACTTTGTCAATGGGAACCTAAGATTCCCATAGACAAAGAATGCTGCATAAACCCCGATCTTGCCTCTGGGGGCATCGTACACGGTCTGATGGGGTTCAGGAAACTCAGGCTCGAGAGGATCGAGCATGAACTTCCTGACAACATACCGGTACAGATCGCCGGGCAGAGCACACTGGCACTCGCCAGCAGTACTCTTGTCATCGGCCGAAGACTCGAGATCACGTGAAGACATCTTGCAGAAAGAAGAAAACAATTTCGGGAAAATGCTTGCCTGAAAAGGTGAGTATTTGCCGGAAATCGCTAAGAAGAAGAAGAGAAGGGTGAAAGTGTGGATTATAAAGAGGCCTCTTCCCCTTTATATACTAATCGCAATTAATGCGATGAATTTAATGCGGAGGAGAGAGAAATCGAAGGTGCAATGAAACTATGACACGTGGCAAAAAGCAAGCTGGCAACAGCTGTTGACAGGACGCGTACCATTAATTTCGCGGCCACGCGCCCGAAAAATCGCGCCCACGCGCCTGAAAAAGCGTGTGGAATGACCATGTACTGTCACGTCACCATAACTTCCTGCACGTCCTGACACAGTCAGAAGAAACCGTCGCACGACGTTTCAGAGGTTTGGACTGTTCCTATCTTTCCACCAACCTTTCGAATTTCAAAATTCAAAATTTAAAAATATTAAAAAGTAAGCGGGAAAATACCCCTTACCTTGGCAAACAAGTAACCATAAGACGGATGCGGGTACAGTGTAAAGGCAAAACCCTTCACATACCTAGCACCCGCAGGGAATTGAAGCCAAGTAAAACCTTGGCGAACAAGTAACCGTAAGACGGATGCGGGTACAGTGTAAAGGCAAAACCCTTCACAAACATAGCACCCGCAGGGAATTGAAACCAAGTAAAACCTTGGCGAACAAGTAACCGTAAGACGGATGCGGGTACAGTGTAAAGGCAAAACCCTTCACAAACCTAGCACCCGCAGGGAATTGAAGCCAAGTAAACCTTGGCGAACAAGTAACCGTAAGACGGATGCGGGTACAGTGTAAAGGCAAAACCCTTCACATACCTAGCACCCGCAGGGAATTGAAGCCAAATATTCCTCGGCAACCAAGTAACTATAAGACGGGTGAGGGTACAGTGTAAAGGCAAAACCCTTCACATACCTAGCACCCGCAGGGAATTGACGCCAGGAATACCTTGGAAGTAAAGTAACCGTAAGACGAGCGCTGGTACAGTGTTAAGGCAAAACCCTTCACATACCTAGCGCTCCGCTGGGAATTGAAACCAAGAAGGATCTTCTGGGCAATGCTTGCGGAAACGGAAATAACATCCCCGCATAGCGGGAACGTCGAGAACTACGTTGTTTGAAGCTCCAGGATGGAATTGGTGGTTTTAACATAATTGATCACTATGTTCAAAACTACCAAAACCTCATGGAGAATCCACACAAGTGGGACTCAACGCTCCTGACTTGCGAGGAGGTTACAGACCTACCCGCATCATACCCAAAGACCAAGCAGGAAACTCGGGAATTTCTGCAAGTGACAAGGACTTCCGCGGGAAGAATCCCCATGGAAAACCTTAAAAAACCCTTTTCAAAACCCTTTGCTTAAGTCCAAAAGTTCACCTCACTTTATTAAACACGCATGAGAAGAACATTGGACTGGGGGGACTTGAAGAGGTAGGTCCCAGCAGAGCCCAGTTGGACCCGCAAGACTCACCTTAAACAGGGACGTCTGCGCAGAAACCAACTGGATCCGCAGGACCAACCATGCTCAGAGACGTGACGTCCTTACGCGCAGTACGCAAGCTGGTCCCGCAGGAAATGCCTCCCAATGGTGAAGGACTCCGCCTGTCCCCGCAGCCTCGGATACAAGCCATTAGGGAAGGCCACCCGCGCAGCAAGGCTACACGCACAAGGCACTTAGCTCTCAATCATTCAGTGTCACCTGAAGGAATGAGCGAAGCCGGGAACAATCCCGCACAAGGGCGAGAGGGGGAATACTCCCGCCAAAATAAGCCAGTCCGTACGACACGGGAAGATCTTCTGTACTGTACCTGACGAGGTATGGGAAAAAGATCTGACTAAAGATACGACAGCTTATGGACAACAGTATGGCGAGCAGCATGCTCCTACACTGTATGTCACTATTAGCCGCTGCCTACTCACCAACTCTTGTCATACCACGTGCGTAGCCGGCAGTTGGTGGAAAAGGAATAGTATACAGCAGGCCTGGTCGCTATCAGCCGCTACCTACCCACCAACTACCAGCAGGGCACGTGCGTAGGCTACTGTTGGTGGAACAGGAACACTGTTGCAGCCGGCCATACCTCCCTGGAAACCTACCTTCGGCTATAAATACCACAAATGGTATGACCATCTGATCCGATCATATCTCATCTTATATCATCATATATACCTGATATCTGCTCTAGCAATCTCTTAATATACATTTATATTTAAAGAGCAATCTAGTCTGATTCTCACGCCGGAGGGTGGTCACAAGGAGGAACCCCCCCCCTTCTCAGTGACAAGCTCACGGTGTCTGTTTTGCAGGTTATCAGAAGAACCATCTTCTAAGGGTCTAACCCCTCGTGGGAAACATCTATCTAACCCCCAGGTTACCAGTAATCTGCCCGGGGTCCGGTTAGTGTTTCTTCAGTGGCACTTTGGGACTTTAACTAACCCTTGTAATCACAACAGACAATCTTAGTGTTTTCCTTTGAATATAGCAATTGGTGCTTTCACGAACTGTTGGACTTGAAACCGGGAAAGCAACCGTTCTTGTTAAGGTTGTTGCATGTTCTCATTTGAACCAGCTGGTTGCTCGCCGGACATGATTTCCACATATTTTACCACTCCAGATCATATATTGATTAATATTTACTCGAGGCTTTATATTTTATTTAATTTAATCTTAATATTTTGTTACATTTTTAAATCCGCATCAATAAGATATTTTCATATTTTGTTTTATATTTAATATATATATTATATATAACGTCATTTAGTAATTAATTCAGTTTGAGTGATCCAACCAACGGACTGATAAGATGACTAGTTCACTCAAATTATTTAAATAATAATAATAACAACATCTTACAAAGTAAATTACACGATGCTCTCTATAGTAAAGCTAAAATTCACATTTACTCATAGCTTTCAAAAATTGTCCATTTTGTTTTACTCACTCAAGGCCTTTGAGTTTTTAGGAATTCTCACGGACGGCCTATTCACAACTACAAGCCTTTTCCATCTCTATTTGTCGCAGAGGACATAGTTCAATCCTATAAGACTTTGAAAGAGTTTATTAAACAGGTACAGTATGTTGCTTCAATTACATAAAACTCAAATCATCTACACTCACATTCATGTTGCTACTTACGGTTTTTCTTGGTAATGACCTGAAATCCATAATCCTGTCAAGTTTTTGGTCTTCTAGTGAA
The DNA here is from genome assembly GCF_021521415.1 of Bidens hawaiensis. NCBI lineage: Eukaryota > Viridiplantae > Streptophyta > Magnoliopsida > Asterales > Asteraceae > Bidens > Bidens hawaiensis. Next base: position 144,613 of record NW_027493074.1, on the reverse strand, counting down.
GACACAATAATTCACAATATTCTCATTGCTGACTGATTCAAAGACAGTCTTTTATTAAACTCGATGAAGCAATGTAAACCTGTATATATCAATGAACAAACTTAAATCAATATTTGGCAGTAACAAATATTTTATGCTTACAACTATCACAAAACCAAACAAAATGTATAGTTTCAAGTTTTAACCTTATTATAAACAAAGTTGGGCACGTACCTAGATTTTTTTTGTTAACCCTACCAAACTAACTTATAAACAAACCCCTCTACACCTTTCTTTTGTCTTTTAAAACCCCAAACCTTTTACACATTAAAAAAAACAAAAACCACCTTCCTAGAACCCACCCTTTGTCCTCAACCCCTTTCATACGTACATGCACCCAGCCACCTATATATACACACACACACATATATACATTCAACTCACTATCCATAATCCATTATCCATCTTCACACTTATTCAATCAATGGAACAACCTTTGAACCACATAAACTGGCCTACTGCTTCATCTTCTTCCGATTCATCCTCATCTGAGTCTTCAAACTCCGGTCAAAACTAAAACATTTAAACCAGATAAAGGGTCCATGGACGGCTGAAGAAGACAAGATATTAACACGGTTTGTCGAACGTTATGGGGCCCGCAACTGGTCTCATATTAGTAAGTATATTAATGGTCGATCAGGCAAGTCGTGTAGGCTACGGTGGTGTAACCAGCTTAGTCCTGATGTGCATCACCGGCCGTTTTCCACGGCGGAAGATGCCACCATTTTGGCTGCTCATGCTAGGTATGGGAACAGGTGGGCCACCATTGCTAGGTTGTTACCTGGTCGGACTGATAATGCGGTTAAGAATCATTGGAATTCGACGTTGAAGAAACGGCGGGTGTCGGTGGTGGATGATGGTGGCGATGTTAAGATGAGTTATAACGTTGGGAATGATGTGTCGGACGAGGATGATCCGATGACAACGTTGTCGTTGGCGCCGCCGGGGAGTACTAGGTTGTCGGGAAATGTGTCGGAGAGTTTGCCGGTGGGGTTTTGGGATGTGATGAGGGGTGTGATTGCGAGAGAGGTTAAAGAGTATGTTTTGACGTCGTTTCCGGAGCATTAACTTTTGTTGACTTTTTTTGTTTTTGGGTTTATGAATATGTTATATGGCCATAGCCCATATGGGAATTAAATGATGATATTTTACTCAAGTGTGATTTTGACATTTTGTTGATATCTTTTTATTTAGTTTTACTTTTACTGGTTTATTTTACTCAAAACTGCAAGTGGACTGAATGATTGAATGAAGATGGGAATTTGTTCAAAACAAAAGAAGAATGTTTAAATGCATTTTGATGTTTGATTTTGAAATGTATGAATGTATGATTCAGTGATTAAACTTTGGAATCCTTGTGTTTCGGAAAACCCTGGTTCAATTATTAAACACAGAATTTCGACGTTTCAGAAAATGATTGGCTAAACGTTCTCAGTTTATAATTCTTTATCATACTTCTATCTGAAAATATTAAATCAAAAGGTTATTATTTTCTTTGCCTTTTAATGTAAAATTTGATAATATTTACTAATATAAAATGTTAAAGGAGTGACTCAAGTGAGAACAACGGGTAAAAAAGCGTGATGATGTTGCAAATTTAACACAATTTTTCTAGAATATATCTATTAGAAACACTTCCGTCAGTGATGTTTCGGTGATGTTTGTGGGTTAAGTGAAGCTCATTTGAAAGCGAGTGTTATATCTTAAGTGATCTATCCAAACTATTTTAAGGTTAAGAAATAAGAATGCTATAGTTGATTATCATAGTTTATATCTAAGTTACTTTTTGAATTAACAAATAATAAGAACAAAACATTATTAATTAATACACTTAATATGTATTACCAATGAAATCAACAATGGAACAGTAATCAAGTTATGTATATATTTTATTAGCCTAAAAATTCCTTTTGGAATTATGAAAGGGACTCTCACGTCTTATATAGTTATATATATTGACTACCATTAACAGACAATTCTCCTTTCGTTCTTGCTTAAATCAACATTCAAACATATTTATCGTGTTTTATTTCATATATTACTAATACAATTTAAAAAAACAAACATTAAAAAAGAAAACTTAAGACTTGACATCTTCGTTTGTCCCTACGTTGTTGTCAAATATAACCCTCTTCATACGCTAGCTTTTTGTCATTATACGTATTTGATCATTTTATGTATTGCTACCCATGCGCTATAACATGTTCATTTTCACCGTATTGAATACAAATTTTAGTAACTTTTATAACTTATAATATCGTATCATCGAATTTTAGTAACTTTTATAAATTATAATATGTTATCATCATTTTTGTGTGGAAGTAAACTTAGAATATTAGTTTTAACAAACACGCATGTTTCGATTTGTCTTATAATGTGTTCTTGCTGTCTTTGACTAGTTTTATATATAAAGATAAGAAAAAGGTAAACTCCAAAACATATTTAAAAAATGGTAAATAAAAGTGTACATAACCATGGGTAATTGAGCATGGACTATGAGGCCCACACGGTGTGTTCCCACTTGCCATTTATCGTTTTGTGCCTTATATTCAACACACTAGTTTGAGAGTTGGGACCTTGTGTTCTTTGCTCATGTCAAAAATTAAAAACGTGTTAGTTCATACTTTTCACACTTTAAAAGGCATTGTTTATTAATAAACAAGCCATAAAAGTAAGATATGTCTGTTTCTATTTAGGTATGCAACATGCAAGAATAATGATTTAATTAAAAGTATGATGTGAGAGGAAACTCTAGAAGAAAGATTAATTGTATATTGTGAACCAATTGTTTTCTTCTTAATTTTCTCTTCTAGAACTAGATTAAAAAAATAAAAAGGGTGTTTGATTTGCTGAAATTCCATAAAAATTGTAATCATTTACATGCCGAATCTGTTTGGTTACTCTACCTTGTTCTCTCTCAAAATAATCCTTTAGGCTTTAATTTACTATTTGCAACTTCTTTGCTCGTTTTAATCTAGTTATTGTTTTAATCTTGAAATGTTGAACGCACTTGTTTTATAGATATTTACTTGTTCTAAAAAGTTGTACTTATTTTTACGATACTGTAGAAATTATTCGGACAATGAATCCTCTCTATTAAATGATTAAATGTGTTTTCTCGGAACAACGTATGTAAAAAAAATATGTAGAGAGACCAGGAAATCAAGTACAAGGAAAAACACCAATCAACTATCAAAATTAACTCTACCTCGCAACCAATTAAAGGAATCAATATTTCGGTCCACAAACGTGCTGCCTGGCGTAAAATTTTCCCACCTGAAAACCAAGTGTTTCAAGCCGACCAAATTCTTCAAAAATATTTCTTTCACCACCCCGAGCTGCTGAAAAATCCAAACAGCTAAGAGTAGAAACCCAAGAAATACCACACCAAGATCAAAACCATTCCCGAATCATAACCGGTCAACCGCAAAATCGCACCTACAGAACATATAATCCACCTCCACCTCCACCTCCACCTCCAACTCCAACTCCACCTCCTTCTCAACTTTCTCACAAAATGAACAAATCATAGAAACCAAATCAACCCCCAATCTTTCAAGTAACCTATGAACAGGATTTTGTTCATACATGTTTAGTATATTACATAAACACCAAACAATTAACAAAACAGTTTACCTTTAAAGAAACCCAAGTAACCCATTTAAAATTTTGGATTTGGGCTTCCATTGAGCCCAGCCCATTTAAATGTCTCATGTTCGTCATTGTCAAATTATCAATTGCAATCAGTAATCAAATTCGAAGCAATTCGAAGTGAATGGGTGGTAATAATACTCCTCCAAAACATCCTCTGTTCTGCTTAAAATGGCCATGGGATCAAACTAATAATAATAATAATAACAATAATAATAATCCCTATAATAAACCCCTAAACTCATGCTCTTCAGAAACTCCATGGATATTCAAATCCATCCAAACCCTAACCTCTCTGGCCTCCACACTCGTTGACTCCGTTTCAAAACCCCTAACCATAAACCCACCTCAATTTTCACCAGGGGTATTAAAATCAAAGATGGGTTTGAGTGTGGAAGATCAAGGGGAGTTGGAACAGAGAGCATTGGCTTGTGCGTTGGCTAATGGGAAAGAAGCTACGGTGATTGAATTCTATTCTCCGAAGTGTAGTCTTTGTAATTCGATGGTGGAGTTTGTTGGGCATGTGGAGAGTAAGAATGATGATTGGTTGAATATTGTTATGGCGGATGCGGAGAATGATAAGTGGTTGCCTGAGGTAATGCACGCCAACTGTTCGATGAAATGTCGATGAGACTCGGTCTGCGGGATTAGTTGTTTTTTTGAAGGTGTTAGCGGGTTAATTAAGTGCTGAAGTTAGGGAAGTTCGTTTATGTTTGTTTGTTTGATAAATGAACGAACACGAACAAAGGCCATGTTCGCTCAATTGTGTTCGTGAACATTCGATAATGTGTTCGTTTACGTTTGTTAATTTTGTTTTTTATGTTGAATGTTTACAAAAACACCAACACAAACTTGGTAGTCGGACCGAACCAGACCGTTGACACTGGCCATTCTCGGTTAGCCAAATCAAATAAAACATTATTTGTGTTCATGAAATGATTACGAACAAGTTCATTTTCTTAATGAACGAATACAGACAATAAATTTCGTTAGGTTAGCTATTCTTGGTCTGTTCGCTTGTTTGACAAAAGCTTAACAGGCGAACAAGAACAAGGCCTTGTTAGGTTCGGTTTGGTTTGTTTACAGCCCTAGCTGAAATGTTGTATTGTGCCTTGTATTAATATATGATCAAACTGGTTTTGTTGTTTTTGTTATGTTATGTGTCTTCTGATGTGGTTTCACAATTTGGTTGCAGCTTCTACATTATGACATAAAATATGTTCCATGTTTTGTGTTGTTGGACAAAGATGGAAATGCTCTTGGGAAAACAGGTGTTCCAAACAGCCGGCTTCATGTCGTTGCAGGTGTTTCTCATCTTCTTAAACTGAAGCGTCCATATTGAAGATAAATTGTTGCGATGCCGTTGTGAATGATCGGGTTCTCTTCATCTATTGGTTTCTTTCTTGTTAACAGTATCTGCCTTATCTCCAATGCATTATTTAGTTTATATAAAATGTATGGACTTAATCTGGTTATATTATTTTGAATATGCACCATATTAAATATAAGCTATGTATTTTATATACCCTTGTATAATTTTTGCAAAATGATTTTGACGTATGGTAATGGTCTTTATCTCTTATTCATTGGAGTTAGAATCTAAATTCAAGTATAATATGTTTGGTCGGAAAACGAAAATAGTTAAAAATAGGATAAATTTCAAAAGGGGTTTTGCAGCAGCTTGTTGCCAGCCACTTCATTGTAATTTGTTTGGATATTTTTTAATGAAAAATCTCATCCAAGTAAATAAAACTAAACATTCATGAAATACTTCAACCAAAATTACTGAAATCTCTCACTCTGGTACCATTGTCAGTTTCGTTATCGACAATTCTGCCACCATCACATCGCCACACGTTCATGTCAACGTCGCCGCCTGCCTTATTGTCCCTTTATTAAAAATATTTACAAGCCAGACATAGCTTTTAAAGTCAAACTCATTACAAATTTCACTTCATTCACTTCATTTCATGGTTTCAAATTCTGGATCTGATACTTTTATAACTTAAAATTTATTTAGCACACCTTGTTTTAATGTTAAATGTAAAAAAAAAGATCAAACACCCCATAAGTGTTCATCATCATCATTTGTTTAGATGCTTTTGCTGCATTCTTTAACTATTTATATCATGTCTTAAAACTTTTTTAACATGAATAGTTCTACTTGCACAATTATAGGTTTGAATCCCAAACAATTTTTGTTAATAATTAATCTTTTGAAAAGTGCAATTATCATGCTTTTTTCTTTCATAAACTCTCTGATACCCAATATTTTAGCCTTACAAAGAATCACCAATTTTTATATACATTGCCTATTTTTCAAGATTTCAACCTTTTTCGAGTCAGTCATTCGGATTTCAGTAGTTCTTGAAGAATGCTTCTTCCTTCATTCAAATTATCCAAATATGAAACTTCAGAAGCCCATATGTTTACAAGTGGCAGCTTCATCATCATGTCTACCCTTTGTAACTCTTCCACTATCTGATTCAGACCTTCTGAATCCATCACACTACCAACCACATTCTGCAAAACAAAATTTAATAATAATGTCAAAACAACTATTCACTATAAATATTATAAAAGTAACAAACTTTATCATGTTTGTCTTACCCAACTGTTACTGGAGCTTACTTGCAGTATTAGACCCTTAAGAAACTGTTCATCTGATTCTTTAATCACACACTCGGAATCCACCGAAATTACAGCATCTAGACACGAAGAATCAGATACCGACCCATTGTTTTTAATTACAACTCTGCCATTCTGGTTTAAAATATCACTCAGCCGAGACATAGTGTCACCGCACGCCTCAAGTTTCTTCCGTTTTGCTTTATGTAAGCTTGTTCTAGATCGCTTATGTGGCGACCATTCACGAGAACCCAATAAAGTCAAAACCGTCTTCGTATCAGTCCAGCAACAGCAAGAAGACGATCCATCATCTGTGCATATGACAGATTAGATAACCTTAAACTTAAACTTCCTTAAACAAATCAAATACGGCCAAAGTAACAAAAAAACACATACCCATTATGAAACCAGCAAATGGAAAGTCAACACGAGAGTCGCTGTTCTTTTCCATCACCAAAACATAAACCGAGATAACCTTGCAATGGAGCCGCACCTTTTTATGGACCGAGAAACGTGCCATTTCAGAAATTAAAACCGTAGGGCCTGTTAATAACGAGGTTGTGGTCCCCTCAACTGATGTAACAGATGTAATATCGCTCTCGTTGTTACATTGGTTGTTGTCAATGATTATTGACTCGATTTCAATGACAGATGCGGGTGTCAACTTAAGCGTTCCCCCTTCACTAATATAACATGAATAAATATTTTAAATATTATATAAGTACACAAAAAACGGTTAAAAGATGCATACGCTGTTAACAGAACACGATGAAAGTTAGCTTTGACGCCAGGTCCAAATCCTGTTGGATAACTGTGTTCACTTAAGCTGCTGTAAATCTTCACCTGAAATGATCAAACTTATGAGAAAATAATTTAAGGAAAAATAAAAAATAATAAATGATAACTAGCAATTACCATGTTACGGTCAACTAAAACATGTATACAGACACTAGTGGTTGTTACTCTATGACCAATACAAGGATGGGCCCGGGCCAAAGGACGGCTTTGGCCAGACGTATGAACAGCCATCACGCGTCCTTGCACGAATAATAAATTCCCGGTTGGCAAATTTACATTAAAGGCCCCCGATGGCGGTGATGCACTCGTCACTTTGATTGAGTTAGTTGGCTTGATAAAATCTTGTTTTAGTTCTTTGAGTTTGATTTCTAAAAAGCTTAAATGCTCAACTGACAGATGTAAGTAAATGGATCGAGCAGTGGCGGGACCCGCTAAGTCAGCAGAGAATGAGACGTTCCAGAAATGTGATTTGGAATCCATGGATACTTTGTTGAAGTCTTTTGTGGTGCACACAAGACCTTTGTGGTGATGCTTTATTAAGTAATAACCGCCAATTCTCAATGTCTGCAATAACCATCATATTGTAAGAAATAAAATTTTCTACGTTTGACTAGTCAAAGTTGATGCCTTGATGGATATTTATGGCTAACCTCGAATTTCCAGAAGCTATCAGATTTGAACTCTAGAAGCACCTTCTTTGCAGCTCTTGTGCAATATAACAAGTCACCCAAGTTGACCGATGGCTTTTCACCATAAAAGTCAACAGTACATGGAAATTCATGTTGAAAGCTTAGATCACACCGCTTATCATCACGAGACGAATCAATCATAACTACATCATTATGAAGGACTAAATTCCAAGGAAGAATTATGACCTCAGCATAAAAACTTGAATTGTTTGAAACCGCATAATCACCAGGAAACTGAAATTAATATAATACTCGTATTAATAAAAGAACCTACAAGGAGTATTTGTTATTGGTTTGATTATAAATTTTTAATACATTAAAACATACCTTTTGTTGTATGGGAAATTTGTGCGCTAATAAAATTAGGTGGAATAATCCGCTTTCAAACTCCTTCAGATTCTCCTCCATATCGACACTAGGATGTAAAATATGATTTATTGATTTTGCATCTTTCATATAGCAATTAATATAAATATTAATCTTTTTTCTCTCCGATAAACGAAAATGATTGAAAATATTTCCACACGTAAAAGGCTCATGATCGAGTAATTCCAAATGCTTTAAATCTCGAGAAAATCCTTCAATTACAACGCTAAACTCGTTAATCTGAAAGAATACATTACAACAATGTAATTAATCAACGTCTTCTAGAGTAGTTGAACTAGCACAATATAAGAATACAGTTACCTCATATATGTCCTTAATGCTCCAAACGGATGGAAGATCAGGTATAACAACATCAATGCAGCCAGTCGCATCAACTAACTGTAATTTTCCTGAGTATTCGGAAATCTACATGCACGAAATAAAAAAATATCTAAAAAAAACTCATAAAGACATATTACAAGAGATTGAAAAACTGACTAACCTTTAAATTTCCAAGCAAAACAATGTTCATATCTTCACTTTTTATTATTTTCCTAATCGATTGTTCATGAGACTTCCCTCCACAAACTATACTACTGTATTTATGGTTCGTGTCATATAATTTTTTTATAAACAAGTCTTCACACTGACTGATGAAATTTGATATTGGCGCAACCAGTTTTGGAGCATCATAATCAATTTCTTTCCCGCATCCACATAAGTCATGCAAACAATATTCCGAGAGAACTCCATGCTGCAAAACCAACACATGTTTTTTAAAGTTTATACAAAGAACAAATTAATTACAAATTTATTGTTCCCTTTGATAATATTTAATAAGATTATACCCGAAACCGAAAGACCGATAAAGGTAAACATGAACTGCAATATTTCTGAACTAATCCCTCCATCTGCAAAATTCATGAATATATGTTTCAGCTTAAAACAAAGCGTGTTACATCATTTATAACTATGTTAAATCAAATATTATTAATTACATGTTTTGATCCTAAGATCTCCATCTCGGATAAAACTCCAGCAAACTTTTTCCTCATGGATGAAATTACAAGTAACACCCTGCGATAAAAGCTTATAAGCACAGCATACTAAATACCAAAAATGGAGGATATATATTAATATTAAATTCACATGTTACCACTACCATAATCTAGCTGAAAATTGAAGTGATTCGATAAACTTCCTAAGAAGGCTTCGTGATTGTAAAACCTGGTAACATCTGCAGCCAAAAAAACATATATTTTTTAAAAATTATGAGATTCGTAATTACTTGTCACAACAAATTAAACTAACTGAAAGTTACTAACCCGCTTTCAATCGGAGAAAAAACATTAACACGGATGCTAGTCTTATAGCACAATCCAAATATTATTACTTTCGTCCATGTAAATTTGGGATCCTCAATATGGAAGTTTCTCACGGTAACCTAAAGTTATGAAACATTCGTATATTAAGAAACTGAAACAACCTCAGCTATGTAAAATAAGAAGTTGCATCACACTTCACATACAATCGCACCAATTCTTAAACCATGCGGCATCGAGAGCTGATTATCTGTAAGCAAAACCAACACTTTTTGATCCAATTCAACAACCATCCCCTGCATGTATGTTGCAGTGATACTTCCAGTGTACACATTCAAAGTATTCGTAGTATTAGCATTCCTTCCATTAATGGCGGTTTTACTCGTACACATCGGAAGATGAATAACAGCTTTTTCCGTGGTCACATACATCATCAAAGACTTCCCTTCACCAAGAAAAACCATCTTCTTCTTCATACCCGAAACCGACACCGTCCTTCCCACCATTCTCGAAACCACAGGGTACCAAACCGACGCATCCCCGCAAAAATAAACAATCTTGGATTTTGTAAAAATATGATCTTTATCTTTAATTCCTGTTAAACCTTGCGGTAATGTTAACGGGTCTTTCGAACTACACAACTCACACTCGCAAACCGTAACCTCCGCAACAAACCCAGTAAGCGTTTTCGTACCTGTTTTCGTGACGGTACACGGGACACTAGTAACGGGACTAACCGAAATTAATAACCCGAAAAGTAAACAACGAGGGATAATGGTGTGTTGGTATGTAGGAACTACAGAGTTTAAATAAAACCCATTAAAATTATTGGGTTTATTATCAATTGGTTTATTGTTTATATCACTCGGGTCAAATTCAAGATGCCACTTGATGATTTCAAGATACCCGCAATTGGGTTTAACGGGTATGAAATTAAAAGCAAGGATTTTGATTCTTTGGCCGATAATTTGAAGATCAAAGTTGTTTATAATGTCGCAGCAGACGGTGGCTGTGTGATCGGTGAATTTGAGGCAGGATGAATTGAGGCAAGAGGATGAAGGTGTTGTTAGTGTTAGGGTTCCGATTAGTGGTTTGGAGCGAATGGGTTTAAGGATTTTGGGAGTGTTTGGGTTTTGTGGATTGGAACATGGTTGATGGGTTTGGTTATGTGGGTTTGGGTTTGGGTTAGGGTTCTGGTAGCCGGACGGGAGGGAGGATGCGGCGGAGAAAGGGCGGCAACGGCGGAGTAAGTCGGAGAGTGAAGTGGGTTCGTCTCCCATGGATGAAAATGGGGTCTAATTTGAAATTTTGAACACAGTAGAATAGAGTAACACAAATCGGTTTAAAACTTAAAACTGGTTCGGTTTGGTCAATAAAAGTCAAAATTTATGATCAGTTTTGGTTCGGGTTAAAACCGGCTTCTTGACTGGGTTAAAATGACTCGTTTAACAATTGACTTTGATGGTTTAAGCATAACAATTATACGTTTTATGTACCAAGAAAGTGAAATGATGTTCTTTAGTGTCTGAATTTTAATTATTTTTAAAAAAGTACAAAATTGCATAGTGCATGTTTTTGCTAAACAGGTCTTATCGTGTCTAAACAGGTGCCCATTATGATGGCCCTAATGATCGGTTTTGGCTCGATTTAATCAGTTTCGGTTCAGGTTTTGATCGGTTTTTGCACGGTTTTGGTTCGGTTAACCGGTTTGGAACCGGTTTTAGTAAAGAAAATTACAAACTGGTTCTGAACTTACGGTCTCAATCGGTTCCAAACAAGTTCGGTTACGGTTCGATTTCCGGGTCATTTCGATTAACCGATTTATTTGTCCACCTCTAGAGGAGAAGTAACATTTGTTGTAAAAAACGTTAAATTAACCCCTCGTATGGAACACTTGTTTCCTTCATGAATCTTTAAGCACGCACATAAACGCATTTGTAAAAAATAAAAAGAATGCTAAAAAGCACACGCCTCGAATTAAATCTGGGAATAGAATACGTTTATTATTGATGATTATAGAATGAATACAAGGCCCTATATATAGATAAACTAATTACAATTTGATACCCTCAATAATAATAAACTTGTCTATCTAAAATAACTTAGTCTAACATTCCCCCGCAATTGAGGGCGGGGAACGACCTGCAACTTGGACCGTAGAAACTCAAATCTTTGTGAAGACAAGGGCTTTGTAAATACATCAGCGACTTGATCATCGGTGGAGATAAACTTGACATTCAGCTTTCCTTGAGTAACCTGTTCGCTTACAAAGTGGTAATCTACTTCAACGTGTTTCGTGCATGCATGAAATAGTGGATTAGCAGAGAGATAGACTGCACCAAGATTATCACACCAAAGCGTTGGTGCCTTGCTAACTAGACCGAGCTCATGAAGGAGAGATTTTAACCAAATCAGTTCTGCTACAGTATCAGCAATAGCCTTATATTCAGATTCTGTTGAAGACCGAGAGACAGTTCGTTGTTTACGAGCGGACCATGAAATAAGATTGGAACCCAAATAGATAGCAAATCCTCCCATTGATCGACGATCGACAGGGCAACCAGCCCAATCAGAATATGAGAATGCTCTAAGATTAGTACCCCAATGAGAGTCAGAAAAGGCGTGTAGCCTAGACCCTGTGTCGTGACGAAATAATAAGCCAAGATTAACGGTGCCCTTCAAATAACGTAGTCTGTGTTTCACACCAGCCCAATGATTCTCAGTAGGAGCATGCATAAATTGACATACTTTATTAGCCGCAAAAGCTATGTCCGGACGAGATAAGGTTGCATATTGAAGAGCACCTACTATCCGCCTGTATCTGGAAGAATCATCAAGTAATGGACTGTTATCAGGTAATAAGACATGAGAAGTGCTCATAGGAGAGGATACAGGTTTGCAGTCCGCAAGACCTGCTCGGTGAAGAATATCAAGAATATATTTGCGTTGAGAGAGCACCAAATCTGAACCACGATGCACCACTTCAATGCCCAAAAAATAATGTAATTGGCCCAGATCTTTAATTACAAACATAGAACTAAGACGATCAATAACAGTAGTAATAGCCCCTGGGTGATTACCTGTGATGATAATATCGTCTACATACACAAGAAGATAAACGAGTGTTCCACACGAGTTAAGAATGAATAGAGACGGGTCAGTTTTAGACCCGTAAAAACCCAGCTGACAAAGAGCCATAGACAGTTTTGTAAACCAAGCACGAGGGGCTTGTTTGAGCCCATATAAAGACTTGTGTAATAAGCACACATGGCCTGGCCTGGCCTGGCTGGATCAACAAAACCAGGAGGTTGCCTCATATAAACTGTCTCTTGAAGATCACCATGTAGGAAAGCGTTCTGGACATCCAACTGTCGTAGAGACCACTTGTTGGTGACAGCAAGTGATAAGACAGTCCGAATAGTGGTAGGTTTGATTACTGGGCTGAAGGTTTCATGATAATCAACCCCATGTTATGCTCACTCTTTCAGGGCTTCGTGAAGAATACAATGGCCTTAAGACCACTCTATTAACTCGTTCTCCTCCTGTTACTTTTATCGAACTACACGGTATACTAGGTGACCATGATCACATGATCACGAAGATCTTGGCCACAAATCAACAGGTTCCTCAGACCTTTTTTGGCAGCTTCCACACCATCACCACAGCCTTTTACGGCTGCTGTCACACCTACACAGCAGCCCAATCTTGATTCCATTCAGCAGCAACTTCATATCCTTCACCTCATGGCCTCTCAGTTGGGATATCAACTCAATCCTTCACCTTCAACACAACCACATGCCTACTTTGGATCTCGGTCTTTTAACAACAACCGAGGCAACCGTGGTTCTCGAGGTTCCTCACGTGGCAACTCCCGTGCAAATTCAAATTATCACAATCGGGACAATAGTGGCACACGACAATTCTCTTGGGCTTCAACTCAAAACACTGTTTATGGCCATTGTAACCGTTGTGGCATAGCTAATCTACCCTCTCAGTGTCCTAATCAGCCTAACCAATCTCGTGCAGTGCCACAGGCTAACTATGCTACCCACTCGAATGCTGGCTCACAGTCAGTTTTTTCTTGGAAGCCCGATACGGGAGCTAATGGGCATGCTACTCCAGACCTATCAAGCATTGACAACTCTGAGGCCTACTTTGGTAATGATTCTTTACTTGTTGGTAACGGTAACTCACTACCCATCTTTCACATTGGATCCTCAAAAATTACGCACCTAATAAAACTTTTAGCTTGTCCAATATACTTCATGTCCCCGACCTAAAACAAAACCTTTTGTCTGTTCAAAAATTTTGTGTAGATAATGATGTTTTCTTTGAATTTCACTCATCTTATTTTGTTGTGAAGGACGAGTCTACACGCACTACCCTCCTAACGGGTCCCAGTGAACATGGTTTGTACTCCATTCGTCTTCCTCAGCTCAAGTCTCTTCCCAAGGTTGCATTCACTGCTGTCAAAGCATCTTCCAATACTTGGCAATGCTTGGGACACCCTCATGCTCAAGTTTTTCGTTCTATTGTTTCATATTATTCTTACCTGTTTCAGACAAGTTATCTAATAATTTATGTACTTCTTGTCAATTAGGCAAGTCTTCAAAATTATCTTTATCAGACTCAAACTTTCGTAGCACAAATTTTTTGGACCTTGTTTATTGTGATGTTTGGGGCCTTTCGCCCACTTTATCTTTCAATGGTTGTCGTTTCTTTTTATTGTGTGTAGATCATCATTCAAGATACATGTGGTTTTATCCTTTAGTTCACAAATCTGATGACACAGTGCTTACAAACTTTATTAAAATGGCAGAACGACAATTTAAACCAAACTAAAAAGCATTCAGTCCGATTGGGGTGGGGAGTTTCGTAATCTTACCTCATTTTGTACTAGTCTTGGTATAATTCATCGACGCTCTTGTCCTCATACAAGTGAGCAAAATGGGATCGTAGAGCGTCGTCATCGCCATGTTGTGGAAACAGGACTTGCCCTTCTGGCACAGTCCAATCTTCCTCAACATTTCTGGCAATTTGCTTTGATACCAAATTAAATCTGGGAATAGAACACGTTTATTATTATTGATGATTATAGAATGAATACAAGGCCCTATATATAGATAAACTAATTACAATTTGATACCCTCAATAATAATAAACTTGTCTATCTAAAATAACTTAGTCTAACACCTCGCATACACCTTGCAGGTTTTTGTCCCGAATATCTGGTCGCGATAGATGCATTGTGACAACTTACGTAAACCTCACGTTGATTTGTTATGTTCTAGAGGAGAAATTTAATCAAGTGTTATAAGTACCAATAGGGTGTTTGTGATATATAACAAGAGATTTGATATATAAATAAGATTGAGGTTTTAAATCAAAGATTTATAATTCTCAATTAAAATAAATAAATCTAAGGTTACTAATCTAAGATTCTTTTTATCGCAATTAGTAGAGAGTTTGTGCTTTGTGATGGGTGTGAAAAATGACCGGATTACTGTTGTTTATAGAAATCAAGTGCTACAGAATTCGTCTATGTTTTATGAGTTAAGTCATTATCAACTTGATGGTTTCATTATATGTGTATATACAAATTGTATTTATAAAAAGTAAATGAAATTCTGTAATTCGCAAAGAGTAAAAATTAAAAAGCCTTTTAAAAAAAATACAAAAATCACATTTTGTAATTAGTGCAATAATTATATCAGTTTCTGTTCTATACAGGGGTGTCCAAAAATATCCGAACCCGATTAACCCGTCCCGAATTGGGTTAGGTTAAATAAGGTCAAAAAGTATTAATTGGTGGTTAACCCGAATTGTTAATAGGGTCGAGATTCGGGTTTATTTTTGGAAAAAAATCTGGTTTCAGGTTAACCGAATAACTCGATTAGTGATGATACTTGACTTTAAATACAATGATTAAAAGGTCAAATAAGCACTATAAAGGCAATACTGTAAGCTTTATAGATGAGTTAATTATTATATTTGTTCATGTCCCGTTCGGTGGAAAATTTATTTATGTTGTGTTTATTTAATTATACAAACGAACATGATCACATGTTTCACTCGTTCATCTATGTTCGCGAACGTTCGTTTATGATCGTTCATTTAGGTTAGTTACGTTCGTTTACATATTAATAGAAAATCATTAAATAATACTTGCATTTAGAAATTATATCACCCTAATATGTTTTATATTTGTTTGTTTGTGTTTATTTAAATGCGTTCATTTATGTTCGTTTATGTATATTTGTGTTCGCTAATGTATGTACATATATGTTCGTTTATCTTTGTTTAAATATGTTCATGTATGTTCGTGGATTGTTTGTTTAGATTTTAAATGAACGAACATAAACGAACACGAACATGTTTAGTTTTTAATTAACGAACATGAACACAAATATTTGTTCGATTAAGTGTTCATGTTCGTTAAAAGTTAAATGAAATAACACGTACATGCCTTTGTTCATGTCCATTCGGTTCGTTTACAGGCCTATATATGTAATTTAAGATAATTACTTGTAAAAGAAATTGAAAATTGAGTGGAATGAGAAATTTTGCAACCTACAAGTTACAAACACAAAAACAACTTAAAATTATAAAGTAACATGGTTAACCCGAAACCCAAATAAACTGAACCCGACAAACCCGAACCTTAATAGAGTCGGGTTGCGGGTTAGATATTTTTTAAGGAAAACCAAACTAACCTAGAAATTAATTAGATAGTCAAACTTCTATAAAAATATATCAGACATCAATTTAAAATGAAAATAGTAATAATAATACAAAGTAGTTAGTAGTTAAGATTATAGATGAAAGAAAGAGAAAGAAATAATAAAAAAAAAGAATATAAAGATAGAAATGGAGAATGGATTGGAGGAGATTTTAAAAAAAATGATGTATAAATTTAAGAAATTGTGGTTTTTGGTTAAATTTTAAAGATAGAGACAGAGAGTCCATTGAGAATGCTTTTAAATGCATATCTATTTGTTGTATATATAAAACTTTAATAAAAATGTTTTTAACATGCCTATGCTACAAATTAGATGCAAGAGGAGCAATGAAGTTAAAAAGTCTTCCATCAACATCAACTATAATAATCTAAAATAATGAAATGTTCAATCTGATCATTTATAATAAGTTATGAAATGAACATGATACATTTTTGTTTACACAAATTCATAACCTGTAAATCATAACAGTAAGTTTGGTAAAACAAGTCTCTATTTGGTACATTATTTGATTTAAATATCAAATGAAATGTCAAGGATCACAATATATACACTAAAGGTGCTCCTCATATATTAAGCACATACAACATTATCCTTGTGCAAGCTTGATACACCTACATCTTTTATGAATTTCTAAACACAACCCATTCAATATCTACTCAATCCTTACTAACCTAAATCCTACTTTGTTAATTTACAACCGCTCATTCTCCCTGCTCGGGGTCGCTGGAAGAGAATATGTTCTCCTACCCTCACCTTTAATAGGAACATGAGCCGGGACACCAATCTTTTGCGTACAAAAGTTGAACTCACATGGAACAACTTCAGGGGAAGACACGGGAGAATGACGGGTAGCAGCCGGTGAAGGGTCCCTTTTTGTCTCGGAATTCGTACTTTTTTGTGTCCCGCTGCACAAAATTAAGAATTTCAGTTGCATGATTACAGGGTTAAAAGAGTTTTGATCTTTTTTTTTACTTACAAGTGAAACTGCAGTCTTCCATGTTTAGCCCATTTGCATGGTGAGTGTTGCATCACATCTTTTGGATTGTATGGCATTTGCTTACAAAGTGATACATGTTGGTCAAATGAAAGACGAACAAACGGATGTTCAAGTAACATAGCAGCCGATGCTCGCTTTTCTGGATTTCTTTGCAAACACCGGTTGAGAAAATCCTTCCCTTCTGGTGATAATGTTTCGGGTATAGTTGGGGACCTCTTCAATACATTAAACATTGGTTGCACCTAAAACATGTAATGGAATAATTAATTAAACATTCACTTTCATTCTTATATTTCAAATGGCAAATTACTAAATTACCCCGTCAAACTCGCTCCATGGAGGTTTACCGGTCACCATCTCAATCACTGTACACCCCAAGCTCCATATATCCATGGTATATGTATGTTCGGGATTCGTATCTTTTCGCATTGCAGCTTGGAAAACCTGAAACAAAAATATGCTTATTAAGTTACCATTTTAATTATTATAATTTCTAAACATGTTGCTTAAATTTGTGATGAAATACCTCTGGAGCCATCCAATGTGGACTACCCTTTAAAGAAAGATCAGTCACATGTGCAGAAAGCTACCAAAAAAAAAATCAAAATACAAAAAATAAAAAATAAAAAAATAAATACTAGAGGTAATTAAGGAACTATAAATTAATATTCACAATTTTTCAGCTCACATGTTTTGCCAAACCAAAGTCTGCAAGCTTGACAACACCAGATGAATTAACAAGCAAGTTTGCTCCTTTGATGTCCCTATGTAAATGTAAAACACACATAATAATCATCAAAATTTAAGTGTACATAAGTTTAGCTTATCTGATTCTGTTTTAGCAGAAAATATGATACCTATGAACTGTGTTCTTGCTGTGCAAGTAAGCCAATCCCGAGAGAATGTGGCGTGTAAAGTTTCGAACGACAGATTCAGTCATCGCTCCACAGTGTTCTCGGACATATTTATTTATGGGCCCAGGGTGAACGTATTCCAAAAATATGCATAATCGGTTCTCAACCTGAAAAGATGACATAATTATGTAAATAAATTCTTTTAAATATATTGGAATTTGGAAGAAAACAACATAAAACAAGCCTGAAGATACTCACCACTTCAGAACCCAAATACTGTACTATGTTTGGATGCTCTAAAGTTTGAAGAACTCTTATTTCCTAAACAAGATAAAATGTTTGAAAAAAAAAATTAATATCATTTCATACTACAATAATCCACACCTTCATGTTAATGGAAGATATGACAATGAACAACAAAATTATATACACTTAAAAGATTTAAAAAATAACCTGCTCCAACTGCCTTATACATTCAGACGATTTCGGGTCATCCGGAATAACATCTACTTCTTTCATAGCACACAAACTCCCAGTTTCACTACAACAAAACATATACTCATTGTACCAAATAACCAAAAATAAATTCAAATTTAGCTCATGGTGTATGAATATATGATATACCGATTTGCTGCTTCATATACGGTACCATAAGTACCGCGTCCCAAAAGCTTCCCTTTCAGCCATTTACCTTTGACAGACTGCCCCTCTGTTTTATCCAAACTCGTATGCCTGGAGATCGGTTTTGAAGGCGGTAACGGAAGGGGATGAACCTTATTATTTCTGCTATCAGGTCTGTTATTAATATAAGGACTCTGCAATGGTGGTGATAAATGAAAGTCTTGAATGCCTGCAACTGCAGTATCGAATATATCGACTGTACTGAATCGTTTTGCGCTAAGTATGGGGCTAGTGAAGGTGGTTGCTGGGGCACTTCTAGCTGGAACATCTACACTAATATCATTATGAACCTTTTCACCATTCATGTCTTGAGGATAACCTTTCCGGCGATGGTAAGTTGAAGGTTTTGATGAAATTGGAGCGCCATGATTCTTCGTGTTTAATCCGGTTATATCAGATTTACAACTGGTTACACAGATTTTGTATGTTTAATCATTAATGTACATAATCACGCAAATTATGACAAACTAGCCTAATAATACAAATCAGTTTAACAGTCCTAACTTTTACTTTCATCAATCCCAATAACATAATTGTCATTAATTTACATTTGATTTTGACTCGATTTGCGCAATGATTATTTTGAGTTAAATAGAGAAATTAAATAGTTACTAAGATATCAGGATTGCCCTAAGCAACAAAAATGAAAGTTAAAACTGCGAGCGGCTAAATTTATAATATTAAGTATTATTGACCAACAGGTAATAATATGAATTATTAAAATCCAGTTTTTCTTACCGGTTATTTAATACTTCAGCTGGAAACCGCAATTCCTCATTAGGAAGCGGCAACGGTTGCGGGACGGCAGAAAAGGACCAGTGCTGCGGCGATCGGTGCGGCGACTTCAAATCGAAATTTGGAGAATCCGGCAACGATTTCGATTTCGAAATGTCGCCGTCGTCATGTGACCTTCCGCCGACACGCGGCGGAACTTACGCTGCCGGGTGAGCTGCTTCTTCTTCTTCGGCTGCGGCGAAAAAAATCCGCCGTTCATCGAATTCCCACAAGGTGATGATGAAGTTGAATTGTTGGATATAGAAACTTGAAACCTCCTTTTACTAAAGAATTTACTCATGTTTTATTATTATTATTATTATTATTATTATTATTATGAGAAGATGGTGAGAGGAATAAATGTTTTGAAGATCAAGTATAAATAAATATTTGGAAACATTTGACATGTCGGTTTCATACTCCATGGTGGTGTCAAGAAGTAAGGAACACGACGATCATAATATTATTACTATGATCGTAATGGTTCCGGTGTGTATAAATTAGTCAAAAGTCAATGCTCATGTGTTATGTGCAATGCATACTCGGTCGTATATTATTTTTGTAATTTGTATGGAAGACAATATCTTCCATTGAATTTTCAATTATCAAATCATCAACAAAATACATTGAGAGGGACAAAAGGTATTTTAATTTATGTTTACTTTTTGTATTTCATCATAATAGCCCTTCAAGTCCCTCTAGATTTACAAAAGTATTCTTGTTGTCATTTTTAGAAGGTGAGTCTAACTAGGATGAGCCTATGAAAGTACTTGTATCCGTACTTGTAGCTGTACCCGATTATACTCGTATTAAAAATCAATAAAAACACGTATCGATACTCATACCAAATTTTTCGGTATGGTACGAGCATTTCGGTACAATACCTGTTTTTGTACCACTTTTGCTTTTTTTTATTTCCAAATCTTCGACGATCTTGAAACCGATACCGGTACGAGTAACAAACAACATGAATTAGTTCGGGTATCAGTACTTGCACAGGTACGTGATAGGTACCAATTTAGTACATGTACAAAATTGGTCGTCGATTTGATGATAAGATAGTATTGAAGAACCCTAATTTGGTTCCCGACTTTAAGTGATTTGTTTGTTGGTTTGAGCCCGGATGTTATATTATTTAATTTTGAAGAAACGTTTGGTACTTGTTCAATAATAACATGGTTGGAGAATTTATATTATATATTAAGTATGAAGAATCCCAATTAAACCCTTATATACTCTAAACAGGTACAAAATATCAAATGTACTCGTGTCGTACCCATACATGTACCCGATTGTACATGTATCAAAATTCAACAAAAATGAGTACCAATACATATACCGAATAGGCTAAATCGGTACGGGTACAGGTATGTGTTCAGGTACGATACGAGTACAGGTATTTGAGACAAAATGCTCATCCCTAAGTCTAACTATTCGTGTCATGACCAACTCGAGATTTAGTTGTTTAGAACTTAGAAATGAATCGTGTCAAGAATTAGCGAGCTTGATTCAAGCTTAAACAAAGTTGAGTTGAGATAAATCATAAATGAGGGGTTTCTAATACAAATGTTTGAACTCGGTCTTCATATCCTTACTAGACTCGTGAGACGAAAAGAGTCTAGTAATAAAAAGTTAAATAGTGTGGCAAATCATAATTAATAAGTTGTATAAAAATGTACTGTAATAATAAATTAGCTTGAGAATGAGCCAAGTTAAAGTTCGGAACATTACTCACGAGCCAAACTAGAGGCTTACAAATAAAGCCTGAGACGAGCTAAGCTATAGGTCGAGCCCTCTTTAACTCAAAAGAACCAAGATATAGATTAGTCTAGTTTAGCTCAACTCATTTACATCCTTACTTGTATTGATTAAATTTTAGGGTAAACTCGAGATTTACCAAGTTATTAAAACATTAAAAAAATTTGATCAGCTTAGTTTGGAAGGTTATGGATCTATTAAGAGTAAGTGTATCAACTTCTTGATCAAGTAATTTGACTAGTCTAAGAAAGATCATCTTTTCCGAAGTATAGATTATTGTAGTTTGAAAGTAACAACAATGTCAATTAATAAATGAAAAGGTTGAAAGGATAATTCTTGTTTGACATATTAAGTCGTTAGAAAAATTTACTTTAGTATTAAATACGTGGTAAGCGTTGATTTATTTTTGCACTTTTAGTTTGAAATAGTTATATAGAAATGAAAAACAGTTAGTGTAGTGGTTATGGGATCATTAACTTGGAGCAAAGTCAAGTTTTATTGTTTGATTTTGAGATGTAACTTGACTTTTAAAGCTATTTTTATGGTTGATTGAAAAGAATTAAAAAAAAAATGTTTTAGTGGGTCTTGCTTACTATTGAGATTGAAAAGTCTTGGTTATATGTTGTTCACCTTATTTTCCTTTTAAATAGCTTGCTCATGTGTCATGATGAAGTGTGGACTTATCTTTCTATAGCCCTGGGGTTGTAAACGAACTGAACATTCAACAAATAGTTTCGCGGGAATTTCGTTTATATTTGCTTGTTTAGTAAATGAATGAACATGAACTAGGAATTTTGTTCGATTAGCTGAATGAATGAATAACACGAACAAAGGCCATGTTCGTTCAACTATGTTTGTGAACGCTCGATAAGGTGTTCGTTAACGTCTGTTTATGTTTGCTAATGTTTGTTTAAACAAAAGTATATTATATAAAATAGATGAGTAATGTGATTACTTTTTATGCAAATTAACTTATGAACATGAACGTTAAAAAAACATCAACACAAACTTGGAAGTCGGGACCAATTTGTTGACACTGACCATTCTCAGTTAGCAAAATCAAACAAAACAGTGTTTATGTTCATGAACCGTTCACAAACAAGTTCATTTCCTTAATAAGCGAACACGAAAAAGAAACTTCGTTCGGTTAGTTGTTCATGAATTGTTATTCTCAGATAAAAGCTTAATGGACGAACATGAACAAGACCATGTCTGGTTTGGTTCATTTACAACCCTATCCTTGATCAAAAGATTTGTTCGGGGTAAGTTTTAACAACTTGAAGAAACTATAGGGGGTTAAGTGGGCAGTTCAATTTTATTTTAGATGGGTGTGATCTGAGAAACACAAAAGAATGGGGTTTGAATACCTATATGTGTGAAGGGTTGTTGTCATCATTTATATCACCATTTATGTCATCAATATGTGAATGGGGTTAAAGTTGTTGTGACTTGAGTTGTAAGGAGCATCAAAGCCGACTGCCGTCATCGCCTGTCACAAGGTGACGGTAAGATTGGATCGTTGTGTGTACGTCTATATTAAAACACGTATATATCATTTTAAATTTTAAACATAATAATAATATACTATTTTATTTTTTAAGTTATAGTTTGTGTGTAAAACTGAGACTAAATGACTAATTGACAAATATGTGTAAACCTATAGGCTCGTCATGGAATTGAACAAGAGAAAGATTTACATTTTAACCAAGATAATCATAATTTCATTTTTTTCCTTATATTTATAAAGTTACTTTTTAGGCTAACCCCAAATATCTCTATTGGCATACTGTTTAGAAGGGCTAACATATATCAATTTTGGACCAAACGTTGCCAAAGCGTATCACCCTGAACCAAGCATTGTCGGTGCATACTAGCTAGAGTACCACACCAAAAGTTCTACTACTACTACTACTACTACTCCTCTCATTACTCGGCCTTGAACCACCTCGCATTTAATATACTAATCTCATTTTACTCTAAACATATGATATTCACACTCTCACATATATAATATACTTGTCACGTGAGATCTTCCATCTCATATAGTGATGAGACTCATATTGCTTATTTGCACATATCCACCAAAGAGAGAGTGCCATGCATGATGTCCAACATTATACATGCTTGTTACCAAAACTCTATGTATAGATTTATATGCAGAAAAACATAATGATTCTTTATATTATTAAGTTTTAATTCATGGGAATAACGTGAATATGTAAAATATAAACAGTCAGCTTATTCTATTCACATATAAGTAAAATGTTCAAACTCCATTAGCTTAGAAGTTCAAGCTATATTGCCAGCAAAACTCATCACGTTAGGAGATTCGATCCAGACGTAAGGGATGCAAATTGCAAAGTTCAAAAGGTGCGAGTCAATAAAACATATAATGAACGGCTAATCTGCTAAGCCTATATGTACTAAGCATTTCAATCAAATCAAATATTAAACCTATATGTGCTAAACCTATATGTTCTACAACGTGTGCTTTGAGAGGTGGCACACATATACATGAGAGATACACGACTTCATACAAGATATAATTCGATTTATTAACGTTACCGAAATTAGCTTGAACCTATCAACGTTGGTAGTCGGTAGTTGGTGGTTGTCGATGGTTTGCCAAAATTAGCTTGAACCTATCAACGTTGGTAGTTGGTGGTTGTCGATGGTTAAGCAAATTAAGAGATCCATGTTTCTCAAAAACCGAATTAACATAACCGTTTAAACCCAAAACTATTAAGTGTTTGCCAACAGCCAAACAAATTCATGCTCATCTCTAGACCTGTCCCCTAAAACACAGAACACACCCAAATCACCGACTTTCATCGCAGACCATATGTGTTCTACAGTCACCCATCCATAACAAAGCGTAACCTTAATCCGCACATGGTTCTCAAAACCCACATCAATCGATTTAACTAGTTTTAGTTTCCAAAAGCCAAACCCAAACCAATATGAAACCTTAATTGGTTTTCAAAACTAATTTTTAACTTCAAACACACTAATCAATTAAAAAAGGATATAAGTGATAGTGATGGCTTGTAGGGAAGGATGAAGGGAAAGATTAAGTGTATATAAGCTACTAAAACTAGAAAGTATACTAATGCTAAAATAGAAATTAATTAAAGAATGATATAAAAAGAGTTGTTAGGTTCATAAATGATCATAGGCAAGTACTATGAATGTTTCTTGTGATAACACCTACTATTTTAATGTTTTGAAAAAATATAAAGAAAGAATAATAAGTACTTGACACAAAAGTTAAAAGTCATGATTTTTATTCAACCTACCATTTGCTCACACATGTCGACACTCTTTTCGCCATAATTGGTACATACGTTATTTTCATGTCATGTCAATGTGTCATCATGTGTACAATGTCAAATGAAACCTATCATGCACTTCAAATCGTTTTTAAATTCAATAATTCATCTTATCATATTAACTCATAAATCTTTTCACTAATTGAAAACTGATTACAAGAAGGTTTATATATGTTCTACTAGTTACAATAAACATCCTCCAACTTATGATAATTAACATTATGTTTAACATTCCCCCGCAAGTTGAAGGCGGGTAACGACCTGCAACATTGACCTTAAGAATTCAAATCTTTGAGTTGATAACGGCTTCGTAAATATGTCGGCAATTTGATCATCCGTTTTAATAAATTGAACCTTCAGATTTCCTTGACTGACTTGCTCACTAACGAATGAAAATCTACCTCCACATGTTTAGTTCTAGCGTGAAACACAGGATTCGCTGAAAGATACGTGGCTCCCAGATTGTCACACCAAAGAGTGGGTTTATTCATCTTTACTCCCAGTTCTTGTAAAAGTGATTTTAGCCAGATTAGCTCCGCAACTGTATCAGCAATGGCTTTGTATTCGGATTCAGTAGACGACCTTGAGACAGTTTTCTGCTTACGCGCTGACCATGATACTAAGTTGGAACCCAAGAAGATAGCATAGCCCCCGGTGGATCGACGGTCGATCGGGCAACCAGCCCAGTTAAAATCCGAATACGCGTTAATAGGTACTACGCGACCATCCCAATGTGAATCTGTAAAAGCATGCAGGGTTGATGTGGAGTTCGAACGGAACTGAAGACCCAAGTTAGACGTACCCTTGAGGTAACGAATGATGCGTTTAACAGCCGTCCAATGGGACTCGTGAGGTTCATACATGAATCGACACACCCGATTCACTGAGAAGGAGATGTCTGGCCGAGATAATGTCGCATATTGAAGCGCGCCCACACAATGCCGACAGCGAGCGGGATCGGACATCAGGGGGTCATTGGTTTTTATCGCCTCGGCCTTTATATTTGCAGGGGTTGCTAGCGGTTTTGACTCTTTTAAACCGGCACGTTCAATCAGATCTTGAATATACTTCTGTTGAGAGAGTATAAGCCCGGAAGAAGTGTGAAGCACCTCAATACCAAGAAAATATGTGAGGCGTCCCATGTCAGTGAGAGACACTTGTTGGCCAAGAGACGCGATGATGCGGTTAACAACTGTCGGATTGCTTCCGGTTATGATGATGTCGTCCACGTAGACAAGAAGATAAACAGTGGCTCCTGAGTTTCTAAGAATAAACAATGATGGATCGGTTTTAGAACCTCGAAAACCGAGATTTTGTAAGACTGTTGAGAGTTTTGTGAACCAAGCCCCGGGCGACTGTTTCAATCCATAAAGAGATTTGTGTAACCGGCAAACATGATTTGGATATTTAGGATCCTCAAAACCCGGTGGCTGGCGCATGTAAACTTTTTCGTGTAAATCCCCGTGCAAAAAGGCATTTTGCACATCAAGTTGTTTGAGTAACCAATTGTTTGAGACGGCAAGTGAGAGAACTGTGCGGATGGTGGCCGGTTTGACCACAGGGCTAAACGTCTCATGATAGTCAATGCCAGATTGTTGTAAAAAACCCTTGGCAACCAAGTGAGCTTTGTGACGAGTAAGGTTACCATGCTGATCGGTCTTCAACCTGTAAACCCATTTGCAATCAATGACGTTATAAGTAGGATCAGGTGGAACTAAAGACCATGTCCTGTTCCGGTGCAGTGCGTTCAACTCGGCAGCCATGGCTTGGCGCCAAGGAGCGGACTTGTTAGCAACGGTAAAAGAAGTCGGTTGAGACTCAGGGGCAACAGTGGTGGCAATATTAGCGGAAGGATCAAAAATTTTTCTCGGTTTCGGGTGTTGCCGAAGATGGGGTGGACGGTACCGAGAGGAGGTGGTAGAGGGTGTAGGTTGTGGAACAGTAGAGGTGGTGGTGGGTTGTGTGGTGGTGGCGGCAGTGGCCGGGGCGGAGGTAGAAGTTCCGCCGGGCGGTATTACGGTTGGTGTTACAGGTGGGGATTGTGATGTCGGTTCATCAAATATATTAATAGGCGGGTCGGGGAGGGACGAAAAAGAAGTAGGAGTGGCGGAGGAGGGTAGGTCTTTTTCCGTAAGAGAGGGAAAAACTTGTTCATTGAAACGAACATGAAGAGCAATGTAAATCCGATGAGTTACGTGATCAAGGCATTGATACCCATGATGGGACGGGCTATAACCAAGAAAGATGCATGGAGTTGAACGAAAATCAATTTTGTGTTGGTTATAAGGACGTAGATAAGGAAAACAAAGGCATCCAAAAACTCGAAGGAATGAGTAATCGGGTGGACGGTGAGAAATCAGTTGATAAGGGGATTTATTTGAAGAGAGACGCGATGGTAGACGATTGATAAGATAAACGGCGGTTTGGAAGGCAAAGGACCAAAAAGTTTGAGAAAGGTTGGATTGGGCTAGTAAGGTGAGACCGGTTTCCACGATGTGACGATGACGACGCTCAACGATGCCATTCTGTTCACTCGTATGAGGGCACGAGCGACGATGTGAGATGCCTTGTGAGGTGAAGAAGTTTGTAAGGTTTCGAAATTCGCCACCCCAATCGGTTTGAACACTTTTTAGTTTAGTGTTAAATTGTCGTTCAACAAGGCGAATAAAATTGGTAAGCGTGGTAAAAACATCTGATTTTTGCATGAGTGGAAAATACCACATGTAACGGGTATGATGATCAACACATAACAAGAAGTAACGATATCCATCAAATGATGTGGTAGTATGCCCCCAAACATCACAATAAACTAAATCCAACATGTTTTTACTACGAAAAGATGAAACAGGTAAAGTAAGTTTGGACATTTTTTCCAACTGACAAGAAGTACATAAAGTTGAACAAGGTTTATCTAAAACAGGTAAGGAAAAAGATTTAACAATATGTTGAAAAACTTGAAAGTGAGGATGCCCGAGTCGTTGATGCCACGTGCTAGATGGAGCTCAAAAAGCGGTGAACGTCACGTTGGAAACCGGTTGAAAGGAGGGTAAGCGAAGAGTATAGAGTCCCTCTTCACTGGGGCCCGTGAGGAGGGTAGCCTTGGTAGCTTCGTCCTTCACAACAAAAAAAGAAGTGTGAAATTCAAAGAAAACGTTATTATCTTTGCAAAATTTGTGAACGGAAAGTAGGTTACGTTGTAAGGCTGGAACATGAAGAATATGGTTAAGTTGTAAGTTGTTATTTGAGGTGTAAAAAGATTTTGAACCGACATGAAGAATTGGGAGTGAGTTACCGTTACCAACATAGAGAGAGTCGTTACCATAATAGATGTCCGAGTTGTCCATACTGGCGAGATCAGGAGAACCATGGGAATTAGCTCCTGTATCTGGATTCCAAGTAGTGTATGAGGCAGCTTCCGAATTTGCATAGTGTGCTTGAGGTGATCCGCGAGACGGTCCGGAGTGATTCGGGCATAGTGAAGGAATGTGAGCAATACCACATCTATTGCAATGCCCGTAAACAGTGTTTTGCGTGGACGCCCAAGCGAATTGACGAGAGCCTTGGGACATGGAACCACCACGTCCACGAACCCCGCGAGAAAAACCGCGTGAACATCGACCATATCCGCCGCGAGTATTACGTGATGAATTTGACCTTGTGGCGATGTTTGCTTGTGGACCCGACGAAGAACCGGTTGGTGAAGTTACGGTGGCGAGTTGGTTGGCCAGAATCTGCAAGTTTGCAATCTGTTGCTGGATGTAAGCCAAATCAGGAGCCGGAGGTGAAGTTGTGGTCACCGCGGCGGTGGCGTTGAAAGCCTGTGGAGACGCCGGTGATGGAGTAAAAGTGGATCGAGTTAAAAATTCATAATCACCAATGAGTCCGTGAAGTTCGTTAAAGTGAATCGGTGGTGATCGGTTAAGCAAGTTACTTTTTAAGCCATTATATTCCTCACGTAAACCGGCTATGGTTAATAGAACGAGATCTTTGTCTTTGAAGGGTTCACCAATATTGGCAAGGGCGGTTGCATCTTCTTGAGCACGGCTGAAATAATCAATACCTTTTTCACCATCTTTCTTGAAATCTTTAGAAGCTGCGTTTTTAGGATAAACTCATGAGATGCATTCAACGGAGCGTATGCACGGGCTAGGCTTGACCATACATCCCTAGCGGTGTTGCCTTGGATGTGTTGAAACGAAGACTCGGAAACAGTGGATATGATAACCATAAGAACATGTGCATCGTTGGCGACCCAGTTTGTAAAATTAGGATTTGTGGTAATAGCGTCTCCGGTTGTAATTTTCTCTTCCGGGCACGCTAAGGTTTCATCAACATAGCAATATAAACCGTTTGCTTTCAAAAACGGTTCCATCATGGCCTTCCAATAGCCATAGTTATTTGATGTAAGGTTGAAAGCAAACTTGTGAGAGTTATGGGATGTGCGTTCTTGAAGACTAAAAACATTGATCGTTGTCATGGTGATAAACGACAGATTTAATACCTGAAGTTTGAAGAGAAATGGTGTTGTTGATTATGTTGTTGATTACGCGGCAGGTTGTTGGATTGAGGGCTGCCGATTTGTTGATTGTAGTTGTTGTGGTTGATAGCCGAGTGGATGACCGCCGAACAGTTTGGGACGGCGACAAAAGATTGGTGACGGCGGCGTACGGTGTTAGGGTTTACAAGTTGATTGGCTGTGATACCATATTAACTCATAAATCTTTTCATTAATTGAAAACTGATTACAAGAAGGTTTATATATGTTCTACTAGTTACAATAAACATCCTCCAACTTATGATAATTAACATTATGTTTAACATATCATTTCATACATTCTTCATGTTGAAAGTTAATCTTGAAAGAATTTAAAAAGAAAGTTGAAGAGGTTAAGTGCAAGTTTAGTTTAATTAATTAGTATTTTAATGTTTAAAGTTATCTAGTTCGATTTAATCAATAGAGATAATGTTAGTATTAGATTATAATTGAAAGAAGTATTTAACTAGGATTAGTATAGTTGTTTAAGAAGTATTTGACTAGGATTAGTATAGTAACAACTATACTAATCCTAGTCAAATACTTCTTTCAATTATACACAAACAATTATAGTTGTTCAAATAACATGTTTTAGTATAAATAGACGGCAAGTAATTGTAAAGTGTGGTTTTTTCCTTTTTAATAATATTAAAAGAGTCGTGATGAGCTACTACTAAGTTACGAGTGTTCGTTTTGCTCGATCCAATTAATTCCAACAATGAGCACCTATAGTGACGGAATTTGTATATAACTAATCATCTTGTTCAAATTGTCAAACACGAACTCTCAAACCCACATCCGGAAATAAGTTTTGATCAGGAATTTTCATTCCCCGGTTGGGTTCTAGATAATATTAAATTTTGTTTTAACAATTATACAAAGTTGTTTCAAGTATAGAGTTTACTATATACTAATCAAATGACAAAAGGCTCAAAAAAGAACTACAAAACGAGCAAAACGAACCAACAAACACAATTATCAACGAGTTCAAATCCGGACGAGTTTGTGACATTAAACAAAAGTCATGTCTAAAGAAACCTAGTAGGAACATACTCGTTAATCCTAAGAGGAAAGCTATAAAATTCTTCATTTCTACTATCGCCTTTCTTGTGTTGAAACGGACCCCACCATGGCACCCCTCTCTCGTCACGTGCATGGTGCGGGTCTAATGTATTATCTAATATCATCCCCACTATCAACGCCACCATAGGAGCCGAAGCAAATATTGTGTTCAATGCATCATCAAACTGCCCATACATCCGTTTCAAGTTGGATAAACAATAATAAAAAAAGTTCAAAATACGTTTAAAGATAACCGTTGTGGTCATAATCCATACCCATCCACCACCCGAGTGCACGGGCCCATGACCCGTGTTGCCATTCGTGTTAGCCACGAAATATTGAGGTATTGATATTCCAAGAAATAGAGATAGTCCCATTATGTAGATGTTCCTCATTGAATTATTGTTTGTAAATTGAATAAAAGTAACCCCAACAGCAGCTGTAAAAAAGACAAAGTTAAGAAACGCCGAAACGGTAAAAAGGTAAAAAAGTTAAAAAGGTCAAAAACTCACCTACGAGACCGTACAAGACACAATAAACGGCCGCAAATATTGGGAGAGGAATTGATGCAAAGAAAGCTCCAAACTTTCCTGAAACGGTATAACTTGTTTTTCGTGTAAGACATGAAAAAAGAAAAGATTATTGAAGAATAGTGCAAACCGAATATGGAGAAGAAGAACATAAAGATTGTTGATATTTGAACCACTCTTCGACTACCCACATGTGTTAATGCAAGAAGGCCAACATTTTCACTGATTACAAGAATTAAGCGTGCCACAAAGTAAGCATCTTGATTCTTGACGATTGGTAAAATAAAGACGCAAATTCTTACACTGATGCATTTGTGCCAGCGATTGAACCAAATATTCCATCAAGAAGCTGGCCAACGCCCTGCAAGATTATTAAGTAAAACAAAAACAAGCTATTATGTTTTTGTAGGTCCAAGGGGACAAATAATAACCAACAAAGAAATAATGAATGGGTGTGAACCTGTAGACCGATGCTTCGACTGAGAACGTGTGCTGGAGGAGGTGTGGCACCCGCGAAACGTGATGCAGCAATAAAAGTTCCAGTCGACTGCACGAAAAACAACATTAATATGTAAATATAAAAACCAAATATAAAGTAAACATTATGATGTCTATATATAACATTATAACGGAAAAAAAGAACATGGACGTGGCAAAAGGGACGTCGGGTAACGAGTTAAAATGGGTCTGTTTCAAAATGAATATTTTCTTAGTAAAACCCTTTTCCATTTTTAAAATATTAAATAAATCCTTAATGCAAAAAATATAAAACATACCTCTACTGTTGTTACAAGAGCAGCTCCCATCATTCCGAAAACATGGCTTGCTCTGAATATAGGTGTGCCCCATTGAAAAGGATACGGGATCTTAATCCTATATACAATTAACACAAGTTTATTAGAGTTTAAAAAAGGTCAACCAGTTGACTTTTTGGAATACAAAACTGTAAGCTGTTCTTGGGATATGTAACTTTTACCATGGAGCAGATGACATAAGGTAAGAACGGTCGGTCCTGCAACTGCGTTTTGTAGCATCCCCGACATTATTATACGCACCAGCTGCAGTGAGTATGGCTGCGAATGCCCAAATGAGCGCGATACACACGAGCAATGCAAATCTTTCAAGAATTGGATGTGCAGCTGGATGTAGGCGTTTCATGTACTACAACATATAGATGTGTTAGTCGAAAGAATTTTGACTTTGGAAAGTCAAAGTTAAAGGCAAACTTTTGCAATTTCTTTCGGTTCATAAATGTAGTACCTGTTGAAGGACAACCAAAAACACAAGCATAGGCAAGCCAATTTCGACACATGTTGCCAGCTGTATATAGTAAAAAAGATTAAATTAGTTCACTTATTTAAAAGGATAACTTTATGAATAAAATGTTTAGTAAAAGAATAACATATACCTGTGGGAAACCCCTTCCAAATAGCCCGAGGCCAACTACACATACATAAGGAACAACAATAAGCGGGCTAAGTAGCCTGCACAAGCATGAAAACAATTAAAATTGGTAACACTTCAACTTTTAAGAATAAAATAATATTAATAAAAAGAGAGATTGATTATATTACTTTGTGAATTCTCCCCACGCTCGGCTAAATCCAAGAAGCATGTTAATAAACGATGAAATTATCAGGGATCCTTGAATAGCTCTCATAGTGTGCAGAAACCTCTATCATTTACATAACAAAATCACCACTCGTTAAAATAAATAAAACACAACCCGACCAGAAATAGTTATATACCTCGTGCTCAGATGAGAAGTCTTCGTCTCTAAAATCATTTATGATTGACAAAATGGCTAAAATATAAGCAAACGATGGTCCCATGACCGTAGGAAGCCTAGTACCAAATAACGCTTGCAAAAGAGTATTCAATCCTGACATGAATAGAACTGCCTGAATTACACGGGCCTTATCACCCTTTATTGCCCAAAAGAAACAAACTTTAGTTAAAAATATGATGCAATTTGATCTTTTTGTAAGTGTTCTAAATTTTATAAGATATATTATTAAAGACTCACAGGGTCACCGCCCATTCGAGGAACAAGAATGGAAGCGATCATCACTATGCTTCCAAGCATTACTATGTAGTGTTGGAATCCCAGTATAGCAGTTTGTGCTGCATAATTTTAAACAACCGGATAAAATATACGAGTAATTACAAGAAATACAAATAAAAAAAATACCGAATTCCTGAAGTTAGACAGTTTGCATATGATCATTGATATAATTCTTATGTGACATCCTCTATTTAGAACTATTTTAGTACCTACGGAAGGTCTTGTATCATCAAAGCTATGCACTTTATAGCATCCATTAATGAACACTAAAGTGCAATTTTAAAAGTAGTTTTTTTTTAATATTTTTATTAACTAAAAGATTAAAAAAATTCATACTGATCTGAAGGTTAAAATTAGTTTGGCATAATCTAAAAGTCAAACAGGTCAACATCAAACTGTATCTTCATCTTTTCTTCTTTAAGCTGCAATAGCTTGCCAAGACTAACAAAAGTTGCAAATTATAGAATTTCACACAAACTATCAGAATAAAAATCCATTCTTTTTAAAGAAAAAAAAGAGGGTTCATAAAAAGATCCATAAAGGGTAAAAGAAGCACACCTTTCAAATCCAAAAAAGGCAAAAAAATCAAAACTTTAATGAACTTTTTCAAGAAAACTTTTTTTCAAGAAAACCCATAAACTAAAGATTAAAGATACAAGATTCATAAAGACTATGCATATATAACTTATTATATAACTTGTTAAAGAGTTTAAACAAACCCCATGAAGGATTGGAATGGATGCAGTAGTTAAGCTGCAGAAGCTGTTCAGCAGGTGGATAAGCTGGACCTCTGGCGGCACCCAGCGGTGGCTGGAAGGCGGGTGGCGGTGGTGCCGGAGCTGGTGGCTGTGGGTGGTCGTTTTCCACCATGATCTAGTGAATTTGGAAGTGAAATGAATCTTGAAAGTGTAAGAAGTGTTCAAAGGTTTACTTGGAAAGAAGAGATGAGTAGAGTAAATTGGAAGTGATTAATAATAATAATAATAATAATAAGTGAATGTTGGGCGGTGAGGAAAACCAGATCATTAGCATGTTCAAACAATAAATATAATGTGTCCTGGTAGAGAAATGAGGCATTGTCTGTGGGGCTCATGACCATACTGCCATGGTCTTCATATTAATGGGTCATGGTCTATTATTACTTTTATTATTCTTATACATGATTGGGACAAAGATAGTAGCAAATAAGGAAACTTGGGCTCACATATAATAATTATATTAAAAACACATTTATCTTTAATATTTAATGTTTTATAACTGGACATGAACAGGACATGAGACTGTTTACTGGTTAGAACGGTTGAATATTATGGGAGGCGTCTAGGGTTGGCCATGCCAACTCGACGGGGCACTAAAACGGTTACGCGTTCGCCATTGACGGACGCCAACCATCTATTCGCCTAGCTTCTTGACAGGAGAAATGGATGCTTTTAACCGTTGTGATTGACGTTTTCAAGTATGTAGTCGTTGCTACATTAGAAAAAATAATTTAACCTTGAATAAAACCCATTTATTTTAGGTATATTGGTTTTTATTAATCTCAACTATCGCCTTTTGGTTATTGCAGACCCCAACTAACGAATTGGCTGCTAACGGTCCCAACTTTTAACTTAATTGTTCATAACGGTCCGCGACTAACAGAATCTTAACGTCGTTAGCTGTAGGTCTCCGAAAAAAACGTTTTTGCCCGAAAAACTCATTCCCCCCCCCCCCCCCGAAAACTCAACATTTTCGTCCCAAACATCTTGGTAAATATGTGTTGGACTTTTAGGAACATTTTTCTAGTAAAGACCCCAAACATTGAGGTCACCGGAACCCAAGAACCATCGTCGGAATCTGTTGGTGGTGCTCAAGTAGTGGTGGTTGGTTGGTGGTGGTGGCAGTGTTCAAGTGGTGTTTTCCGGCAAAAAAGGTGACTTTTCAGGGGAAAAACGTTTTTCTACCGACCTGCAACTAACGACTTAGGATTCTGTTAGTCGTGGCCCGCTAGGAATAAATACGTTAAAAGTTAAGACCGTCAGCAGTCAATTCGTTAGTTAAAACCGACAATAACCAAAAGATAATAGTTAGAATTAATAAAAATCAATATACCTTTATTTTATAATTTTCACCACATAAACTTTCTATTAGCTCTCACCATAATTTTCATTCCCTAGTCTTATTTTCTTATTTATAACATGAACCTAAAAATCAACAACATAAAATTTAATCTTTATGAAAACCCATTTATTTTATAATTTTCATCACACAAACTTTCTACCAACTCTCTCTCTCTCTATTTATTCTCTAATCTTATTTTCTTATTTAAAACATGAACCTAAAAAACAACAATATAAATGCATTTGATCTAAACAACCCATTTTTAATAAACCTTCTCATAAGCAACTAGGACCTAGGACTGGAATGCAACACCCCAATTAGTGACGGATTTTGCACCCAGACAGTATATTGATTCTTCATAGCTTGTAAACGCTTTTAATGTGGCAATACTATTTAACTTATTTTATCAAATCATCATAATACACAAACATTATTATTACTAATAACCTAGAACACGTTTAAAATAATATATTGTCACCAATTATATTGGTGAGAATTCATAAGTTTGTATATATATAATATGAAAAGAAAACAATTAACTTGTCATGATGTTCCATTTCAAGATAATGTAAATGGAAAATTAATAGATGAAAATTCATGTTATCTATTATGCAAAGCTAAATTACTAAATAAATGAATTATACCGTCATTCGTTTCAACATAAAGTCAAATTATTAGGAGACGCAACCTGTAAGTACGTCCCGTCAGACCCTCTTACTTAGCATATGTGTAGTCTCTTTCACCAAAAAGTAATAAACACATAGCATATGATTCATATAGTTCATAAATAAACATGAAGAAAAGTAACATGCAAGACGATGGTTTGAATTGGTTTACAAACATGAGGTAATGAAATAACAATGGAAATTGTAACATGCTACACCCCATAATGTTGTAAAATATAGAAAAGGGGTTATCAAGGCTAGCTCACTTGATATGAAGCGCGTGAAAAAAAAAAGTAAAACGACTTTATGCGAGCGAACCAAATGGGGTCGTTTCGATGAGTGACCCTAGATGAGATAAGTATTTTAGGTTCAAGATAAAGATAATGGAAATGAAAAGACGAGTAGAGGAAACACGGGTTGGCTCTTAGTTCGACTAACAAGATGTGATTAAGTACTAAAAACAATATATAAATTACCCGGAGTTTGACTAACGAGAAAAAAGGACTTGCAACAGTTGACTTTTAAGGTCAAACTTTAGTGACAATCGGGTTGTGGTAACTAACGAGCAGAGGTCGAGGATTTTTTATGTAGTAACAAAATCATTAACAAGGCTAGACGGATTAACTGAAAGGATTAGTCAAAAGGCTACTTTTAGGGATAGAATAATGAATTTGAAGTTTTTAACAAAATTGTTGACCATGCATACATGTTAGAAAAGAGTCTAGGTATATATCAGTGAAGAAACATGGTTCTACTCCCCACTAATGGGTCCTAGATCCAATTACTCAACAGGGTAGGATATGGTTAACTGCTAATACGATATGAACTCAATTGCCCAAAGTCCAGTGACGAAGACCTGCAAAACAGACACCGTGAGCTCGTTACAGGAAGGACAAGGGGGGGGGGGTCTTCCCGTAACCACCCTCCGGCGTGAGAATAAGTACAATTTTGAAGAAGATAAAGTACTCAAGTAAATTGAGAGAGTACAGTGGGAGTGAACGAATACTTCATGATGATCGAGAGGGTATTTATAGCCGAAGGGTGTGGGAAGGTGATTGGGCCAGATGTCCTTTCCAGAAGATGCTCTCGTAACCTTCTGGACACGTGTCCTCATATGATATGTTCAGCTTATTCGTTGCATGTTCATGTATAACAACCTAGACACGTGTCTCTCTGATATTGGTTAAAGAAATAATATTAGCCATGTGCATGGTTATAACAGCCTTGCCAGGTGTCCCTTGTTAATTGGCTGAGAGATCATGTATTGTTCAAGAAATCATCTTAGTAAACCTTCTGGAAAGTACTTGGTTGCTGACAGCTGTCCCGAGGCATTATCCTCGTAGTTGCTTTACGCGGAAGGGTATTCCTTCTTGCGGATGACTTTTGAGGGTGCCAGGATGCTTCCGCTTGTGCTATGAGAGTGTTTCTTCCTCAAATGATTTATGCGGATGGTTCATATGTCCCGCGGGTGCCTTATGGGGAACTTCAGTCTAGTGTTTCTTCCGTGTGAAGTATTTTATGCGGGTGAAATTCTGGACTTAATGTGGATTTGGGGGTTTTTGGCTTTGCAAGTTGGTGAGAAATATATATTGTTGTTGTGGATAATTATGAAAAAAGGACAAGTTGACCACTCGCAGGCGCGTGTGCAGGTGATAGGACGTTTATGACGGCTGTCACTGTACCCGACTATACAACTTTTTCTCTTTTTCGAATTTTCCACGTGACGTGGCGATCATTTACTAGACGGTTTTTTCTCTTTCTTTTGTTCGCATCCCATCGCATTAATTGCAGTGAGTATAAATAGAGGGAGTTAACTTCTTTTTGAAGTTTTATCGCCTTTGAATTCTGAATACTAACTTGCTTATTTTTTCTAAAACTTTCAATCTTTCTTTGAAATATCCCAATTTTTTGCTAAGTGTTTTCTATAATGGCAGCTGTTCAATCTAAGGTTGATGAGATAGAGGTTCACTGGGATCGAGAGGAATACCAAAAACTCATTACAACTTATGGTATTCCGCCGGAGTGGGAACCGGAGTTCCCATCTGCCGGCTCTATTGCCAGTTTCCCACCTCCCGGGAAGATGGCTTTATATGCCGACTATTTTGACCGTGGGAACTTCCGTCTTCCCATCACAAAGTTTTTTCAACGAGTGGTCAAGGCGTTTGGGATTCACTTATCTCAACTACATCCTCGTGCCGTCATGCGAATTCGTTACTTCGAGTTTGTGTGTATGGCACATGAGATAGTGCCCTGGTTAGACCGGTTCGTTGTTTTCTACAAGATGGCCAACCGGAATGGATGGTTTACTTGCCATAGCTTGCCGGATAGAGTTATTGGCAATGTGACCGAGGATACTTCCAAGGATTGGAAGAAAAAGTTCTTTTGGATCTCCGAGGACGTGGTGCCTGAGACCATGGTCCGTCGTGCTGTTAATGACGCTCTCATTGACGTTACTCCTGCTGCACACGAGAAGCGCGACTGGTTCCGCAAGCTAACTTCTTCACCCACACCGATGCGGGCACTTCCTGAGGAAGCCCTTGTATGGGTGGGTATGAGCCTCTTGTGGCCTTCTCCTTTCATGGAGTCTGTTTTTGTTAAGATAGATAGCCGTGAGTTTTACTACCTTGTTCCTCTTCTTTCTGTTTTTGAGTTTTTAACGTTTTTGCTTGTTTTCAGGTTTTGGATCAATGCTGAACGCCCTAGATGATGGCAAGGGCTGTGTGGGTAAGACTGTTCGTGACGCAAAGGATACGCCTATCCTTGAAAGGACTGCTAAATACTTCCTCTTCCCAGTCAAAATGCGTGCCGAACCAGTTGTCTCGGAGACTATCTTCGAATCAGGTGCGTACATCCTGAACCCTCTACCTCTTAATGTGTTGACCTACGACGGGACAATCGTCATTCTAAGTGACGATTCTGCCATCCTTGAGAAGGAAAGCTCAGATGATGCTTCTGAAATTTCATCTGTCTCTCATTTGCTGGCAGAACTTTACTGGAAGAGGCCCTTCAACGTATCTCAGGCGAGTGACGCAGGTACTAGTTCCGCGGACGCCGGGAAGGGTCCGAAGACGAAGAAACGCCGGACACATCGTCTGAGGAAACCACCGCCACCCAGCCTTGCGGAGCGTCTGGGGACGGTGACTGGTGAGTTATTACTTGTTAACTTTGTTGTTTTCCGATAATGAGATATGACTATGATTTTCTTATGCAGATCCATCCATTGCTGAAGGTCATGCGATTGGTAGGCTACCGACGCCAACACCAAATCTTGAAAAACAACCATCGCCTCCTCAGGAGAAGGAGGCGGATAATCCTGTTACGCCTCCTATTGAAACGACTGTGGAGGGGTTCAACGTTCAGCCGGTGACTACCGGATCCCTGGATTATCTTTTCCAGGGTGGGGATGCCACCGATTCTCAAAATGATAACCCTGAAGTCACTGCAGAGGGCTTCAGGGTTAATGAATCTCCTCCGCGCACCGCTCCTCAGTTTTACTCTATTTCTTCACCTTTTACGACGGGCGGGGGAGGTGAATTCTTATTTGAACCCTCTATCCATGAGGCTGGAGGGGGTTTCTCACAGGGTGCCCCACAACAGTCTTCCTCCTCCTCTGTTCGTCTTGGAACATCAAGTTCTCAATTTTTTGGGAACGTACAGTTGGGAGGGGACTATGACTTGTTTGTCCCGCCTTGGGACATTGTCAACGGGTCTCGGGTTTCTAATCCCAAGACCTGCATGATTTTTGTTGAGCACTGCATGCCGCCTGCTGAAATGACATACCAACAAACTCGCTCCCGCCAAGATCTCCATACCGATTTATCTATTTCTTTGACTAACAGCTTAGTTTGTAGTCAAGAAATTTTGCGGGGGTGGCGAACAATGGGCGGGAAGCTGGGTGCAGCTTCCGAGGCCGTGAAGGTTGCGGAGAGGGAAGCTGAGGAGCAGCGGAAAGCGGCGGTCGCGGCTAATGGAAACAAGTCGATGCCGAAGCTGCACTTAAACCGGAAAAAGACCGAAGTGCCGCTGCTGCTAAGAGTTGGAAAGAGGCATGTGAAAGTTCTGGCGCCACTCTAGAAGCTTCTCGAGTTGAAACTCAAAGGAAGAAGGATGAGTTGGCGAAGGCACGGGACGAGGTGTCTCATCAGAACACCCGGATCCAGGAGCTTGAGGAAGCATTAAGATTTCAAAGGGAGCAATCCGAACTTAAAGATAAGACTGCTGTTGAAATGCAGTCTGCATATGATTCCCTTTTGCAATCTCAAACTGAAGCAGGCAACCGCGCCTCCGCCTTCTTACAAGAACTTCGTGATAGGGCGGAGCGTGCTGAGCTGCAAAGGTAGTACTTCCTCAACCGTGGCTTAGACTCAGTAAGATTTTCTCGTATATTGCTTTATCTGTATACTTCAAGTTTTGTGCTCTAATATGTCCCTTCTGTTTTGTTGTTAGGTCATCCGTCATGTCAAAAAGTGTACGGAGCTTACTGACTGCTTCGTGAACTTAACAACTGCTTCGGAAGGCGTTGGCCGGGTAAAGGGTTTTAATGAAGGATTGGCGTTTGCGCAATCCGGGACAGTCTATTGAGAGCCATCCGCTTCATGGCCTAGACGCGAAGCAGGAATTGGACATGCGGATAAAAGAGTATGACGATCTGACCTTCCCGCTGCAACATATGCTTCCAGAGTTCGCCTTGTCTAAAGATGGCATGAAGCAGTTGCGGGTCTATATCGATGATGAGTCTGATGATGACGTGTCTGATGATGACAAGTCTGGGGGTTTCCCTCAATGCTCCGGAGGATACTTCGGCCCCTAACCCATAGGATAGATGTAGGAGATAGAACTGAACTTGTAATTTCTTTTCATGTTTTTGTAATCATCATTTTTGAATATTAATGAAAAGAACTTCATGTTGATAATATAT
Source organism: Bidens hawaiensis (assembly GCF_021521415.1). Lineage (NCBI taxonomy): Eukaryota > Viridiplantae > Streptophyta > Magnoliopsida > Asterales > Asteraceae > Bidens > Bidens hawaiensis. The sequence goes on along the minus strand of NW_027493074.1, from coordinate 104,113 downwards.
TTGTGAAATATCTTTCTTTGTATAAATTGGATAGATAGTACTGGTGACGTGGCAGAGAGAGAATTTTAGGCGGTGGCTGACAAGACGTGTAAAACGCCTGTTTGACAGCCTGTAAGCACTTTTTCGAATCTCCCGCCTGACGTGTCAGTCATCCTGTGGCCTGCATTTTCTCTTTCCTCTGTCAGTCAGACGGCCGCATTAATTGCGATGGGTATAAATAGGCCTTGATGTTTTCAACTCATTCTTATCACTTACATATTTTCTCCTTCAGTTTTTCTAGAGAACCTTTGCTTTCTTACATTCATCTTTTATATTCGATTCTAATGGCTGCCCAGAAGAAAAATCCACCCGCGATTCATGAAGTCAGGTGTGACATAAAAGACAAAGATTTTCAAGATGTTAAAAACGTATACGGCTTTCCATCGGAATGGGAAGTCGAACGTCCATCTAGAGGGGCAATTGCAACGGTACCTCCGGCAAAATAGATTAACGTTTATGTGGACCATTTTACTACGGGTAACTTCCGGTTACCTGTGACGAAATTCGTCCGGTCTGTAATGAGGGCCTATAGGCTTCATTCATCCCAGATTCATCCATTTGGGATGCTGAAAATTCGCCACTTCGAATTCTGTTGTCAATCGCATAACTATGACCCATCCGTCAATATGTTTGCTATTTTTTATAAAATTACATATCGTGACAGATGGTATGGTTTCGCCACCACCGGGAAAGGTCCGATTGGCTTCGAATGGCTCCGGAGCCTCCATGGGTGGAAATGCAAGTTCTTTTGGATTCGAGAGGACGCCATTCCATTTACAATTACTTGGCGAAAACCGGAAGATGCGGCCCCTGAGATCTCGGCCATTGAGTATGCGGGTCATAAGTGGTTTGACACTTTGACCAAAACACCGATGCCCATGCGCCCTATTCACGAATGTAACAACTCGGGTCTTCCGGACTTATATATTTTATTAAAATACCCGACCCATTTCGATACTCGGGAAATTTCTCCACAACTATTTAGTAAATTAACCATTATTATATTAATATTTAATTAATTATTTATAACTTTCATGTTTTGACAGTTTTGGCCCATAATTAAACTATTATCTTATTATGTTTCCACCTCATTAGTGTAGGGGCTAAACTGTAATATCTATTATATTGTAACCCTTTTAACCCAAATACCTATCTATCAGACCCGAATACCCAAACCCGTATACCCGTTTTGATTTCTTGAGGCTTAATTCTCGTTCTATTATTGGAATTGAATTCTGTGAATCATTCCTTATGCATAAACTATCATCACCGACTCTTTTATTTAGGAAAACACAATATATATTATATATATTAACTTATATACGAAGCCGCCATTACTCGTTTCTTATTATACATGTAAATGTCCATGGTAATTCAATTAAACGTACCCTTACAATCCTCATGGCATCGCAAACAAAACCCCCTTGAGTAATTAAGATATAAAAGTCTACAATTATCTCGTTCGTCATCGGGTTGGCCGGCATTGTTCTTAAGCAGTTAACCATCGTTACCAGATCGTTTGAGGTAATTAAACACATTTTTAGAATCTCGTTTACGTGCTGATCAAAAGCCCCAATAATGATTTGGTTAATATCAACGGGATTAATCAAGTGGATTGTTAGGGTTCTTGATCCGAAACTGTTAAGATATGTTTGTGTATTTAATCAATGGAAACCAAATCTGTTTGAAAGTCGTTGATAGCCCAGCTGGTTAATACTCTTGGTTAATAGGGATGAGGTCGCAGGTTCGACCCCTGCACCTGATATTTTTGGTATTTTTCATGTTTTATTTATTTTACATCCTTTAACAATTATATTAATAATAATAACTAATAAAGATTAATTTAATAAAATCCGGTTTGTAATACTCGTTTAACACTCGTTTCGTTCTCGTATATATACATAAAGGCATGTATATAATATAAAGAATATTATAACATAAAACTAATGTTTAATAGATATATTAATCAAGTAAACTATTTTTTTTACAAACTATTTATAAAACAACAAATAATAAATTTGTATTAAGTTATGTTTATAGAATATTTATTAAGTATGTTTTCATAAATTGAAATAATGGTTTATGTAATAAATCTTTATATAAATATAATATTTTTATAATATCTTTTGATTATTAATTAACTAGTTGTTATAATTAGATCCTATACTTAGCTAGTCCGTTTACTCTCATTTTCTCTTAGGCTTAAATTTCGTGAGTGATTTCCCGCATTCTCATTATTTTAATCACTTTTGTTCATCTTTGAGGTGAGTACCATATTCCTCTCTTTTTACCTGTTTTTCCGTTTTCTGGGGACATATGCGTAAATATATTTCTCATATATACTTATACACAAAACTGCAACTTTGTCTTATGTGTTAACAACTTATATCTTATTTGTTTATGTGCTTATTTGCTTTGTATGTTTTCACATTCGGAGAGGTTCAACATAATCTCAGTCTAGTATGATCATACGCCAGTCGTTAGTCTTTGTGCTTCTCGACATCTCAGTTATACTTTTTCATTTGGTTAATTTGTTATTCTCATATGACTTGTTGCAAATACTTATTTTTATACTATACTATATGTACACTTAAACTGGTGTGTTGCTCACTCAACATGTGTTGTTGACAAAATTCTATTTTATACGAATATGCAGGTTGGTGAAGACTTTAGTTAGAAGAATATTTTAATCAAAAAGTATAAAATTTGTATTGTTGTATAAATTATGTACTTGTTTGTAATTTGATTTATTTGATAATTGAATTCAATTAATAGATATTGTCATTTAAATATTGCATGATAGTACCTTGAGAGCTGTGACAATCAGTTCGCGCTCCGGCATTTCCGCCGTAGGTTGGGGTGTGACAACGAAGGGGCGGTGGTTTATGCAAAGATGAGTCGGTTGTGGCCATTTCCTGCTTTGGAACCCTACTATGAGAACACTGACGTAGGTAAATTGTGACTTGTACCAATCCGGACTTTCCATCCTGTTATTTTAACTTTTACTGATTGTAGGTGAATGTACAGTTTTTTCTACTCTGCTGGACAAGGTGGGGGCATGATGGTACGGCGCCTCATTACTCAGCATGACGTGCCGTTTTTGGAGTGCACACGGAATAACTTCCTGTTTTCCATTACCCTCACGCCGGAGCCTGTTGTCTCCGAGGTGACGTACGCACAAGGTGAGGAGTTTGTCAAAAGTGTGAAGGTATTCCCCAACCCCGCCCTATAACTGCCGTTACTTCGAGCGGAGTGATAGTACTTCTTTCATCCAGTGAGGAGTCGCACTCTGTGAAGAAGGATTATCAAGTGGTGCTATTAATCCTTCACCTTCGACTGTAGGTTTGACCCGCAAGCAAGATTTGAAGGCCACCACCGATCCATCAACAGGTGAGGAAGGTGGTCCTCAATCCGTTGAGAGCGAACCTCAGGTTACGAAAGCGGGTGCTTGAAAGGTTGCTGGAAAGCAGAAAGCACAGCCTTCCGATGCTGCCCCTTCCGAGAAGAAGAAGAAGAAGAAGAAGAAGAAGAAGAAGAAGAAGAAGAAGAAGAAGAAGAAGAAGAAGAAGAAGAAGAAGGAGAAGGTTAAGGTTCTGGACTTGGGTGCTCGCCTTCGAGAGCTTTCCGCCCAAGACGTTTCTAAGGGTAAGATGTGGACCCTTATGATTATATTTGAACTTGTCGCTTCTTGGTAACTTAAAAAATTTTGGAAATTTTACAGGTCTCAAGAGTTCAGTTGCTGCACAACTTTCGACTCCACCAACCTCACCATTAAACGTTGTTCAAGAACCGATCAATTTATCGGACACTTCTCCTATTAGGTAAAAAGAGGTTGGTGGGGCCGATCAGTTCCGCACATCTCCACCCCGTCACGAGCATTTCTTCCGGAATCAAGGTGGGGTCAGTGTCTTCACTTATGGGGGGCATGCTTCCTCATCTCAAGTGGAGGAGGATATTGCTCCGCATACTCCTCATTGGTCACTGCGCCGGAACTCAGTGTTAAGTGATGCGGACGTCTGTCATGAATATCTTCAAGAAAGTCTTCCTCCTGCCGAGAGGGAACGACAACGTCGCCACATCCTCCAGGAGCTTTTAGACTCAAACTCTTATCACATGGCGAACATTGTTTCCACCAATCAAGAGATTCGTCGTGATTGGTTGGCCATGAACGGAGAACTAGAAGAAACTGAGCGCAACTTGTTAGACGCCAAGAAAGAAGCTTTTAAAGCGTTAACTGACGCCCAGGATAGTCATCGGACCATGGAGGCGGAGAAAGCCGAACGCCTTGTCGCTGAGGAAGCTAAGGTTGTTCTCCAGAAACAGTTGGATGAACAAGCTGAGCTGATAAAGACCCTTCAGGCTGACTCAGCGGCCAAGGACAAGCGCTTATCCGACCTCAATGCCAAGAATCGAGACCAAGCCTTGGAGTGTGCTGGTCATAAGATAGATCTTATCCGGGCTCAGGCGGATAAGAAGTGGCTTCTAACGGTAGCAATTCCCAAGGTATTAAGTCTTTTTGTTAACATAACTAATTTGGACTTTTCTGTGCTTACACAAGTTTATTTGACTTAACAGGTTATCACTGACGTCCGGAATAGTGACGATCTTTGGAACTGTGTTGCGGTGCTCCTCCGTGCTTCCGAGCATGCAGGCCGACAAATGGGCTTTGAAGAAGGATATAAGTTTGGTGCTGAGGGTCAGCTTGCCGAGGAGTATGTTTTGGCTGGCATGGATACTGCTTCTATCCTTATTGAGAAGACTAAAGCTTATGATGCTCTGAAATTTTCCCTTTCCGACCATATATCAAATCTTGCGGACAAGGATGATGCAATAGAGCAATTAAAGGAGCTATTGGATCTTGACGAGAAATAAGAAGAAGATGAAGCCGATAATACTGCGGAAGACGAGAATATCGTCCCGTAGATGTATATATGTTTTCTTTTGTAAATTTCTCCCTTTTGTAATCTCTTTTGACTATTAATAAGAAGTCTTGTTTTCTTCCGGTGCACTTTGTCTTATGTACTATAATATAAGTGTCTGTCCAGAACTTCGTTTTTGTCAATAAAAGATTACAACTTGTCGAAATAACATGAATTATCTCAAGATTTTTCATACATTGGGCATAAGCCTTCTTACAATAAAGGAAATATCATAACTTGCTAGTCTATGTGGGCACGCAGGCCAAAATAAAAGAGTAAATAAAACTGCTACATATAGCATTTCTTTAACCGTGCTGCGTTCCAAGTTCGAGGGATCTCAGTCCCGTCCAACTTCTCCAACTTGTAGGCACCTTTAGATAATACTTGTTTGATCTTATAAGGTCCTTCCCAAGTTGGGGCCAACTTGACCGGAGGCTCCTGGGCGGAAGCCTCGTTGTTGCGGAAGACAAAGTCTCCCGCATCAAATTCGCATGCCTGGACCCGCTAGTTGTAATACTTCTGAAGCGGTTGTTTATAATTGTGCTCGCGGATCGACGCTAATTCTCTTCTCTCTTCAAGTAAATCAAGATTCATCCTGAGTTCGTGATCGTTATCATCGATTAACAAAACCCTCGCGGATGGAATCCCGATCTCTGCCGGGATCATGGCTTCAGTACCATAGGTTAGACTAAACGGCGTCTCCGAATTGCTAGAATTTTTCTGGGTGCGGAAGGCCCAGAGTACATGGGGCAGTTCGTCAACCCAACCTGTCCGTTTAGTTCCTAACCTTGCTTTAATCCCCTCCTTGATAGTTCGGTTAGTCCTTTCGACCTGACCATTTGCTTGCTGGTGAGCTACAGATGTGAAAACTGAATGACTTGAAGTTCTTTCAACCATTCCTGTAGTCCGTTGTCGGCAAATTGGGTCCCATTGTCACTTACCAATTCTTGCGGGAGACCAAACCGGCAAATGATGAATTCCCAAAGGAATTTTTTCACGCTTGAAGCCGTTATTGATGCAAACGGTTTGGCTTCTACCCACTTGGTGAAGTAATCAATGGCCACTATCAAGAATTTGACTCGTCCCGGGGCTTCTGGGAAAGGTCCCATAATATCAATAGCCCATTTTTGGAACGGCCAGGAGGATGTTACCGGAATCAGCTCGTTTTTTGGACGTAGGGTGTTAGGGGCATGTCGCCGGCATGAATCACACTTTTTGATTCCTGCACAGCGTCCAAATGCATGCCGGGCCAGTATTACCTTGCATTCATGATATTTGCTACTGTCATTCTTGGTCCCGCGTGTAACTCGCAAATGCCTTCGTGAATTTCTCGAATTAGGTAATTTGCGTCTTCCGCGTCTACACAACGTAACAGCGGGCCAAGGAATGATCTTCGGTATAAGATACCATCAGTCATCTGGTAATTCAAAGCTTTATGTTTGATCTTCCGAGCCTCAGCTTTTCTTGCTGGAACTGCTCCAGAAGATAAGTAAGCTTTGATGGGTGTCATCCAAGATTCAACGCCAGTTTGAATTACCAGGACTTGGTTTTGTGGAACAGATGAATGATCTAGAACTTCTACACGAATATATTTGGCAAAATGCTCAAAATTCGTTGAAGCTAGCTTGCTAAGAGCATCCGCCGATTTGTTCTCACTCCTCTTAATGTGAACAACATTTAAAGAGGCGAATTGGCGAATCAAGACCCTTGCTTGCGACAAATAAGAAGCCCTGACATCATTCTTGGCTTCATATGTTCCATTTATTTGTCACGCAATTAGCATGGAATCCACCCGTGCTTCCAAGTGTTTCACCCCAAGCTTTTTCGCTATCCGCAGTCCTACCAGGAAGGCTTCATATTCCGCCTCATTGTTGGTACTTTTAAAGTCTAACTTGATGGCATATGTAAATTCATTCCCCTCGGGGTTGACTAGCCTTAAGTTTGCACCACATCCTTCGCTGCTTGACGCTCCGTCTGTGAACAATGACCAAACTTGCCCTTGTTCCGGAGGTGCTTGGGGTTGTTGTTCGATCATACATTCTTGTTCTTTGTGTTGCGGGACTTCTGTGACAAAGTCCGCCAACACTTGCCATTTGATTGTCGGTCTTGGTTTATACTCTATCGAGTGTTCTCCCAATTCGATAGCCCATTTTGCCAATCGTCCAGACAATTCGGGCTTACTCAACACGTTCTTGAGTTTGTATCCGGTTAACACATTGACGGGGTGACCCTGAAAATATATGCGGAGTCGTCTGGCGGCATACACCAGTGTCAAAACCAACTTCTCCAACATCGAATATCTTGTCTCCGGGTCTGATAGTGTTCTACTGACGTAATAGATTGGAGTTTGAACATTTTTCCTATCCGTCAGTAGTACAGCCCCCACGGCAATGTCAGATGCCAACAAATACAGTGTTAATGGTTCACCCGCGTGAGGAGCTGTTAGCGTGGGTAATTCCATTAAACACTTCTTGACTTCCTGGAATACCTGTTCGGCTTCTGGAGTCCATCTGAACTGTGCTTTTTTGAGGCAGTTCCTAAATGTTGAAATAAACGGATAAGAGTTAGCAGCGTGATTTGCCAAAAATCGGTTTAACGCTACTAATCTACCGTTGAGTGTTTGAACTTATTTGAGGGATGCGGAGGATGGCATTTGGGATACCGCCTGGACCTTGTCAGGATTGGCCTTGAAACCCGTACCTGTCACAATTACACCGAGGAACTTTCCTTCCTCCATCCCGAAGGAACACTTTACTGGATTCAGCTTCATGTTGATGCGCCTCAAAGTTTCAAAAGTTTCCTCAATGTCCCTCTGCATTTGATCCTCTTCGGTGCTTTTGATCACCAAATCATCCATATAAACTTAAAGATTTCGACTTATCTGACCCTTGAAGGCCTGATCCATCAAACGTTGGTATGTGGCCCCCACATTTTTTAACACGGAAGGCATCATTATGTAACAAAATGTTCCTTGGTCAGTGCGGAACGCTGTCTTGTCCTCATCACCAGCTGCCATATGGATCTGATGATAACCTTTGTAGGCATCGAGGAAGCACTTGAACTTGAATGGGGCTACAACGTCTACTTTCAAGTCGATCTCCGGAAGTGGGTAACAATCTTTCGGACATGCCTTGTTTAGATCTTTATAATCTATACACATCCTCCACGTTCCGTTGCTTTTCGGGACAATCACTGGGTTGGCCACCCACGTTTGGTATTTGATTTCCTGAATGATCCCAGCGTGAAGAAGATCTTGCACTTGCTCATTAATGGCCTTCGTTTGCTCGGGGCCCAATTTTCGTTTCTTTTGGACAATTGGGGTGATTAATGGATTCACCTTCAATTTGTGTTCCAAAATGCTCCGCGGGACACCTGTCATGTCCGCGAGCTGCCATGCGAAAATGTCAATGTTCTTCGTCAATAATTGCTTCAAGAAGGTTCGGACGATTTCAGAAATAGTTGGGCCAATTACTACGGTTTGATCAGGAAATTTCTTGTTAAGAATCCATCTCTCTGGTTTAGTCCTTTGATTTTGCTTTGAAACTTTGCTTGGCCTTGAACTTTCAGTTGCGAAGCAATGTCGATTAACATGAATTATTGCTACACTAATGCGGGTCGGAACCCCTACTGCTCCGTGAGCTGTGGACGGATGGGCATTGAAGTCACCGATTGCCTCTCGTCCTAGAATAATATCATGTTTGGAAGTTGCTGGTAAGACTAAAAATTCGACTTCCTTAGTTCTTGAGTGGACCCCGTCACTGAGTGTGACTGAGAATGTAATGATACCCCGCGGGTGCATTATTTCCCCACCAAACCCAGAAACGGGTGCATGAATAGGTCGCAATCTTTCTTTATCATCTTCCTCAAGCTGCTCGAAGCACTGTTCGTACATAATGTCAGATGTACTACCAGTGTCGAAGAACACATATTGCGACCGATAATGGCCGAATAAAGCAGTGATTATCAGAGGATTCTTGTTGCACGGTCCTCCTCTGATACGTGGAAAAATAACTGGCTCGTTTTTCCACTCCTCATCCGCAAACTCTTTCCTTTTGCCATTGATCTGCTGGCCTCCCTGAATCATGTGGACTTTCAGATCTTTTATCTGCCTTTTGGCCGGGCCCTGGTTATCCTTTGCGGGAGGTTTACTAGTCCCTGGTCTTACACTTTTGACCAAGTGATCCAACTTTCCATTCTTCACAGCTGCTTCAATCTCGTTTTTTAGGGCCACACACTCATTTGTATTGTGCCCTGCCTCATTGTGGTACGTGCATCGCTTTTTGTTATCAAGGAACGACTTCCTTGGTAACGGTTGAGGCTTGCGAAAGGTCAAATTCTCAGTTGTGAGGATTTCTGAAGGAGTTTTTGATAGATGAGTCCAGCTGTTGTTGGAAGATCGTGCCGGAAAGTTGCGTTTGTTCTTGTTACCGATTAACGATCTTGCATCGAACTGTTTCGGTTGCTCTGTGGTCAGTTGCAGCCTTGACCAGATTGTTCCTTTAGCTTGTTTATTCGGTCTTGGGGTCTGGAAATCAACTCTTGGTAATTGCCTCTGGCTGCTGGACCCTAGTGTTTTTTCAGTTCGTGCAAACAACTTGGCTGCTGTCATGATTTCATCCCAGGACTCGGGCATTCTGTCTTTTCCGGTTAGTGTGCGGATCAGGGCATCACTATGGACATTCTTGCGAAACGCCCCCCGCAGCATGTCTTCACTAACCCCTCCGATGTTAAGGCTCTCGTTGTTAAAACGAGTAATGAAGTCCTCAATGGATTCATTATTCCGCCTTTCTACATCCAATATTTCCGAAGGGTCACGCGTGTGTTTTCTTTGCTGGCTAAAGTGTTGAGAAAACTTTGCCACAAAATCTTTCCAACTTTTAATCTGTCCGCACGGTAATTTTTCGAACCATTCTCGCGCTGCCCTAGTGAATGTTAGTGCAAACATGTGACACCAATACGGAAGAGTCAAACCATTGACTCCTCCTACTGCTTCAAACCTCAACAGATGATCACTAGGATCCGTCATTCCACTATATGTTCCAACAGATGTTGAAATTTTTGCGTTTATCGGGAATGGGGCCGTCGCGATGGCTGAAATGAACTTCGATTTTTATGCGAATGATTCCGGACGGTATGGTTTAAGAAAATCATGCTCAGCACTACTAGTCTACTATAGTATTCCGCATGGCGAACCACCGGTCGCGGGTAACTAGCCCCTCTGCATGAAGGGAGACAGCTATCCCCGCTATAATAGCTATCGTCCGGAAGATAAGTTGAATCATGTCCATCTAGTTCGTTCTCATAGGATGGTATCCGCATATCTATGCGGGGACAAGAACGTAACCTTGGGATTTCTCCCCGGTTTTGCTCCACTGGTTGATTGTACTGGATATGACTTCCCCTTATGGGAAGAGAAATGGATCTCCTGGGAGAGTCATCGTACGTCAGGATACGAGCATGGAAACGCTCATTTCGTACTTTACGTTCGTACTCAGCGATCAGACTTTCTTGTGAATTCGGAGCCATTCATCTGGAGACAAGAGCCCTCAAGATCTAGAATTATGCTGCCGAACTCTCCTTTGAGCAGAGTCACCGGAATTTTCATCCAGGCCTAACTCTGAGTGAGTTAGATTAGCATCTCTCATAATTCGATCTAGATCTCCGAGATCAGAACCTCTTGGTGCTGTAACGTGCCCCAAATCAGTAGCTGGTGTAACAACATTTCCTGTGTCTACTGGAGTAACACCTTGTTGAGCAAACAACCCCCGAGCCGTCGTACCACCCAAGGAAAAACTTCCCGGGTTGACGGCATTGGTTCCTGTGACAGGAGTCGAAATTCGAGCAAACACCGACGTTGCTCCTTCACGTGTTTCAAGATTGGGACCACGTGAAGATTGTGTTGGGTTCTCCGTCGGCCCTTTAGGTAACTGATTTATATCGTAAAGAGGACGGATTTTTTTTTGCTGTTCTAACAAAAACACGGATGGCGTCAATGAAGAAACACGGATCTACTCCCCACTAATGGGTCCTAGCTAGATCCATTGAGTCAACAGGGTAGGATATGGTTAACTGCTAATACGATATGAACTCAATTGCCCAAATTCCAGTGACGAAGACCTGCAAAACAGACACCGTGAGCTCGTTACAGGAAGGACAGGGGGGGGGGGGTTCTTCCCGTAACCACCCTCCGGCGTGAGAATAAGTACAATTTTGAAGAAGATAAAGTACTTAAGTAAATTGAGAGAGTACAGTGGGAGTGAATGAATACCTCATGATGATCGAGAGGGTATTTATAGCCGAAGGGTGTGGGAAGGTGATTGGGCCAGATGTTCTTTCCAGAAGATGCTCTCGTAACCGTCTGGACACGTGTCCTCATATGATATGTTCAGCTTATTCGTTGCATGTGCATGTATAACAACCTAGACACGTGTCTCCCTGATATTGGTTAAAGGAATAATATTAGCCATGTGCATGGTTATAACGGCCTTGCCAGGTGTCCCTTGTTAATTGGCTGAGAGATCACGTATTGTTCAAGAAATCATTTTAGTAAACCTTCTGGAAAGTACTTGGTTGCTGACAGCTGTCCCGTGGAATTATCCTCGTAGTTGCTTTACGCGGAAGGGTATTCCTTCTTGCGGATGACTTTTGAGGGTGTCAGGATGCTTCCGCATGTGCTATGAGAGTGTTTCTTCCTCAAATGATTTATGCAGATGGTTCATATGTCCCGCGGGTGCCTTATGGGGAACTTCTAGTTAACCCGCGAGTATTAGTTAAAGGTATTTGGGCCTTTTTGGTACCCTACCTCTATAATTACAACGTTCATATCGAGTTAAAGGGCGAGAAATTGGTCAAGCTTAATGCTAGCCGTGAAACAAGCTCGTTTTAACGATATTGGACATGTGTCGCATATCACGACGATTGAAAAAGGGATCTCGCAGTGCGGCCCAAATGATTTCTGAGATGAACCCTATGATCGTCGCGCTACTCGAAGGGCACATCTTGTGTCCTTCGCAATGAGCGACACGTTTGAATTTCCAGTATTTTGTGATTTGATACTTTTGGACCTTGGACTTTGGTATAATGAAATTTGAGTAATAAATACATTAAATTAAGTTTGCAAATGATCAGTTCATAGCATCGTAAACATCAAACAAAAAATTGTAACAAACAAATTATAAGACCATGAGTAGTCATAAAGCCTCAACCCCAAACATTTTGCGACACGTGACGCCTAGTCAGAGTTATGATTTTATGCAAAAACATGGTGTAGTCATAAAGCCCCACCCCCAGACGTTATGCACCACGTGGCGTCCAATCACCATTAATTGTTTTTGTTTTTTTTAAATAATAATTCATCCAAATAATAGATATAAAATTAAAAAACTACATTAAAATTAAAAAAAAATTACATTAAACGAATGTAGAAGTTTTAAAATTCATTCTTATATCAACTTTGGCATATGACATCTTATTATCGTAAATACATTTTGTTCCAAATGATTTCTATATATAAATCTCTTAAACAAAGTACCAAGTTGCAAGGACTTCTATGCAAATACTATTAAAAACAAGGTTCAAACTACATACATAAATAGTACCATATGGACTAAATAAAAACACTCAACTATTTATAAAACAGCCAACCGTAACACTTTTACAATCTCAGTCTCTCTTCTTCTTGCTACCTCTACAGATGCTCTGAAAACCCTCGAACCATCTCTGGTCTATGGTTTTTTGCAATTAAGGTTTTGTTCTTTATCTATTTTTAATCTATACTGAAGATATAATGAAATCTTTAACTGATATATTTTTGATATTTGAGCCCCTTTCTCACGTTATACACAAAACGCTTCAAAAAAAACCCCAAAAAGCGGGAAGGGGGGGGGGTGATGCAGCGTGGTGATAAAGTTTGGAAGTCAAACACGTTGATTCTAAGAATACCCGTGAAGTACTTCCCAAAATTCTCTAAAAAATACGTAGATCGTAAATAAGATACATAATTGAACCTGTTGATTCACACGAATACCAGGATCAATTCTTCCAACTATCGTTGATTCATAAAGAATACCGACAATCAGGTCATTCACACACTAACACACACTGTGATAGAGAGGAAATGATTTTTTATATTTTCCAAAACTTATTTCTTTACATCACAAAATCTCAACTATTTAAAATAAATAGAAAACTATTGGGCTTCTAATAATTAAAACAAAAGACATGAAATATTAATTATAAACTCTTGTAATTTCATAACTCATGTCGTCATTAATTGGTAAACTTTTGATCTCCCCACCTCATTCTCTCCACCTTTGAAAAAAACTCGCCCTCGAGTTTTTGTCTTTAAACCGTAGCCACCTGGGTCAAAGGGACCATTCATCCGATTCATGCTAAATACTATCACCACACCTTCACCTTTAGGAGTTACGTGTAAGTGCTCATCACAAATAATTACCACTTCATGCAATTCTTTTATATTCATGTAATCATCATTCACTTTGGGGCCCACCATATCAAGCTCAAACATAAAATATTTTTCTTTGACCTTCGAATGTGGGAAATAGTTGATAATTACGGTAGGCAATTTCTTAAAATTTGCATCTTCATTTAACTCATTAATATGAAGTTTCAAAATAGTGGGAGATACCATGTATATGGAAGATAAATTCGAATCACTATTAACCACAATATCACCACCATTTTCTACCGTATCATCCCTTAAAATTTCATCAAAAATACCTGAATAAATTGAAGACCACTTATATTTTCTTTTTAAACTTTCAAGAACATCGCCGGTTGCCCAAACATACCATTCCCCGTCCTCGTATTCATCAAACACGGGCCAGGAATCATAGATATTATCCCCCTCACAAGCCATATTGAGCCAGGAATTCGGCTCTGATACCAACTGATGCAGCGGTAAAATGATAAATTGGAAGTCAAACACGTTGATTCTAAGAATACCCGTGAAGAACTTCCCAAAACTTCCAGAAAAGACGTAGATCGTAAACGGAAGCATTCAAATGGCTCATGACACATTAGTTAATCAAAGACCGATAACCGAACCATAGGTTCAAAGAACAATGTTCTTTAATATCAAACTTAATAAAAAACTAATAACCCGAAAGACCTAACAACTTTATTTATAAATAAAAATAAACATTTGGGCCGGGCCGGGCCGACTTAATGGACCGGATGCTCCTGCATCATACTCTCCCTCTTTGAGAAAAACTCTTCCTCGTGTTTTGTTTTCTGAAAAAGCCACCTGGATCGAAAGGGTTACCGGGTCTCTTCACATCCCTCTCTTTGTCTTTGAAAAAGGCTCATCCTCGAGTCTTGGGAATGCCGAAAAAATCATTGAAAACCCGAGATAAAAGGCCGGCTACTTTGTTCTTGTTACTAGACAACTTGAAAATCTTTAAAAACAAACTTGAAAACTTCAAAGGAAAGCCACCAAATTCAAAAGGAAAATCAACCCGATTCTTATTCAACGACATCACGACCCGCCACAGATAATATGTTCCATCTTCTTTTAATGCATTGAAACTGTTCAAATGCCTTGAACTTATATCACTATGCATGTCTAGAGTATTGAATTTGATTCCACAATTAATGGGACCTACAACCTCCCCACTAACATGGTTTATTTTTAAGATTTTTTCACCTTCCTTATCATTATTCAAACTGTTAAGTTCAATTGACCCATTAAATTCGTCAGTTTCTGAATTAATTGGACTTCCACCACCATCATCATACCCAAAAGTTTGATCAGCTTCATCCATATATTCAATGTGAATAACACTATATTTAAAATTCAAATTGTTTTGACTTACCAAAATACCCGACTGACCTTCCTTGTTCCTCATGTTTTGACCATCAACCACAACCGATCCTATGCCACCCGCAGCCACTCGAGAACCACACGTAGCAACCACATCGTCTGCAATATTAATTACAACACCATTATCGGCAGATGCACCCCTTAGTATTTCATCAAAAAAAGGGCAAATGTTTTCGCGTATTTCGTCATCTTCTGATCCAAAGATTCACCATACATCCAAGAATACCAATCCTCGTCCCGGTAATCGTCATACACAGGCGAAGAATTATAGATAGTATCACCACTGGGAGGATCGGTTAACTCGTCCCCGACAGGTTCTTCTGGTTTCGTTTCCTTCCAAGTCGATGATGCCTTAAGATCTTGGATCCGTTTCTTGAGTCGCCGAATCTCGTGTCGTAACTCGAGGTCGCGTACTTATTGTCGGAGTCTTTTAATCTTAAGATCACGTGGGTTGGAACAGACTCCACCGCTGCCTCGGTCGGCGAATCTGCGAATAGGGCGTCGATGTTCTCCACGAGCACATGAATAGAAAACCCTCCTTTCGTTGCCTCTGTCGGCGATTCTACGAGCAAGAAAGTATTCATCTTCATGTCGAGCCATTTGAGAACCAAAAGCTTTGATACCAACTGATGCAGCGTGGTGATAAAGTTGGAAGTCAAACAAGTTGATTCTAAGAATACCCGTGAAGTACTTCCCAAAACTCTCAAAAAAGACGTAGAATGTAAATAAGATAAATAATTGAACCTGTTGATTCACACGAATACCAGGATCAATTCTTCCAACTATCGTTGATTCATAAAGAATACCGGCAGTCAGGTCCTTCGCACACTAACACACGCTGTGATAGAAAGGAAATGATTTTTTATATTTTCCAAAACTTATTTCTTTACATCATAAAATCTCAACTATTTAAAAGAAATAGAAAACTATTGGGCTTCTAATAATTAAACCAAAAGACATGAAATATTAATTATAAACTCTTGTAATTCCATAACTCATGTCGTCATTAATTGGTAAACTTTTGATCTCCCCACATCAGGGGTTCCCCGGCGTTTTGGGCCAAAACGCGCTCCCAAGACGCTCGAGTACAGATGGTCTAAACATGGATCATAAATGACATGAAAATCAATATTTTCACTAATAAATGTGGAATTGGATTATGTCGAAATTTTAAAAGGGTTTTGGGTTTGAAAAATTGAAGAATGTCACAATTAACGGGTTTAGATGTTTGTTTAAAATATTTATTACTAAAAAAAACTTTAAATTTTTCATAATTAACGAGTTTAGATGTTTGTTTAAAATCATACTGGGTTCGCTTGCCAAAAAAGAATGGATTCACTTGTTAATTCAGTACGATATAAAAACAGAAAAAGAACGTGTTCGGCCGAACCGGTCCGCCATTACCGTAATTGCAGTTGTTTAATCCTTCTAATCGAACATAAAGAAATTAATCAAATTCCTTAGGCTGCAAGCTACTGTTTGATTGACCAAAGTAATAAATTACCAGCACACGGTTTCTTTATTGATAAAACGTACAAACGAAAAATTCAAGTTACATCAATTATCAAAGGCATATATGTAAATAGAAATATCCTTTGAACCAGTCCTAGTTGAAATCAATTACAGAATTTGAAACTAACAAACAGATTAATGGGTAAGACTAACTTATTTGTATAAGAATAACTTATAATTAAATAATAAACTAATTATTCTTTTAAATCTTATTCAAGTCACCCCATGTATATTCATTATCTGAAATTTGTATAAATGAAACGTCAATCATAACCGAGTCAAATGTTGCAATTTACAAAGCGGTTTTTAATATTATCTTGGTTTTGTAGTGAACGTGCCCCTATATATATGATTACTTATCCCAAAAAAAATGTTTAATTCATTCCTGGTAAAAGAAAATGATAGCTAACTTATTACCATGATACACAGGAAAGATATGAAAACGAAACTATATATAATCTTTGGCAGAATAATAGTAGATTTTTTTTGCATATTGAATTGAAAATGGAGAAAAGGTAAAATTAAAAAACAAGTACCATTGCGCTTACAAATGACACATGATCCAAAAGCAACTTGTGACTTATTTTGCATACAATCAAGGTTATACTAACTGGATTTGATGCCTTCTTTAAGCATAATTGGACTTACAGTCTGTTTAAGAAATATTCAAATCTCATATCTTAGAAGGCTAGTTCGAAAATGTTTAGTGGCATATATGTATTTCATGCACCAGTGGAATACATATTAAGGGATAAACGAGGGGCAATATGGACCTCAAGCGATGTTGCTCTGTGGGTAGTCAATCCCATGCCTTCGGTCATATCGATCGGTTCATCTGTTGTTTTTGTTATCGTAAACTGTTGTAACACACTAGCTAGTGTCAAAGGCAAAGCCTCAAGTGCAAAGAACATACCAGGACACGATCTTCTTCCACTGCCAAAGGGAAGCAGTTCGAAATGATTTCCTTTGAGATCAATGTCCTTTTGACTTGTCAAGAATCTTTCTGGCTGAAACTCGTAAGGATCTGACCATACATTTGGATCGTGGTGCAGTTTCCAAATATTCACTAACAAACGTGTGCCTTTCGGGATGTTGTAGCCGCTAACAACGCAGTCCTCCATGGACTCATGAGGAATGGCGAGAGGTCCTGGTGGGTGTAAACGCAATGTTTCTTTGATGACTGCTTGAAGGTAGACTAACTTTTTCGTGTCTGACTGCTTCACGAGCCTCTCCCCACCAACATGCTCATCTATTTCATCTTGGACAGTTTTCATTGTGTTTGGACTGTTGAGCAGCAAAGATAACGCCCATGTTAAAGTCACAATCGTCGTGTCCGAGCCTCCCAGTAGTACTGCCTAGACGATTGAGATTACGCCAAGTGTTAATGCGATTGAATTGTAAAGTATCTAATATTATCATGGGTTAAGTCAAATTAAATAACAACACTCTCTCATTTCACCATATGTAACTAACCTATCTAATTGTCTGCTTATGTATGTAACTATTAATATGCTTTAAGAGTGCACAAATCAGCAAATAATTTAGTTTAATTAAGCTTTCCAGGCACAAGGCTTCGACAATTGCAACTTGCAAGTATCTAAGGCTTATGGAAGGCCCTACAACCAACTAACTTTCATAATTGTCTGCTCAAGGAATCATTAATATTATCCTGATAATACTTTTAAAGGGGTAAATTTAAATTACAAATAAAGACAAAAATGAGAAGTGTGAAAAGATTTTTAATCATACAAAAAACCCCTTAAAATAAATTCAAAAAAATAATAAAAAAATTATAACTTAAAATATAAATAAAAAACGGAAAAAAAATTTAAAAACTAAAATGTTTCCGCCATCATTCCCGTTAAAAAAAATAAAAAAAATTGACGAAAAGACACAATGTCGAGATCAAAGACACAATGGCGAAAATAAACAAAATGCACAATTATAATTGAAAAAATACACAATCAATCACAAATATAACACAATGTCGAACAAAATATAGCACAATGTTGAATAATATAACACAATATAAAGAAAGAAATACACAATGTCAAGGAAAAAATACACAGTCAATGACGGAAATAAAAAGAAAATGATAAATAAAAAGATACAATGATCTTTTTCACCTACCATTGTGCGTGTGTGTGTTTTTTTTAGAGCGAGATAGACGGTGGAAACATCTTTGTGTTTTACCTTTTTCGTTTGTTTTATTAAATTTTGAGTTATGATTTTTTTGTTAATTTTTTACGGGTTTTTTTATGTGGCTACAAATCCTTCTCATTTTTGTTCCCTTTAATAGAATAACTTGACCCTGCTTTTAAAATGTTTAAATCAACAAACAATGATGAAGAAATTGTAAATAGATCAAGTTTACTTGAGTTTACCAGGCACGAGGCTTTGATAACTGTATCATGATCATGACCGGGAAATTCCTCATCGGATGCTTCTTGGAGAATAGAAATAATCACATCTATAAAGACTTGGTTGCCTTCATGTTGCTTCTCGGACGCTCGCTCTCTCTTGTGTTCTTTCAGCCATCCTTCTAAGATGTTGTCAATCTCTTTCCCAACCATTTTCATCTTTTTCTTATATCCTCCGAGGTCCAAGACACTCAAGAGAGGAATGAAATCAGACACCACAAATTTGCCAAATAACTCAAATAAGTCCTTAATAGCCTTTAGAGATCGAGCACCTTTTTTGTTGCTAAGTGGAAACCTCTTGCCAGAAAGGACCCCAAGCACAACATTTAGTATCAAGTTCCCAAACCATCCTGACATCTCAATCTTTACCATATCAGAACCTTCACTCTCTTTATTCTTAATCCAAGTCTCATAGAGATCTTTCATGGATGCTTTAAGTTCTGAAACTCGAACATGTTCAAGCATCTCCACTCTTCGTTTAGAGAGAACCTTGAGCGTGAGCATCTTGCGCACTTGTCGCCAGTAATCCCCATACGGAGAAACACCGATCATGGCATAGTTATAGCCCATGATCTCTGCTGCCATTGTTTTGGGTCGACTTGCAAAGATTCGGTCATTTGTGGTGTAGCACTCTTTAGCTATAGCCGAATTACTCACCACCAGAACTCGGTAAATTCCAAGCTTCATGGTAAAAATAGGGCCATTTTTGTCTCCCATGTCACTTAAAACATGGTGAGGGAGTTGAGATCCACCTAGAAGGTGTAGGTGTCCGATAATAGGCCATGCGCCCTTAGCTTTAGGTGGTTCTCTGTTTACCCTCTTTCTTTTCATGATTTGGAGCAGAAAAGCTATTATAGTAACAAACAAAATGGCTGCTACACGAGAAACATATGAGAGACGGAACTCCATGGCTTCAATGTTCAGACACAAGAGTGAAAGTGATTATCATCGCAATATTCCCAGGCATATATAAACAAGTTAAATATGTTCTGACAAACCCATGTGACATTTCTATAGTAACAACAAAGTAGTAGTTCATATTGCGATATTATATATATTAAAAGACGACTAGCTTTCTCTATTATACCACTTGCCTATATGTTAATACACTCTCTTATTACTTGAAGAGGTAGGTCCCAGCAAAGTCATGTTGGACCCGCAAGACTCACCTTGGAGAGGAACGTCTGCGTAAAGACCAACTGGATTCGCAGGACCCACCATGCTCAGAGAGATGAAGACCTTACACGCAGTAAGCCAGCTGTTCCCGCAGGAAAACCTCCCTTGGTAAAGTACCTTGCCTGTTCCCGCAGCTGCAGATACAAGCCAAGAAGGAGGGCTACCCACACTAACAGTAAGGCTACACGCATAAGGCACTAACTCTTATACTTCAGTAATGTCACCTGAAGAAGGAATGAGCAGGGCGAGAATATTCTCGCCCAAAAGAGCCAGTCCGTACGCTTCTAGAAGATCTTTTGTACTATACCTACCAAGGTATGGACAAATAGACAAGATCTGGCAAAAGCAACCCATGAACCAATCACAGGGTGACAGCTCACCGATAATAGTACGAGGAGCAGCACGCTCCAGTACAAAATGTCACTATCAGCCGCTGCCTACCCACCAACTCCCATCGTGGCACGAACATAGCCCGTAGTTGGTGGAAAAGGAATATTATACAGCTGGCCGTACCTGCTTGGAAACCTACCTTCGGCTATAAATACTCCAACACCTTGGAACGGTATCATCATCTTATCTTCTCTAGCTATTTCTCTCTATATACACTTATATTCAGAGCAATCTAGTCTGATTCTCACGCCGGAGGGTGGTCACAAGGAGGAACCCCCCCTTCTCAGTGACGAGCTCACGGTGTCTGTTTTGCAGGTCAAGAAGAATAACCATCTTTGCTGGACCTAACCCTCGTGGGAAACATCTACTTAACCCCCAGATTATCCTTAATCTGCCGGGGTTATTTAGTGTTTCTTCATTGGCGCCATCCGTGCATTAAGCTAGAACTAATTCTTTTTCTCAGTTTTTTCAAACTTCTGGAAAGATGGTTAAGGTTACTCCGACGCCAAGGCCACCGAGTGACCAAGAAACTCCGGTAACCACAACCCCAGCTACTGGGGGAAACACCGGTGAATACACGATTTTTACGAACACTACCCCGGTTACCCAAGCCGGGGCAAGTGCAGTAAACAATCCTCCCCTGGGATTCATTGATACCCAGTTGGAGAAACAACAGACGAGGCTTCCCCGCCAAACACTAGAACAAGTTAAAGCTTGGGCGGAAGCACGTCAGAAAGAATTCCAAGCCGAGTTGGATGAACGTTTACGTTCACTCCAACAGGCCAATGACGAATTCGGAAGCATTCGACAACAGCTCAACATGAGCAATGATTGCGAGTATGTGGATGATGAAGATTGGTAAGAATCTGACAGTGACGCAAACCCTCGTCATAAGGCGAAAGGGAAGCGTAAAGAAGACTTCCACTCGAAGAGAAATTTCGAGGAAACCTTCAGACCAAAGAACACGGGGGGAAACCCACGTGACTTCTCCAAAACTTTCAGACCAACTGTTGCGAATGCGGGAACGTCCAAATTCGCAAGGGACATTGCGGAAGCAATCGCTCCAAAGAGTGCCAAACAGATGTCCAACATAGGCACTTACGATGGCATATCTGACCCGGACGATCACCTGAATAGATTTATAGCGGGGGCAACCGTCAGTAATTGGACGGAACCCACATGGTGTTACATGTTCCAAATGACGCTCGTCGGGGCAGCCAGAGCGTGGTTTGATCGTCTACCGGTCCACCACATCTATGATTGGGCAGACTTCCAGCACAAGTTCAGCCAGCACTTCAGTCAACAAAGAAAATATACTGAAGAGCAGTGGACGATCCTCAACTGCGTCCGAGAGGAAGACGAATCTTTGCTAGACTTCATCACTCGCTACAACTCAAAGAAGCTAAGTCTGGGCACCATTAGCGAAGATCTTGTTCGCGCCGCTTTCATCCAGGGCGCTGAGTACCCAGAGCTCATCCGCACGTTGACGGGTAAAGATGGCATGCCATCCACGTGGGATGCCATCATGACGGCAGCTAAACGCTTCGCCGAGACGGAGAAGCAACTGGGTAGAAATCTTCCTCAGAGCACAAACCTCTACACGCAGAGAACAAGAGAAAATAACGTCCGTACCGCCCGACAAAATAAGAAGAGGAAGCTTGGTATTTGGCAGTCAAGGATAAACTTCGACACCTCATCCGGCTCTCGCCCTCTCTTAGGCGGAAGGGACAACACGCACCCGTCGAACCGGAATCCCAGATGGACGCCACTCACCAAAAGCGTCACCGAGATATTTGCCCCCGAGAAACTCCCATGGCCAAAGGCTCCAATAATCCGACAACGTCATAACGCTGATCAGAGCAAATCCTGTGACTTCCACGGGACCAAAGGCCACACCACGGAGGAGTGCACATCTTTGAAGGATATCGTCGAAACATTCGTCAAAGATGGGAAACTCACACACCTCGTAGCGTCAATCAAGAACGGAGGGAGGAATGACAATCGGTACAAAGGCAATGAACGAAAGCCCGTCGACATCAGCATTCACATGGTTCATGGCAACGTCAGAGGAAGAAAACGACGAACAACAGAGCCAAGTGCGTGGAAGGAAGCTGAAGTGCGCTTCCCGCGTGTGCCAGGAGGGCCCAACAAAGAAGGCCCCATAGTCATCAAAAGCCAGCTGGGGCACTACATCACCTCCCGCACTCTTGCTGATAACGGCGCTTCGTCAACGGTCATGTACAGGCAGTTCTTAGACAATCTAGACGACGAAGACAAAGAACGCCTAGAAACGGTTTACGCCTCGATGGAAGGGTTCGATGGCAGCACAAACACCCCCTTGGGTATCCTATCTTTCCGCGTCACTCTCACGGACGGGAAGTACTCCCGCACAGAAGACGTGGACTTCGTCGTAATGAGGAAGCCACACCACACATACGACATTCTCTTCGGGAGAGATGGGATGGCAAGATTTAATGCCGTGGTGTCTTCGGTCCATGGCATGATGGGATGGCCAACAGCTGAGGGGTGTCGCGATGATCACGGGTATTCCCCAGGTATGCATCGCATCTTCTCATCTAAACCCAAACCAAAGATGGCTAAACCAACCATTACCGTGCCGGAAGAATGGACCTTTAATGGCAAGCACCCTGACCAGGCCGTTACCATTGGCCCAACGATCACTAATCCCACGCGCACCTTACTCAAACGCTTATTGCAAAAAAATGCTGACATCTTCGCGTGGACACCAGCTGACATGACTGGTGTACCCCGAAGTAAGGCGGAGCATAAGCTCAAGTATGACCCGGCTTTTAGGCCGGTCATACAAAAGCGTCGTGTAATGGGTGCGGAACAGGCTAACGCGTGTAGAACCCAAGTCAAGGAACTCCTTGACGCAGGCATCGTACGCGTTAGTAAATATCAAACATGGGTTGCAAATCCCGTCATGGTACCGAAATCCAACAAACAACGGCGCATGTGCATAGATTTTAAAGACCTAAACAAAGCATGCCCCAAGGATTGTTACCCGTTACCCGAAATTGACTTTAAGGTAGATTCGTTAGCACCGTTTCGCCTTAAATGCTTCCTTGATGCGTATAAGGGATACCATCAAATCCACATGGCCGTGGACGATCAGGACAAAACCGCATTTCGGACGCCCGATGGCACATTTTGTTACCAAATGATGCCATTCGGACTTAAGAATGCTGGGTCCACGTACCAACGCCTGATGGACAAAGAGTTCCATGCCCAAATTGCGAGGAACTTAGAAGTTTACATGGATGACTTGGTCATCAAAAGCCTTGAGCCAGAGGCGATGTTGATAGACATCGAAGAAACTTTCAACACGCTCAGAAAAATAAAAAAACATGAAGCTCAACCCGAGCAAGTGTTCCTTTGGGATGGAAGAAGGAAAGTTCTTAGGAGTCATCGTTACCAAAGATGGCTTCAGAGCGAACCCTGAAAAGGTCGAAGCCATTATGAAAATGGAATCACCTACTACCATCAAACAGGCTCAGACACTGAATGGACGACTAGTCGCACTTAACCGCTTTTTGGCAAATCATGCGGATAGGTCATTCCCATTCGTGTCAACATTGAGAAATTGCTTGAAGAAAACGCACTTCCGCTGGACACCAGAAGCGGAAGCAGCTTTTTAAGAGATTCGGTCACGCTTGATCGAACTCCCAACGCTCACAGCAACAGAAGTGGGGGAGGAATTAATTCTCTACCTCTCAGCCACAGACAGAGCAACCGGGGCAGTCTTACTAGTAGAACGAAAAGGCATCCAGATGCCCATCTACTATGTAAGCCGCGTCTTAACGGACGTGGAAACCCGGTACTCTACCCTGGAAAAATTAGTCTTAGCACTTGTACAGGCTTCACGCAGGCTAAGACGATATTTCCAAGGTCACCCAATCACCATTCTCACCAACTTTAAACATGCAAACGTTCTAGGCAATCCCGAGTTGTCGGGACGCCTAGCCAAATGGGCAATTGAGTTGGGGGAATACGCGATAAAGTACAAGCCAAGACCAGCCATAAAAGGCCAGGTTTTGGCCGACTTTATTGCGGAAGTCCCCGCATCGCGGGAAAAAGAGTGCCAGGAAGAGGTTCAACCCTCTCCAGCACAAGACATTAACGATGTCTGGTGACTCTATACTGATGGAGCAGCCAACAACGAAGGTTCAGGCGCAGGGTTGAAATTAATTAACCCAGCAGGCCACAGCGCGTGAAGAGAACTACAATCGACAAATGCGAAAGTACTACAACACGCGGGTAAAACTCTGCAACTTCAATGTCGGAGACTACATACTGCGTAACAACGAGGCTTCGAACCAAGAGCGCCCAGGAAAGCTGGCCCCGGTCTGGGAGGGGCCATACATTATTAAAGAAGTTTTGGGAAAGGGAGCATACCGGCTCGAAAGGCTCGATGGCACCCCCATCCCAAGAACATGGAATGGAGCTCAATTACGCAGATGTTACATGTAGATCAATTCCAAACTTGTAAAGAAAAGGCCTAGAGCCACTTCTAATGGAAATGATTCTCCTTATCACATTGTGTTGATAGCCTTACCTTTATACTTATGAACTGACCACACTGATATGCCGGTATTCACCGCATAAATAAGTGAGGGAGGAAGTAAGTCGTTTCGTGTGGAAAGCGGGACAACCCGCATAAACACAAAAATAGTAAATATTTCTAAGGGGAAGATGAGGAAAACCTTCACGCAGGTCAGATATAGATAAAGTTTGGTCATCCTACTAAGTGAAAGTGACGGTCCTACCCGCACAATCATGATAGAGGAAACAGAACATTAACCTATTATCTAACACGCGTCGAAAGGTTAACTTATTCAAAACACTTAGAAAATTGCTAAGTTAAACTAAAATACGCATGAGCAAATCATATAATGTTTACAAGGCAACGCGTTAACAAAACATTTATATTCACAATAAAAGTTGTTCAAACATTACAAAATGGCTAGGTATCTACACGCCTACAAAAAATACAAATCTATCCTAACGGTTGGAAGGAATCTCAAGATTCAAGCTTCGGGACCATTTCCTCCAAACCCACTTGAACCCGCACCATCAGTCGGCTGCGGCGGTTCGAGGAAAGCTTTGAGAACAGCTAGCCCGTCATCAGCAGCAGCAACTTCATTCACCTTCTCCACAACCGAATGCGGGAAGGCAGCATACTGGTTCACAGCTTGGTCATAGGCAGCTTCAATATCAACATCGTGTAAAGGAATATTGGAAGGCGGGATGCCTTTATCTGCAAATCCTAGACCAAGCAAGAAACCAGCCTTCTCCCCATCCTCATGAGAAGCGTTGAGGGTTGCGCTCATGGCATCATCATAGGATGTTCGCGAATATCCGATGCACGATCTACAATAAAAAATATATATAAAAAACTTTTCTAAGTATAAAGAAAAGCGCAAAGCAAAGAAATTATTGAGCTATGCGTACCTGCGGCAACGCTTCTCGTAGAAGACAATCCTTATTGGATAGAGCTTCTTGAAGGGTAGCTTGAGCTTGATCGCGGGCGCGTTCGGCTTCATTCTTGTTGAGGTTGGCAAGCAACACGTCCTTGGCAGCAGCCTCTTCAACGCCTTTAAGCTTGCGCTCAGTGCGATCAAGCACAACCCTTTGATCCAAGAGCTCCTGTAGCTTCTTGGCATCCTCTAAAGCCAAAGCCTCATGAGCCTGCTGAAGCTTCTCCAGTTTGGCTTTAAGTTCCTCATTCTCAGCGCGCAGAGGCTCAGCAATGGCTTCAGCTTTGGTGGCCCTTTCGGTCGCATTACGCGCAGTTTCCTTGTCTAACCTAAGCTGTTCGTTAACAGCTTGAGTAGCCTTGGAGCGGGCCTCATGCCTGGCTTGGATCTCGGCCTCAAGGTCCTTGAAGGCCTTTTCTTTTTCAGCAGCGGTGGCGGCAAGCTTCTTGTTCTCCTCCCGCAGCGATCGCACCTGAGCCACCTCCAGGCTACGCGCAGTCTTTAACTTGTCGTTTTCATGACAAAGTAACTCGACACGCGGCTGCATCCGGGCGAGAAGAATTCGAAGCTCGTTGGACAACCTGCCTCCTGGTAGCTAGCCATAGCCTCCCCCAGTGCACCGCTTGGAGCGGCATGGCGCGCCCATTCGACGTTGTTTGCAGCCGTCCTGAGAGTCGTGCCTCGGCGGATATTCCACCTTGGCGCATAGACCTCATTAGAATCTGAAAATGCAACAAAAAACAGTTAAGAAAAAATGAATCAGGAGGAATAACAGGCCAAAGTAACCCCACGCACCTGTAGGGTCGATAACAGGCCGATAGCCGCTAAACCCATCACCTGAACCTAAAGGATATCCATCCAAGAGGTCAAGGAGATGGGAAGGAGGCAAAGGTTGGACTCCCTCATCAACAGAGGTAAGTCTAGAGGTCCCAACTCTAAACATACCTGAAGAACTGGCCCCAACAGAGGTAGTCGCTGACGCCGAATGTGACAATGCAGAAGCCATCGAGGTAGAGACCATCGGAGATGAACTCATTTGAGATGAACTCATAACCGTGGTAGCCGCCGCAGATGAGCTCGCGGAAAAAGTCACCGCCGGTCCGGTGAAGGATGTAGTAAAGATGGCACTGACGGCCGGCGGAGATGACGTCATAACTGGAACAGTTGCTTCAACAGTATGAGCAACTGAACCAGCACCAGAAACAGGGCAGCCGCCTGGGTTATCGCCTCGGATAGGTTGACCAAACCTATCGTCGTGGGTCCTGAACCGCTTCCTCCCGCACCGCTCTCGAAAGCGGATAAGTCCACTCCTGCATGAAGAAAAACAAAAGATATTAAAAACAAAGGCGGAAGGAAATGCGGAAAAGGTACACAAAAAATATACTTACTGGCTTTCTTGATCCTGAAAGACCTGACAGGCGGAGATAGACCCGATGAAACTGGCCTCTTCGCGCCAGTCACCTTCGCAGCGCTTGGTGGCTCGGAAGTGACAGCCGTTGTCTCAACCTCTGAGACAATGGTCTCGTCACCACCACCAAGGTTCCCCGCCGCCTCCTCACTTTCAGTCTCGGAATCAGACTGATTCCCCAGGTCAACGACGGAAGCAACTTTCGCCTTGCCCTTCACGCCAGCAGCCTTCTTCCTCCTCACAAAGAAAGGCCCATCTGCGGATCCCTCATCAGAAGATGACAAAATCAGAGAAATTCCAGCAGAAGTTTGAGCATGGAGAGAACGAGGATTAAAGAACTCCTTACCTGGCCGAGTGGCGCTTAAAATTTCGTGGCCTGGCGGGTAGACCTCTGCGAATCTATCCACCGTCTGCTCCAAAATGGGCAACTCGTTCTCATCGAGATCCCGAGTACCCAACCGTGCGGGACCACCAGTCTCCCGCGGATGCAAGAGCGACTGTAAGTCGTTCCCCTCTGAAATAAAAAAGATAATGTTAGAAGAAAATCCTAAACCAACACAAAAGACGGAGCATACCGTAAGGAATATAGTTCAAACCGTATTCAAGGACGATGGGTATTTGCGGCGTCCCAGACCCGGCATCCTTCCATATGCGGCTCATCCCAAGCATCACCATCCCAGACTCCGCGAAGCGATTAACCGGAGTCTGGATCTAAGAGATCTTGGCGAACCATTCCGTCTCCTGGTAATTGGAGGCGTGAAGGTTAGGGAGTGCCCTCCCATTCTTGAACGTCATCGCGATATGGACGACGCGAGCGGAGAGGTAGAAAAACTCCCGCTTCCAAGAACGAAGACTACGCTCAGTAGCGCAGATCTTCAACCCCTTGATCCGAGTAACAAGGGTATACCATCCCTGGATGCACCTCCAGGTGTAGAAGGTCATCAGACGGTCGACGCGGGGCTCGATGTCCAAAATACAGCACACCCATTCGAAATGGCGAACTTTAGCAATCGCCATTGGGTGCACCTCCGTCAAATGCACACCGTGTTTCTCCAAAACACGGTATACGAACTTCGTTAATGGGAATCTTAGATTCCCATATATGAAGAACGCGGCGTAAACCCCTATCTTGCCCTTAGGGGCATCGTACACCGTCTGGTTGGGCTCCGGAAACTCTGGCTCATACGGCTCCAGCATGAACTTCTTGATGATGTAATGGTATACATCGACAGAAAGAGTACACTGGCACTCGCCAGCAGTACTCTTATCGTCCTTATCGGACGTAGACGTCGGGTTCTCGAGGTAAACGTCAGACTCCTCGACGTTAACCTCAGGATCATGAGTAGAAGAAGACATTTTTTAAAAGTTAAAGAAAACGGTTTCAGGAGAATGCTCGCCGGAAAAGATGAGTATTCGCCGGAAATCGCTTAAAAGGAAAAGAAAGGTGAAGTGAATGTATGGGACGAGATACACCCTCTCCCCCCTTATATACTCATCGCAATGAATGCGATGAATTTAATGCGGATGAGAGAGAAAGCGCAGGCGCAATAACACGATGACACGTGTGGATACAGCAAGCTGGCAACAGGTGTCGGAATGGCGCGTGTCATGAAACTCGCGCCCACGCGCCTGAAAAAGCGTCATGATTGACCACATGCTGTCACGTCGTCATAACTTCCTGCACGTCCTGAAACCGTTAGAAGACGCCAACGTCCCTTCAACCGTTTGGACTGTCCTTATCTTTTCACCAACTCTCCGAATTCCAAAAAGATTCAAAAAGATTCAAAAATAAGAGGGAATATACCCCCTTACCTTGGAAAAAAAGAAACCGTAAGACAAGTGCGGGTACAGTGTCAAGGCGAAACCCTTCACATACTTAGCACCTGTAGGGAATTGAAACCAAGAAGGATCTTATGGGCCATGCTTGCGGAAAGAGAAATAGCACCCCCGCATGACGGGAACGTTGAGAACTAGATTGTTTGAAGCTTCAAGGTGGAATTGGTTGTTTAACATAACTGATCACTATGTCAAACTACCAAAACCTCGTGGAGAATCTACACAAGTGAAACTCAACGCTCCCGACTTGCGAGGAGGTTACACACCTACCCGCATCATACCCAAAGATCAGGCAGAAAAGTCGGGAATTTCTGCAAGTGACATTAGGAAAACTGCGGGAAGAATCCCTACGGAAAACCTTAAAAAACGAAAAACCCTCTTCAAAACCCCTTGCTTAAAGTCCAAAAGTTCCCCTCATTAACAATTCATGAGAAGAACAATGGACTGGGGGGACTTGAAGAGGTAGGTCCCAGCAAAGCCATGTTGGACCCGCAAGACTCACCTTGGAGAGGGACGTCTGCGCAAAGACCAACTGGATCCATAGGACCCACCATGCTCAGAGAGATGAAGACCTTACACGCAGTAAGCCAGCTGTTCCCACGGGAAAACCTCCCTTGGTAAAGTACCCTGCCTGTTCCCGCAGCTGCAGATACAAGCCAAGAAGGAGGGTTACCCGCACTAACAGTAAGGCTACACGCATAAGGCACTAACTCTTAAACTTCAGTAATGTCACCTGAAGAAGGAATGAGCAGGGCGGGAAGTACAAAATTTCACTATCAGCCGCTGCCTACCCACCAACTCCCATCGTGGCACGAACATAGCCCGTAGTTGGTGGAAAATGAATATTATACAGCTGGCCGTACCTGCTTGGAAACCTACCTTCGGCTATATATACTCCAACACCTTGGAACGGTATCATCATCTTATCTTCTCTAGCTATTTCACTCTATATACACTTATATTCAAAGCAATCTAGTCTGATTCTCACGCCGGAGGGTGGTCACAAGGAGGAACCCCCCCCCCTTCTCAGTGACGAGCTCACGGTGTCTGTTTTGCAGGTCAAGAAGAATAACCATCTTTGCTGGACCTAACCCTCGTGGGAAACATCTACTTAACCCCCAGATTATCCTTAATCTGCCGGGGTCATTTAGTGTTTCTTCATTACTTTATCTTCGTCTTTCTTTAAACAGTATATAAGTGAAAATGACTAGTCTTTCTTTAAACAGTATATAAGTGAAAATGATTATCATCGCATTCCTAGCATATACAAGTTAAATATGTTGTGACAAACCCTTGTGTCATTTCTATAGTAACAACAAAGTAGTAGTTCATATTGCGGCTATTATATCTATATCTATTATATATATATATATATATATATATATATATATATATATATATTATAGGAGTAAACGACCCCATTTTTGTTGCATATTATACAAGTAAAAATGCATAGAATTTTAAAAATATAGGGGTAATATAGTCTTTGCTCATTCAAGAATAATTTACAATAATAGTCCTTCAACTTCAATCAATTTTGAATAATTTATTAAATAGTTACACATTTTCTCCCTTTATAAACCAACTACCCCCACGATTTTTAATGGCCATAACTTTTTCACACGTTAATATTTTTAATAAAAAAAATACACCATAAAAAAGAGCATTTTATTCTTTTTAATTTGAGTATGATATTGCTGTAGTTTATTAATTTAAAAAAAACTAACATGTTATGTGAATCCAGTTATTACTGGCAATGGGTTGAGCAAGTTTGGCTAATGGTGTCAGAACGGGTTAAGGTTGGAACAAGTTTAATACAAAAAAAGGTCAATTTAGTTCTTCTCGGGATGGGTTTAGATTGAAAGGGGCCATGTCAAACGGGTTTAGGGTTAAAACATTTTTGGGTTGGAACAAGTCCGTCAAAACGGATTGGTTAAAAAGTACTTTATTTGAAATTACTGTACATTTTCATCTTTGTTTCTTGATTGTCGCCACCAATTACCCAAGCATCAGTTACGCAGCAATGTTTATACATATCGATTTGCTCGCGTCTAGGCATTGTGTGGCGTGCTTACTGGCACCGGCTACGCGTTCGATGCCACGTTAAATGCATACCACCGTCGAGTTACACACATATCGTTGCGAGTTTACAAATATACTAACACCGGTTGCGTTTGAGCGTCCGCCGCTGCATCGCGCGGGCACCTGGCTAGTATATATTAAAAGACGACTCCTTTTAGCTTTTGTCTATTATACCACTTGCTTAATATGTTATACACTCTCTTATTACTTTATCTTCTTCTTTCTTTAAACAATATATAAGAGTTTTTATATGTAGCACTTACCCATTTAAAAGTTTTGTTTAGTCGAAATTTATATATAGCTTAGTAAGTTATCGTCTAAATGGTGTTATTTACCGCTACGAAGCACGAGCTACAATTATTCTTTTCATTTGTGTTTTGAGTAACGTTAAGGTTTTTAGATGTTCGCAGTTTTGTTTTCCTGTGTCACAAATCCGTGCAACGCACGGGTTATAAAAACTCATTAATACTATATTATATATTATATTGTCAGAGAAGAGTGAAGGAGGTTACAACTGTTTTTTCTGTTAAACTCTAGTAATGTAAAAGTACCTAAAAACAAATCTTAGTCGTAGAAGCATCCGTTTTTGGCAGTTTTCAAGGCATTTTCATGGTATGCTCCCACTATGTTTCTCACTCTTCTTCTTCCATTTAACTCCCACTCACAACAACTCAATTTCATCCAGCTTGAAATCAATTCATTATGCCCACCATCACCTGCAAATGTGAAACCCTAGATGCGATTAGTCGTCTCCATCAATTCTAATTTCTAGTTTTTTTCTTGCTGTAACTGTCGGGTTTGATGATCTGCATGTCAAACTCCACATAGACGATATATATATATATATATATATATATATATATATATATATATATATAGAAGGTTTAAATAAAAAATAATTGTTTTGTTAGAAGTGTGAGAATGCTTTAAAAATAAAGCAAACCAACTAAATAGGAAACTATACCATGTAAATAGGAAACTATATGGTTTTTAGAAACTATTAATCTCAACCACTAGATCATAGATCCAAGGGTCTAGATCTCTTCTTATGCTTCTTACAAAAATATTGTTTTTTACATTAACCCTACTATATATATATATATATATATATATATATATATATATATATAGGAGAAAGTTAACGTACAAATGAAATTAACGTGCTAAACGTGAGAATCAAGTAGAGTAATTATGTATACAAGTAGAGTAATTATCATAGAGTAATTACGTAACTACTCTATGATAATTACTCTACTTGTATACATAATTACTCTACTTGATTCTCACGTTTAGCACGTTAATTTTATTTGTATTTGATCCAAACCCTATATATATATATATATATATATATATATATATATATATATATATATATATATATATATAAAGCAAATCTAAGGGACCTCTTAAAATTTAAGAGGTACAACCTTTGCTTTAGATACAATCCGCATTGCATAAAGTTTTGAGATCTTAATGACAATATAGTCATTTGGTTATCATATATACGGTTAATATAATTTGATTCAAAAATAATTACAAATATGGTCCTTCAACTTAAATTAAGTTTTGTTAATTTGAGAAATAGTTATATATTACCCCGTTATTTTAAATCAACTACCCCACGATATTTAAACGACCATAACTGTCTCACACGTTAATTTTTTAAAAAAATATTACACCATAAAAACGAGTATTTTATTCTCTTTAATATGAGTATAGTATTGCTATAGTTTTTTAAGTTTTTCAGAAATAACATGTTACGTGATAGTCGATCAGACTGAAACATGTCGGATCATGCAAGTTCGGGTCATGGGTCAGAACGGGTTAGGGACGAAATGAGTCGATACAAAAAGGGCTATTTTGGTTCGGGTCAAGTCCGGATGGTTCAGATTGAAAGAGGCCCAGTTAGAATAGGGTTTAGGTTAGAATGGTGTTGAGTCGGAACGAATTTATTTAAAAGATTTTTTTCTTAAATAACTGTATATTTTAGCTTTGCTTCTTGATTTAAACCGCCAATTACACATATCAAACACCACGTAACGCACATAACACAACTTTGGTAAGTGCTTAACTCGACGTCCCACACAAGTAATCAGCATAAGTTGCGCGCACTATGCCGGTTACGCATGTATATGCCAGTCACATGCATTCCAATGCCGGTTAAACGTGTTCAATCGTTAGTTTCACTCACATTGGCTTTGTTAGTGTTAAGTGTCTAGTTTCGGGTTATGCGCGTACAGGCATCAAGTTACGTGTGTACCGACATCGATTGCACGTTCAATGCAGCGTTATGGCGTTCACCGACACCAGATTGTGCACGTACACGCATTGTGCGACACACATATCGGCACTGGTTAAGCGTTCAATGTCGTGTTACATGAATACCATAGCAAGGAGGCTACGTGTTGGATGCATTTTTTACGTGTGTATCCGGCTGCATCGCACGAGCACATGGCTAGTATATACAGTATATAACCTTTTGTTACTATTCTCGTTATTTAGTATTTTTCTAAAAGTTTTTTGTAAAATTATTTATAAATCTTGAAGTAGTTGCATTCTTGAAGGTTGCTTCGGAAGGAAGTTATGATACGATTATAGTTGATTTTTATGATACCATCGGTATACATACCTCGGCCTAACTACTCTATATAACTAATTTAATATTCTAACATGGAAATTACACTTCAGGTCCCGCTCAATAACTTTTCCAAAGGCTGTGTTTTGAAGGGGAAGGTTCATGTACATTTTAATCTTAACATGAGAACGTAGGAAATAATACTAATTTACAAAAAAATGAGAACATAAGAAACAATTCCAACTACAATACCAATGTACATAAACAATGATTTATAATAACAAAGAAAAAACCTAAAAATTACAACAAAAGAAACAAAATCAAGAACAAAATAATAACAACATATACCAACGAATACTTATAACAGCAAAAGAAAAAATCTAATAATAACAACAAAATATAAATCAGCAAATACATATAACGTCTCATAATCGAAATTTTGCAAATACGAACAAAAAATAACAGCAAACACCAATAAAAATAAACTTAATGATAACAGCAAATTGATTCTCACTGTTTTCATGTTAAGAATAAAATGTATTTAAATCCTGTTTCGTGTTTTGAATTGGTTGTTAATTAGATACTTCGACCCAGTGGAGTTATGTTAGGATAACCCTTAGAGGGGGTCAAGCTCCAAGCAGTAAAGATAAGGAATAGATATTTTGGAACGATTTTTCTTCTCTGATTTCTTAACTTGAAGTACAAATGCTTA
Source organism: Bidens hawaiensis (assembly GCF_021521415.1). NCBI lineage: Eukaryota > Viridiplantae > Streptophyta > Magnoliopsida > Asterales > Asteraceae > Bidens > Bidens hawaiensis. Next base: position 69,705 of record NW_027493074.1, on the reverse strand, counting down.
AATAAACAAGCTAGCCTACACTACATGCACTTTATTTGGAGAACAATAAGGAAACATGCAAAACAATAAGAGAACATGCAAAACAAACATGCAACGTGGGCTATCCCCACTAACTATTTTCCTAACTTCTTTCCTAACTTGTAGCACATCCATTTGACTGGGATGACCGGGTTGCCACTTTCTGCCTCGGGTCTTGGGTATGGGTCGGTTGAGATGGCTCCGGGATCGCATCAATGACCACCCCTTGAGAATCGACCTTGTCCTCAAGGTCGTCGATAGCAACAGTGGACGTAGCAATGGATGATGTCGGTTGCAGTCCCTTTAAAGTGACATTGCCGTTTTTGTGACGGAATGTTAAAGATGGGACCGAAAAATCTGCGGTAACTGGTCCTAATGAATGAAGCCATTCGAAACCCAAGATAAGCTCGTAACCTTTGAACGCAAACAAAAAGAGTGGCACTTCAAACGAAGACTTGTCAAGGCGAAGCGGAACCGTCGGACAAAAACCTTGACATTCAAGTGGCTCACCATTTCCAACGAGAACCGGAAATGGCACGGTGGGTTGGACGGCTAGCTGTAACAAGGTGGCCATATGGGGTTGGATGAGATTGTGAGTACTACCCGAGTCCACAAGGACACTAACGGGGCGTTCATGAATGAAACCGGTAAGCCGCATGGAAGTTGATGGTGCGAACCCCAAGTAGAGGGCTGGGGTAAGGCTGAGAAAACGAGGAACCGTAGACGAATCCTCGAGTATAGTAACCGAAGTGACTGGTGAGTCTTCAGGAAAATTGTCGACTATGAGCAGAAACTGAGGGGGTTGCAACGATGCCCCGGCACATACTTTTCGGGGCACTTGAAACACAGTCCAGCCGCACGGCGTTGTTGCAACTGTTCGGGAGACAAACGGGCTGTGGGAAGTGATGATGTAGTGGTATTAGGGGCTGGTAACAAAGCCGGAGGATGGATTGGTGTGGACAGCATGGCAGGAGAAGTGAGTGCGGTTATTAAAGGAGTCGGAGGAGAAGTGTAAGATGTAGGTGCAGATGGTGTTGGGTTGGCTAGACTTAGTTTATCTTCCACCAATTTTGAGACACCATAAGCTTGGTGTAGAGAAGTTGGTTTGAGGATGGCGAGTTCAGATTGGATTTCGGGTTTAAGGCCGGATAAGTAGCAATTTAGTAGTGCATCTTTGGGTAGGCCGACTATGCAGTTGCATAGTTTCTCGAATTCCTTTTGATAAACGGTCACGGTTGAGGTTTGCTTCAACTTGAATAAGGCCGCTTGATGGTTTGCGTATGTGGATGGACCAAACCGCAACTCTAAGTCACGGGAGAAATCAGACCAAGTCCCGAGCAATTCGTTATTGTCTAGGTATTTGTACCAACTTAGTGCCTCCCCGGTGAAGTAGAATTGTGTCAAGGTGACTCGTTCGGTTTCGGGGGTGCGATAGTATTTGAAGTAGTTGTTGGCTTGGAAAATCCAATCCAAGGGGTTTGAACCATCAAACATGAGTAGGTTAACTTTTAGTTGTCGAGGGTTGTTTGTGTCTGCAAGTGAAGGACCAAAAGAGCCGAATGAAAGAGTTTTGTGCATCTCTTTGTCTTTGTCTTTCATGATGGTGGCAATCAATTTGTTGGAGAGTTCTAGGTGATGTTGGAAAGCAGCTTGTAAGGATTGAAACTGGGCATCCGATCGAGCTTGGGTTTGGGCAGCGGTTTCGGAATTATGCGAGAGGAGTTGATCAAGTTTCTCACATAAGGAATGAAAGGGTTCGTCGGAAGGATCTTTGCGTGGAGGCATCGGGAGTGGAGAAATGAAAGCACCCAAATTGTTAGGATAACCCTTAGAGGTGGTCAAGCTCCAAGAAGTAAAGATAAGGAATAGATATTTTGGAACGATTTTCTTCTCTGATTTCTTAACTTGAAGTACAAATGCTTAAATAAACAAGCTACCCTACACTACATGCACTTTATTTGGAAAACAATAAGGAAACATAAAAAAAATAAGAGAACATGCAAAACAAACATGCAACGTGGGCCATCCCCACTAACTATTTTCCTAACTTCTATTCCTAACTTGTAGCACATCCATTTGACTGGGATGACCGGGTTGCCACTTTCTGCCTCGGGTCTTGGGTATGGGTCGGTTGAGATGGGTCCGGGATCGCATCAAGTTATGTGCACACATGCCGAGAGCATATGGCTTCATATGCACATAATTGAGAATATTTTTGCAAATTGCCGGCATGTGTTTAAAGGGTTAGTTAATTACGCATGGACAACCGTTCCCACATATGTTAGGCAATCTTGTGCTCAATATATATTTCAAATTTTCATGAAGTAACAATAGTGTTATTATTTATTATTGAAATATTGTATACCGAAATCTAAACGCAATGGTGTTCAGCTGGATTAATAATTCTTCTATAATTTCAGTGTTTTTTTCAGGATCATTTGAGAAGTCATGGGTATTGCTATAGTTTGTTCTATAGTTATTAATACAATAACGTGACCTGGTTGCGCCATGGCCTTGTTGATCTAAGTTGTCTGATATAAGATGTTGAAGATTTGTGCCTGGCGTGGCAAAATTGTTGGATGACAAATTCCCTTTGCTAACTCTTTTACAATCATGGCAGTTTGAGGTATTTGATCAAATAAGATCATCCAGTTTGGTTCTTTTGCTCCGATGTTTGAGCAGATCTGAGCCTCTTTATTGCGAATGATAGTTCTTATTTTGGTTTCTTAATTTACGTTGCGATGCACTGTTTGTAAATGATACATTGTTAATAAAGATTTTGAATAGGCTTGTAAATGAACCGAATGAACAAGAACATGGGCATGTTCGTGTTCATTCATTTAACTTTAAACGATCACAAATAGTTAATGAACAAATATTTGTATTCATGTTTGTTCGTTTATGTTTGTTTGTTAATTGAAAATTCTAAAAACATAAATGAACGAATATAAGTGTACACACATAAATAAATAGATGTAAACAAGCATAAATGAACACAAATAAACAAAAAAAAAACCCTTAAGTGCATGATTAACATCCATAAATTACTTGGTTAAAGGAAAATAAACGAACAGACTGAAATGAACGTAAATTAATTAATGAAACATGGTGTTAATGTTCGTTCATTTAATTAAATGAGCACAACTTTTTGTTAGTGTTCATTCGTTTATTAAATAAACGAACTTCCTGTTAAATGATTCATGTACAATACACCGAACGCTTAGTTCGTTTACATGCCTAATTTTGAAGATAAATAATTAACATAATACAACTTAAATGTTAATGAGTTCATTGTTATTATAGGTTTACTCAAGATATAGTTGGGTTAAAGTTTGGTACAGAAGCTTTCTACAATTGTGGTAAGCCATTGCAGTGGAGAGAACTAGGGCAAAGGAATGGAAATTTGACAAGTTACTTTTGGTTCATTTAAGTTTTTTTTAGTCAACACTAAACTACAACCACTCTTTGATAATCTATAGCCATTTATTTTTAGAACAAAAAACAACATAATTCCTATAGTTATTTATAAATAGCTTTTACATTTTTTTCAAATCTTAGTGATTTTGTAAATTAATTAACCTTTCGGTATCTATAATCATTTTCAAATACCTTTTTCATTATACATTTCTTTTTACATGGTTTTAGTTCACAAAAACATTAATTGTATATATAATTATTTATTATATTTTCATCGATTATTATTGATTGTAAAACTTAATAACTGTAGGTTCTATGGACGGATCTAACAACAAAAAACTAGTGTCTTGGATCAATCTCAACACTAGCTAGCGGAAATCACTAGTGAGGAATCGAGATCTCGGATCTTGTTTGGTTTAGTTATTACCCGAAGTAAAAAGAAAGAGAAGGAGAGGAGAGAGTAGGTGAATAGATAAGATGATAATATGGTAAAAGGTTATGTTTGTATGATAAGCATACACTATAAATAGTGTATGTTCTCATGCACCATTCTATCAATATTTGCGGCCCAATGGGCTTTGTTTACGTGGTATCTATCCCAAACATACAAGGAGTAAAACCGACAAGCCAAATGAATTACAACTTTGATAGAACGAGTAAATACAAAAGACTAATATACAAAACGGGCCCTAAAATCTCCCTCTAGTCTTTAGTATTTAATCCGTTAGCTCTCGTCTTCACTCGGTTTCATACTCGAAGCCGTCTTCGCAATTGTATAGTTAATTGCCAACAAGATAGCGCACGAACTTGTTGAACTTCTTAACTATATCTTCAGTTTTTTCGCGTCTGACTTTTTCAAAAGTTTCGAGTGGCGATTTGTACAGCTTCATCAGATCTTCTTTGTTGAGCGCTGCAAGCTATTGCTCATCAAAGAAGCAGAGATGGTGCATATCTTCGCAATGAACTACCACCTCTCCTGTTGTGCTGTCGAATTCCCAGCAGATGAAATGCTTGAACAAGTTGGGGAGGAATGTTTCTTGAAGCGCGAGTGGAAGGATAACTACCCGACGTTCACAGTCAATCTGGGTAGGTCTTACAAGTCGACGGAGATTAACCCGTTCACCAACAAGCCGTCCAAAAGTCGAAAATACAAGATGCCAGACGATCATGGAGAACCAATTTTTCACGGCATGCCCTTCGATGACGACTTTCTCTTTGACTTCGTCGCTTAGGAGTTCGACAATCAGCACGGCGAAGTTATTCTTCACTGTGAACGCACTCACGAACTGCGGTTCTTTGATGAACACGAACTTGCAGGTTTTGGACTAAGCGACTTGAAGAAGCTTGTGAAGTCGCCCTTATGTACTGTTGAAGATGTCCGTCGTAACAACACGGACGCCATCGTCGAAAAGGTCAACAAGTTCGTCCAACTACTTGTTGAAAAGCACCCTTTTCAAGATCAAGACGATATCTTCGAGTATGAGTCCGAGTGCGAGCTTTGATGGAAGTTAATAAGACAAATACCAAAGACTAGAGGGAGATTGTAAGGCCCAATTCTAGTTTATCTTTCATATTTGTTTTTTTTTTTATTTTGTATATGTATGTTTTGGCCCAAGGCCGTATGTAGTAAAGCCCATTGGGCCGATTCTATTAAATACATGTGCATGAGCACCCACACTGTGACATCTGACCCGATCCGACCCGACCCAGGTACCCGTTTCTCCGATCCGATCTCTTTCTTTTATGATTTAATATTTATTTATACTTATACTTTATTTTTAATAATAATAATTTATTTTCCTTCCCGCCTCTTCCTCTCTTTTCCTTTCCGCCGTCCCGTCCCTCTTCTTCTCCGCCTTCTTTTCCCTCTTGTTGCCGTCCCGCCCTTAAGCCTTGTTTCCCCCTTTTTTCTTAACTCTTTGCTTGTCCTTTGTTCCTTCCCGCCTAAGGTTGTCTGCGCAGCTCCACGCGCCAGACTCCTTGCAAGGAAGCCTGCGCGAAGACCAGTTGTTCCTGCGATACGCGAGGCGAACTGTTCTCGCAGCGCACTAAGAATTGTAGTTCTTCCCGCAGCGCGCTAAGAATTGTAGTTCTTCTCGCAGCGCGCTAAGAACGGAAGTTCTTCCCGCGGCGCGCTATGAATGGTAATTCTTCCCGCGGCGCGCTAAGGATATTAGTTCTTCCCGCGGCGCGCTAAGGTTTGCTCTGTCAGCCTTCGCCCTCGCGCGTGCGCTCGAGCCTTCTCGCGCTAAACCCTTTGAGTTTTCTTCTGTTTAATCTAGCCGTTTGCTCTTGAGATGTCTCTTCTTCTGTGCTGTTGACCTGACCTATCTTATGTCTGAAAAGTTACTTTCGGCGTAGCATGCCCGCCAACCCCATTGGTTGACAGAAAAAGTGACTGACATTATCTTTGGAGATCTGCTTTTCCATGCTTGACCAGTACCTTTATCTGACCCGCCGATGCCTGTTTACTGTTACCTGTCAGCTTTTCCTTGTTTCCTGCAGCTGCCATATCTTTTGCTTTTTGAGATCTTTTCCCCTTTTCTAGGGATTGTGTTCCCTAGGGTTTCCCTATAAATAATGATGTTATTTTCTTAACACTACACACACAAATACTTATTATCTTTCTCTTCCTTTGCTCTCTGCCGTTGTCCTCTGCCGTCTCTTCTCTTTGCCTTCGCCTTCTATCCTGTTCTGCCCTGCTTTTCCGGTAATACATATATATTATAATAAATTGTTTAAGTTACTTATTAATTATGCTAACTTATAATCAAGACTTAAAACCAATCATTAAAACAATAATCTTATTTATAGGTTAACTTGTGCTTGTTTAAAGTTGGTTCTTGCTTTATCTTACACCGCATCGTTTGTCAAGTGAGTAATCTCGTACCTAATCCCTTTTTATTTTTAATGTTTTGGGATGTTCATGTGTTCATACAAACTTAGAGTCTTAAACTTGTTTATGAACTTTAGTCGCGCAGTATCCCATGTGTTGAGGACGTAGACTTGGCTGTTTATTTGTATGTGTGGATCATTAACCGTCTTGTCGGTCTATTCCGCAGTTCTCATGGTACCATTAGATGAACACGGGGAGAACAATCGTTTATGGTTTTCTCTTTTGTTTACACTTGCACAGTCTTTCTTGTTTGTGAGCTCAATTGTGAGCACTGGCAGTCTATGAATCTTAGAGTTGGTCCCGATCAGATTACACCCTTGTTGAAAACCAGACATACACATGTTGCGCGCAGATTTATTGTTATCTATGTATTGTATTAAACTTGATTTCTCACCAACACGCAAGTGTTTGACGTTTTATTTTAACACATGTTCAGGTTTGCTGTAGCTACATTTGGAGCTTGTGGACACGTAGGACGTTTTTACTTTTGGACCTAGATTAAAATGTATCAAGACAAGTTATTATTGTTCGAATATTTTGTCTTATAATATATTGATTTATGTTGAATTATGTTATCTTGTGTTTACGTTGCGCGTGCGCGAATGAATATATTTATTAAATATTGACACCCAATAGTGTCACGAGTAATGAAACAATATGTGGCGCCCCGATGTATAATCCGCCTTTGGTCGGGGTGTTAAAGATTGGTATCAGAGCTCGTTGACTTTAGGATAGGTGGTTAGACGTAACGGCCTAGAATACCTAAGAGTCCCTTCTCGCGCATGAGAGAAATCTCATGTTTGCGCGCTTATTGTTAATTACTCGTTATTTATAAATATGCTTGCGCAGACGCAGCGTATGGTTTTATGTTTTATTTCGCGATATTTCGATTTTTGCTGAATTTCGATTTTTATTGATTTTACTTACATATTCGTTTGTTGGGATTGAAAATCCGAAAAGTCATGGTGATACATGAATAGTTGATTTTCAATTTCCATTTACGATTATGTTCTGAGGTTGGAGACTTGAAAAGTCATGGTGATACATGAATTGTCAACCTCCAATACTCATTTTCTTTTATATTTTATATTGAGGATTGAAAAGTCATGGTGATACATGAATCGTCAATCTCCAATACTCGTTTACTAGTCATTTTAAATTGAGAATTCGGAAAGTCATGGTGATACATGAATTGTCGATTCTCGATTCGAATTTGTTATCTGTACTAAGTTTGCATTCAAATTCATGTTTTGCTTTAACTGTTGATGGTATCTAACCCCGCGAAACCAAGCTTTATAAGATTATGCTTTGCGCTAAGATATTAACAAAACTAAAACTTTTATAGAATGCCTCCGCTATCAGCTCGTTATCAAAGGAGAGAAGCCTCGCGCAGGCGTAGACAGCAACGTTCCCAGGAAATGGCCGCCGCAATAGCCCAAGCTTTGAGCCAAAACAATACCTCCAGTTATAACATTAAGTCCTTTAACGCGGGTAACCCTCCAAAGTTCACAGGTCTTGAAGGAGCCACCGTGATGCTCCAATGGCTCGAGAAGATTGAAAACACTTTCCTCCACACCCAATGCCCCTCAGACAGACGAACCCTATATGCTTCCAGTGTCCTGGAATCTAGAGCGCTTACATGGTGGAATGGAGTAACTCATGCGCGTGGCGCAGAAGCCGCTTCTAGCATGCCCTGGGAGGAATTCAAAGAAATTCTGACGCGAGAATTCTGCCCTCCCAACGAAGTTAAGCGCCTGGAAGAAGAATTTTGGAATCTTAAGCAATACAGCGGTGAAGCGCGCGAGTACGCGACGCGCTTCCATGAACTAAGCCTGCTTGTCCCTCACCTTGTTACCCCTTCCCGCCGAGCCATAGAGAAATTCCTTGGGGGTCTCCCCATGGAAATTCAAGATTCTGTATGGGCCAGAAACCCAGCAACCCTCTCTGACGCCATCGAGTTGGCCGCTGTGCTCAGCGAAAACCATGTCAGAGCAGGAACCCTGTTCCTGTGGGGAACTGAGAAGACCAAACCCACCAAGACTGCCCCTGAACCAGCAGAAACCAAACCAGAACCCTCAAACCGTAACAACCTCAAGCGCAGGCGCAAAGCCTATGCGCTTACCAACCCGCCCATTGTCCAGCAACCCATCTACCAACCTCCAGTTTACACGCCTAACCCACGTCAACCTACCCAACACCTCCTGTAGTCCATAACTATGCCTTAACCAATCCCGCACTCCCTGCCCCGCCAACTAAGAAACCTTACACAGGAAACCAACCCTTTTGCCCAACCTGTAGATTTCACCACCCAACCCAAACCCCGTGTCGACTTTGTCACCGATGTGGCCGCGCTGGTCACATGGCGGAAAACTGTAGAGTTCTTCCCGCCAATCCAATTGTGCCAACACCACCAGTCTACCCGCAGAACCCACAACCAACCTACCAAAACCCACGACCCAGATCGTGCTTTAACTGCGGTGATCCCAGTCATTTCCGGAACGCGTGTCCGAGACTACAAGTGCAAATCACACAAGCGAATCCGGTGAACCAGATTTCGAACCAAGTGACGCGTGGACGAGCTTTTAACATAACCGCGCACCAAGCGCAAGCGAATAATGATGTAGTTAATGGTACATTTTTGCTTAACGGATTTTATGCTTCTGTACTTTTTGATACTGGCGCCGATCGAAGTTTTATTTCTCGCGCGTTTGAGCAGAAGCTTGCGCGACCGCGCAGCGATTTAAAAGAAAATTTTTCAGTTGAATTGGCTAATGGTGAAACTGTTTTAATTAACTCAGTGATTAAAAATTGCACGCTTAACCTTAACGAAAACGATTTTCTGATCGACCTCATCCCCATGCCTCTTGGAAGTTTCGATGTTATCATTGGTATGGACTGGCTCTCGAATAATCGCGCCGAAGTTATTTGCGCCAAGAAGTTGATTCGCATTCCTCGAGAAAATGGTGATCTTCATATTTATGGCGAGAAACCCTCCAGTGGTCTTAAGCTTATGTCTTGCGCCGAAGCCCGAAGGCTCATGCGGAAGAAGTGTATTGCATTTTTAGCCCATGTGGTTAAACCTGCTGAAGAAAAGAAGCTTCGCGATATCCCTGTTGTGCGTGATTTCCCTGAAGTTTTTCCTGATGATCTTCCTGGTATCCCTCCCGCTCGTGAAGTCGAGTTCCGTATTGATCTTGTCCCTGGTGCTTCCCCCTTAGCTAAATCTCCTTACCGTCTTGCGCCCGCTGAGATGCAAGAATTGGCAAGTCAACTTCAAGAGTTGACCGCTAAAGGATTCATTCGCCCTAGCTCTTCGCCCTCGGGTGCTCCGGTGTTGTTCGTTAAAAAGAAAGATGGTTCGTTTCGCATGTGTATCGATTACCGCGAGTTGAACAAACTCACCATTAAGAACCGGTATCCCTTACCGCGTATTGACGACCTCTTTGATCAACTCCAAGGTGCCTCTTGTTTCTCCAAGATTGATCTCCGCTCTGGCTATCACCAGTTGCGCATCCGCGATGAAGATGTTCCGAAGACTGCTTTTCGAACTCGTTATGGCCATTTTGAATTCTTGGTCATGTCCTTCGGTTTAACCAACGCACCCGCCGTTTTCATGGATCTAATGAATCGGGTGTGTAGGCCTTTCTTGGATAAATTCGTGATTGTGTTTATCGATGACGTTCTGATTTATCCCAAAACCAAGGCCGAGCATGAGCAACATCTTCGGTTGGTGTTGCAAAAGCTTAGAGCCGAGCAGCTCTTTGCCAAGCTCTCCAAGTGTGAATTCTGGTCGGATGAAGTACAGTTTCTTGGCCATGTTGTTAACAAGATGGGTATCCATGTCGACCCATCCAAAATTGAAGCAATCAAGAACTGGATTACGCCATCCACTCCTACCGAAATCCGTTCCTTTTTAGGCTTAGCTGGTTACTACCGGCGATTTATTTCGAACTTCTCAAAGATCGCATTGCCTTTAACAGCTTTAACGCACAAAGGTAAACCGTATATTTGGGGCTCGAAGCAAGAAGAAGCCTTTCTGACGCTCAAGCGTTTGTTGTGTGAAGCTCCTGTTCTTGCGCTACCTGAGGGTAATGATGATTTTGTCGTGTATTGCGATGCATCCAACCAAGGTCTCGGTTGTGTTCTTATGCAACGAGGCAAGGTTATCGCTTACGCATCAAGGCAACTCAAGGTTCATGAAAAGAATTATACAACTCACGACCTCGAACTAGGCGCAGTTGTATTCGCCTTGAAGATCTGGAGACACTACCTTTATGGTACCAAGTGTATCCTCTACACTGACCATAAAAGCCTTCAGCATATCTTTGATCAGAAGGAACTCAACATGAGACAACGCCGATGGAACGAACTCATCAGCGATTACGATTGTGAGATCCGGTATCATCCTGGCAAGGCTAATGTGGTAGCCGATGCGCTCAGCCGAAAACCCAGCCAGCTTAACTGTATTTTGCCGCGCACGCAGCTTCACTTCGCACCGATCCAAAGCAACCTTGAATCGCGCATTCGTGACGCGCAGCGCGCATCCATCAGTAATGGTAACCTTCGCGCCGAGTTAGCGTGTGGCGCGGAAGCGCATTTTGTGCCCAATCTGAGTGGAATTCTCTGCTATCTCAATCGCATCTGGATTCCCTTTGATGAGAATCTTCGCGCTGATATCCTGAGTGAAGCGCATAAATCTCGGTATTCTATTCATCCCGGCGCTGATAAGATGTACAAGGATTTGCGCATTACTTATTGGTGGCCCGGTATGAAGAAGGATATTGCTGTGTTCGTAGCTAAATGCCTGACTTGTTCCAAGGTAAAAGCTGAACACCAACGCCCATCTGGTTTGCTCGAACAACCAGAAATTCCTACGTGGAAATGGGAAGGTATAGCGATGGACTTTATTACCAAGTTACCTTTGACAGCAAGCAAACATGATAGCATTTGGGTAATAGTGGATCGTTTGACTAAGTCTGCTCACTTTCTGCCCATTCGTGAAAACTACCGTGTTGAGCAACCTGCGCAGCTTTATGTCAAGGAGATTGTCTGCCGCCATGGTACTCCTTTGAGCATCATATCCGATCGCGATGGCCGTTTTATATCTCGCTTTTGGAAATCTCTCCAATCTGCACTAGGAACTCGCTTGGACATGAGTACGGCATATCATCCTCAGACTGACGGTCAGTCTGAGCGAACTATTCAAACTCTTGAGGATATGCTCCGATCTTGTGTTCTTGATTTTGGAGGTAATTGGGATTCGCACCTGCCTTTGATCGAGTTCTCTTATAATAACAGCTATCATTCCAGTATTGGTATGGCCCCATTTGAAGCACTTTACGGTCGTAAGTGCCGCTCCCCGATTTGTTGGAGCGAAGTGGGTGAAGCTCAAATCACAGGACCCGAACTTGTTCAAGAGACAACCGATAAAATCGCCAAGATCCGTGATCATCTGCTGACTGCCAGAAGCCGACAGAAGAGTTACGCAGATCGTAGGCGAAAGCCTCTCGAATTTCAAGTTGGTGATCTTGTTCTCCTCAAAGTGTCGCCTTGGAAAGGTGTTGTCCGCTTTGGGAAGAAAGGTAAGCTTGCCCCTCGATATGTTGGACCATTTAAGATTCTCGCGCGTGTAGGGAAAGTTGCCTACAGACTTGACCTGCCGCCCGCGCTCAGCAATGTGCATCCAACGTTCCATGTATCCAATCTCAAGAAGTGTTTAGCTGACGAGAACCTTCACATTCCACTTGATGAAGTTCAAGTTGATGAATCTATGCATTTCGTTGAGAAGCCTGTTGAGATTATGGATCGCGAGGTAAAGCAAACCAAGCGCAGTCGCATCCCTATCGTGAAAGTTCGCTGGGAGTCCAAGCGCGGAGCCGAGTTTACATGGGAAAGGGAAGATCAAATGAAGATCAAGTACCCGCACCTGTTCTCTGCGCAACCTACTTCGAGATAAATTTCGGGACGAAATTTCTTAAAGTAGGGGAGACTGTGACATCTGACCCGACCCAGGTACCCGTTTCTCCGATCCGATCTCTTTCTTTTATGATTTAATATTTATTTATACTTATACTTTATTTTTAATAATAATAATATATTTTCCTTCCCGCCTCTTCCTCTCTTTTCCTTTTCGCCGTCCCGTCCCTCTTCTTCTCCGCCTTCTTTTCCCTCTTGTTGCCGTCCCGCCCTTAAGCCTTGTTTCCCCCTTTTTTCTTAACTCTTTGCTTGTCCTTTGTTCCTTCCCGCCTAAGGTTGTCTGCGCAGCTCCACGCGCCAGACTCCTTGCAAGGAAGCCTGCGCGAAGACCAGTTGTTCCTGCGATACGCGAGGCGAACTGTTCTAGCAGCGCGCTAAGAATTGTAGTTCTTCCCGCAGCGCGCTAAGAATTGTAGTTCTTCTCGCAGCGCGCTAAGAACGGAAGTTCTTCCCGAGGCGCGCTATGAATGGTAATTCTTCCCGCGGCGCGCTAAGGATATTAGTTCTTCCCGCGGCGCGCTAAGGTTTGCTCTGTCAGCCTTCGCCCTCGCGCGTGCGCTCGAGCCTTCTCGCGCTAAACCCTTTGAGTTTTCTTCTGTTTAATCTAGCCGTTTGCTCTTGAGATGTCTCTTCTTCTGTGCTGTTGACCTGACCTATCTTATGTCTGAAAAGTTACTTTCGGCGTAGCATGCGCGCCAACCCCATTGGTTGACAGAAAAAGTGACTGACATTATCTTTGGAGATCTGCTTTTCCATGCTTGACCAGTACCTTTATCTGACCCGCCGATGCCTGTTTACTGTTACCTGTCAGCTTTTCCTTATTTCCTGCAGCTGCCATATCTTTTGCTTTTTGAGATCTTTTCCCCTTTTCTAGGGATTGTGTTCCCTAGGGTTTCCCTATAAATAATGATGTTATTTTCTTAACACTACACACACAAATACTTATTATCTTTCTCTTCCTTTGCTCTCTGCCGTTGTCCTCTGCCGTCTCTTCTCTTTGCCTTCGCCTTCTATCCTGTTCTGCCCTGCTTTTCCGGTAATACATATATATTATAATAAATTGTTTAAGTTACTTATTAATTATGCTAACTTATAATCAAGACTTAAAACCAATCATTAAAACAATAATCTTATTTATAGGTTAACTTGTGCTTGTTTAAAGTTGGTTCTTGCTTTATCTTACACCGCATCGTTTGTCAAGTGAGTAATCTCGTACCTAATCCCTTTTTATTTTTAATGTTTTGGGATGTTCATGTGTTCATACAAACTTAGAGTCTTAAACTTGTTTATGAACTTTAGTCGCGCAGTATCCCATGTGTTGAGGACGTAGACTTGGCTGTTTATTTGTATGTGTGGATCATTAACCGTCTTGTCGGTCTATTCCGCAGTTCTCATGGTACCATTAGATGAACACGGGAGAACAATCGTTTATGGTTTTCTCTTTTGTTTACACTTGCATAGTCTTTCTTGTTTGTGAGCTCAATTGTGAGCACTGGCAGTCTATGAATCTTAGAGTTGGTCCCGATCAGATTACACCCTTGTTGAAAACCAGACATACACATGTTGCGCGCAGATTTATTGTTATCTATGTATTGTATTACACTTGATTTCTCACCAACACGCAAGTGTTTGACGTTTTACTTTAACACATGTTCAGGTTTGCTGTAGCTACATTTGGAGCTTGTGGACACGTAGGACGTTTTTACTTTTGGACCTAGATTAAAATGTATCAAGACAAGTTATTATTGTTCGAATATTTTGTCTTATAATATATTGATTTATGTTGAATTATGTTATCTTGTGTTTACGTTGCGCGTGCGCGAATGAATATATTTATTAAATATTGACACCCAATAGTGTCACGAGTAATGAAACAATATGTGGCGCCCCGATGTATAATCCGCCTTTGGTCGGGGTGTTAAACACACTGTATAAAGTGTGTGTAACTCATACACACGATAACCTTTTGCAAAACCTAATTGTTACAACTCTCTCTTCTCTCTCTCTTTCTCACGGAAATAAACATACACAAACAAGATCTGAGATCTGATGTTCGGGCAAAAGTCGTGTATATTATTATATTATTTGTTTACTTTTTAGTTTAAATATTATATGAACTTTGGTACTTCAAGCGTGTTTATGTGTTTCAGGATACTTGACGTTAAGGACGCCTATCGGGATGAATTACGGCCTTGGAATGAAGATGTAGAAGACTCATAATGATTGGCAAGCTTTCCGATGCAAAATAAATGAAGAAAATGAAGAAAATTTTGTCAGACACCCTTAGCGCGGCGCTAAGGGAGTTTAGAGATACTCTAAAGACTCACATCAGGAAAGTAGACTTTAGAGACGCGCTAAAGTCTCACCCCCTGGACTTTAGAGACGCTCTGAAGTCCTCCAGAACGGGAAAATTAAACCTAACTCTATTATATTGAGTTTTCAGCCCCTATTCGAGATATCTTTCATTCCTTCAACCAAATACAAGCCCTAGGAAGATTTTGCACCATCCCGAAGCCTCCGATTCGTCCGTTCATCGCATGCTTTCGTCCTCTCATCAGATAAGTGAATCCTTCGTGATGCGATGTCAGGCTAAACCATTGTATTCACTTTAGGCTAGGGTTTTGTGTAAACTAACTTTGATCAGATTCTATGTTTTGAGTGAGTATGAACTTGATTGATTGTTTTTAATTTTGTTTTACATTACGAATTGATTGTTTAAACAGTTTATGATTTTGATTGTCAAACTTTGCATCACTTTTCTGGTTGTGTTCATCACATGTAGGGTTACCTCTTATGTCATTGAACCAATAATCATTAGTCATTGCTTATAATTGATTTTCATATTTTAAACTGGTAATTGGGTAAACCGGATTTCAGTTGTGTCAACAGTTCGGTTAGGGTATCGTTTGTCCTCACAACCCAACTGTTAGGTTTAGTAATTACTGCGCAATTAATCTTATGAATCTGTGATTAGTCGGTCATCACATTACCTGAACCTGAAGTGAATCGTTTTCTTATTATTGTTTACAA
Organism: Bidens hawaiensis; assembly: GCF_021521415.1. Lineage (NCBI taxonomy): Eukaryota > Viridiplantae > Streptophyta > Magnoliopsida > Asterales > Asteraceae > Bidens > Bidens hawaiensis. Next base: position 54,368 of record NW_027493074.1, on the reverse strand, counting down.
ACTTTTCCAAGTTACCGTGTTTTCTTATAATCATCTTTATAAACTGCTTGACATCGACTGTCCGCCTAGAATAATATTTAATAATAATGAACTTTACTTGCACTTTCCACTGATTCTCTGTGGAGACGACCTTACATACCCATACTAGTTATAGGTATTTAAGCTTCATAAATACTTGTTTTTGGTTAGAGCATGACATCTACGTCAAAATGGCGCCGTTGCCGGGGAATCAACGCGCAAAGTGCTAGTTTAGCTTAGTTTTTAGTTTTTGTTTTTAATTTTTCTTTGTTGATTTTACGCGGGGTGTTAGTGTTTGTGTCTTTGCAGGTAACTTCACAAGTTGATGCAGACAAGATATTCCCGTGAGAAAGAGCCGCTCCAATTTGATCCCGAAATCGAGAAAACAGCAAGACGAAACCGAGCAGCTCAGAAACCCACACTAAACCAAATACCCGAATTCATAGCACCAAAAGAAGAGACCATGAGTAACCGAAGCAGAAGAGATCCAAGTGCTTACCAACCACATAACCAAGAACAACCAATCCCACAAAACCAGAACGTTAACCGTGACAGAAACCGTAATCTGTTAAATCGAAGAGATGTTAACCGTAATCCCAGAAACATGGATGATAATTTGTCAATCAGATAAGCGCCAGTGAACCGTCAAAGACAAAATGATTTGAGAGAGTAAAGACCCGAGATTGACCGTGCTCGTACACGGGTGAAAATTTGCCACATAGGGGACGATTTTGGTTATGATTCTGAGGATGAGGAGGAGCGTAGAGATGAACAACGGGGTCGATATCAGCAACAAGATCCCCGTAATGACCAAGAAATTAGACAGAATCATCCAGAAAATCAGAGAGATCGAGCACCGAGACGACAACAACACCATGAACAGCCGTATTATGATTTTGATGATGGAGTTCCAAGGGCGTTTGTTCCACCGCCAGTCAGAGGCGTTCAAAGCCACTTCATTCCACAAGTGGCTATGAATCCTTTACCAATCATCATTCCAGTCAGACGGGGAAGAACTTTTTCGGTAAGGCAGAACAGTTTAACGGGATTACTGACATTTCATGGAAAGGCTACAGAAGAACCATACTTACACTTGAGTGATTTCAACTCGATATGCGCACTCATCTCAAGTCAAGGTTTTACTGCGGAAGAGGTGAAGATGGTAGTTTTCCAGTTCAGTTTGAAAGGCGCGGCAAAGCAGTGGTTTCTATCGTTTCCATCAGCTAGTATTTTCACTTGGGGAGACTTGGCACAACAGTTTTTAGACGAGTATTATATACCCCAGAGAACCACAGAGGCCCGCAACAACATTCGAAACTTTCAGCTTATCACCGGTGAAACTTTCTATGTATCATTCCAAAGGTTTAAACGATTGTTGAGGACTTGTCCGCATCATGGGATTGCCTTATGGGAATTGATAAAGGCATTCCATGATAGTCTCTCAAATGATGATGTTCGTGACCTCCAAGCCACCACGAATGGATCTTTCCTTGCAAATGACGAAAACGAGGATTGGGGACATTTGAAGAGACACGCGAGTAATTCGAAGTGACAAGCACAATCGAACAGGATGTCAAAAAGATCAGTGGTCAAAGCAGTTGAAAGTCATGGGTCAGAAGATAGAATGGATAGATTGGAAAAGAAGATGGATAGGTTGTTGGTTTCAGGTGTACAAGGAGCCGGAAAGTCAGGGAAAACATATCCGGTATGTGAAGGTTGTGGTGAATTAGGACACGAGGTTGCGAGTTGTGGGGTTGTGCAAGATGTAGAAACTGAAGAAGAATAAGAGGTCAACTATGTGCAGGGTGAAAGAAAGTACAATAATATAAGTTCAAATACTTATCATTCAGGCCTCAGGAATCATCCAAACTTCAGTTATGGAAATCCGAACACGCAACAGAACCCGAATTTTCAGGGTAGTTTTCAGAAGACAGGTTATCAGTCGAACCAGAAACAGTACGGTAATAATTCGGGCAGCGGCCAGAGTGGGTACAATCAGAGAGATTCAGGGGGGTTACAATAAAGGTTATCAAAAGAGTTATCAACAGGGGCAAGGAAATTCTTCGGGTAACCAAGAGGAGTCACTTAAGGATGTGGTGGAGTTATTGAAACAAATGAAGGCAGATCAAGAGACTCAGAATAGAAATCAGGAGACTTAGAATAAGGCATTGAATCGGAGGTTGGAGCTTCAAGAGAAGGCAAATGCTGCGAGAGATAAACAGGTGAGTCAACTGGCTGAAGAAATGGCGAGCCTAAAGAGAAATCCATCCAAGTTACCGAGTGATACTTTGAAGAATCCTAGCCATCAGAACAACAGTTCTTCAAGTGGGAAGAATACCCACATTAACCAGGCTAGTACCCTTAGGAATGGTAAGGTTTATGATAACGGGGTAAATCCACCATCCTCCTTTGTTGAAGGAATGGTGGAAGATTTGGGGGAAAATGGGAACAATGATGATGAGGTGGAAACTGCACCAATAAATACACCGGAAAAGTCTATTAATAAAAATTTAAACGAATTAGTAAAGGAAAAAGAAACACCAAACTCCAAGGAGACGGGTCCCACGAGTAAAACCGTTCCATTTCCTCGGGCATTGGTGAATCCCGCAACATCATCATTGACAAAGAGGGGCCCACAACAGGAGGAAATGTGGGAAGTCTTTAAACAAGTAAAAATTAATTTACCCCTCATTGATGCTATTAAACAAGTCCCCGCATATGCTAAGTATTTGAAGGACTTGTGTACTCAAAAGCGAACTCATAAGATGCCCAAACAGGTCGATTTAACGGCTAATGTGAGTTCGGTTTTGACGGGAATCCTCCCACCCAAGCTACAAGACCCGGGAACGCCGATAATACCCATTCAAGTGGGCGATTTTAAAATGACGAGGGCGTTATTGGATCTTGGAGCCGGGGTGAGTATTCTCCCGTGAAGCTTATATGACCAATATGATTTTGGTCCACTTAGAAAAGCTGACACCACCGTGGTATTGGCCGATTTGACACTTAAGCTTCCTAGGGGAATTGTTACTGATGTAATTGTTATGATCGAGGACTTTTATTACCCAGTTGACTTTTTGGTTCTAGACTATGTCACAGTTGACCCAAAACGGCAACCGAACGTGATTCTCGGTAGGCCCTTTTTGGCAACTGCAAGTGCTTTAATAAAATGTAGAACCGGGGTAGTTGACATGGCTTTCGGGAATAAAAATCTTCGGTTAAATGTTTTTTCAAACATTTCTAACCCTCTGGTGAATGATGAATGCTTCGCAGCTGAAATCATTAACGGGTTGAATCCTCATGAAAATGAGGAAGATGCAACAGAGGAGTGTGTTATTTGTTGCAGGTTAGTAGTAGAGCATTCACATCAGTTGAAGGAAGAGGAAAGAGCAGTTGAAGTTTATGCTGCAAGTATCGGGAAACCACCATGGTCTCAACAAGTGGAGAAACTACCGGACACTATCGACTCCAGATTGAGACCTTCATTTGAGAGTCCTCCGGTGGTCGAGTTGAAGGAACTCCCAAAACATCTCAAATATGTGTTTTTGGGAGAAAATGATACGTTACCCGCCATCATCGCCTTAAATTTAGAAGAAGATAAAAAAAGGGCATTGATGGTAAAGAACATAAGGCTGCACTTGGGTGGACGATAGCAGACTTGAGGGGAATTAGTCCATCTATCGTGATGCATAAGATCATCACGGATCCCGAGGTGAAACCCGCACATGATGCACAAAGACGGTTAAATCCGAACATGCGGGAAGTTGTGAAGAAAGAAGTTTTGAAATGGTTGGATGCGGGAATTATCTTCCCGATTTCGGATAGTACTTGGGTGAGTCCAACACAAACGGTTCCGAAGAAGGCGGGTATTCAGATAACCCGTAATGAGAGAGGTGAAGAAATTGCTACCCGACCAGTAACCGGGTGGCGAATTTGTGTTGATTACCGAAAGTTGAATGCCGCGACATCCAAAGATCATTTTCCTCTACTGTTCATTGACCAAATCATCGAAAAATTATCAGGTCAGAAATTTTATTGCTTTTTAGATGGCTATTCGGGGTACAATCAAATTGCTATTCACCCCGATGACCAACATAAGACCACTTTCACGTGTCCATACGGTACTTTCGCATTTAGGCGAATGCCTTTCGGCTTGTGTAATGCCTCGGCCACCTTTCAAAGGTGCATGATGAGTATCTTTTCAGATATGGTCGGGGAGTCACTTGAATTTTTTATGGATGATTTTTCTATTTTTGGCTCATCTTTTGAATCATGTTTAAATGAATTAACAAAAGTTTTAAAAAGATGTGTGGAAACGAATTTGGTCTTAAGTTGGGAAAAGAGCCATTTTATGGTGCAAGAGGGAACGGTTTTGGGACATGTAATCTCGAGTAGGATGATTGAAGTTGACCGGGCTAAGGTTAATGTTATATCTAATTTTCCACCTCCTACTAATGTTAAGGGAATCCGGTCATTTTTGGGACATGCCGGGTTTTACAGACGGTTTATAAAAAATTTTAGTGTCATTACAAAACCGTTGGGTAATCTGTTGTTAAAAGATGTACAATTTGTTTTTGATGAAGATTGCTTAAACACTTTTAATTCGCTTAAAAACAAATTGGTTGAAGCCCCGATACTGATGTCACCCGATTGGTCACTTCCGTTTGAAATTATGTGTAACGCAAGTGACTACGCTGTTGGGGCTGTTTTGGGTCAACTGGTGGATAAGAAACCTGTTGCCATATACTACGCGAGCAAAACTCTTTCCGATGCTCAAATTAATTACACCACCACGGAAAAGGAGTTGTTAGCGGTAGTATATGCATTGGATAAATTTCGATCTTATATTTGGGGAAGCAAAGTTGTTGTGTTTTCAGATCATAGTGCAGTGAAATATTTGATATCAAAGAAGGATGCGAAGCCGTGCTTGATCAGATGGATTTTGCTACTTCAAGAGTTTGATGTAGAGATCCGAGACAAGAAAGGGAGCGAGAATGTGGTCGCAGACCATCTGTCCAGATTAATTGGAGATGAGGAAGAAGATGCTAGGGCCATCAATGAGTCATTTCCGGATGAACAACTGTTTTCTGTTTCAACTTTACCTTGGTATGCTGACATTATTAATTTTCTTGTTGCAGATACAGTTCCTGAATTTTGGCCCAAGAAGAAGAAGCAACACTTCTTGTCACAGGTAAAGTATTACGTTTGGGAAGACCCGGACCTGTTTCGGGTGGGTGCCGATCAAGTGATGAGAAGGTGTATTCCGGAGGAGGAAGTCAAAAGTGTCCTATACCATGCTCATTCATCACCATGTGGTGGACATTTTAGTGGACAAAAGAAGGGGCATCGTGTCTTGACTTGTGGATTCTACTGGCCATCCCTCTTTAAAGACGCAGCTGAGTTTGTTAAAAATTGCGTTAAATGCCAACAAATGGGTTGCATTTCAAAGAGAGACGAGATGCCCATGCAACCAATCCTTGTTGTCGACATCTTTGATGTTTGGGGGATTGATTTCATGGGCCCGTTCCCAAATTCTTACGGGAATTTATATATCTTGGTGGCGGTTGACTATGTTTCTAAATGGGTAGAAGCAATCGCCGCCAAGACTAACGACCATACCGTTGTTTGCAAGTTTGTCCAATCAAACATATTTTCACGATTTGGTGTTCCTCGTGTCAAAATCAGTGATGGGGGTTCACATTTTAAAAATTTTAATTTTGGCAAATTGCTTAAACGGTATGGCGTTAACCACCGCATTGCCACTCCTTATCATCCTCAAAAGAGTGGCCAGGTGGAGGTTTCCAATAGGCAAATCAAAGGGATTTTTCAAAAGACGGTAAGACATGATCGTAAAGATTGGTCAAATAAATTAAATGATGCATTATGGGCTTACCGTACGGCTTTTAAAACGCCTATTGGAACCACCCCTTATCGGTTGGTTTATGGGAAAGGATGTCATTTACCTGTTGAACGTGCCCATCACGCGTTATGGGCGATTAAGAATATTAATCTAGATTATGAGTGTGCAGGTAAGCAAAGGAAGTTGAACTTGTGTGAGTTAGAGGAGTTGAGAGACGAAGCATATGAATGTGCATCAGCTTATAAAGACAAGATGAAAAGAGTGCATGATGCTAAGCTGAGGAGAAAGACGTTCGAGGAAGGTCAAAGAGTGTGGTTGTACAACTCACGTTTGAAATTATTCCCGGGTAAGTTGAAGAGCAAATGGACGGGACCATATCAAGTCAAACGAGTTGGCAAAAATGGTGAAGTGGAAATCGAGGATTTTGATGATCATTTGAGGCAAGTGGTTAATGGACATCGATTAAAGCCATATTTAGAAGATGCAGACTTGAATAAAGAAGTGCACGAGTCGGAGGTTTGCTTTATTGCAGACGAACCGACGTATTCAGTTGAATAAGAACCAAGAGGTGTCTGGCTGTAGACACTAAATTCAGCGCTAACTGGGAGGCAACCCAGCTCTGTAAGTGTATATTTTTGTATTATGTGTCTTGTTTTTCTAATCATTTGTCTCGAATGTTCAGTATATTGCAAAGATCGAGTGTGGGGAAGACGCAAAGCAGGGTGTTCTCGGGTGTGTTGGTAAGAAATATATTAAGCAAACAGAGTGCCAGGTAAGTACTTTAAGTTAAAATGTTGAAAAATGGCTAAGGAATTCAAGAAAATAAAAAATTTTGAAAGATAGAAAAATTTTTCATCATAAAAAAATGGCCAAACTTTATGTGAAAAGTGCGTTTAGAGCGGCGCTAAAGTCACCAGGGTGAGTCCTTAGAGCCGTGCTAAGGTCTAGATATAAAAAAAACAATTAAATAATAATAATTAGATAATGAGTCAGGTGGGACCCACCAACAACCTATACCCTTTCATCCTCACCAAACACACACCACCACCATCACAAAACCCTCCGGCCGATCTCCACCTTCGCCGTCATAACCAAACCCCGTCACCACACCACCACCTCCCTCCCGTCACTTTCCGACCATCAAGATCTCGGTCCTAACTAGTTATTTCCGCTAACTAGTGTAGAGGTTGATCCAAGATAACTAGTAATAGTTGTTGTGTTGTTAGATTCGGTCAAGGAACCTACAAAAACATGAAGATCGGAATCGAAAATTTGAATAACGGAAGTTTAATTGATGGTAAATGTGTAGAATAATAGGGATTACGATACAAGCGTGAAAGAAGGCATAGTTGGTCAATTAGGGTAAAGCAGTTATGTTATTTGATGGTGAAGGATTATAAACTTAAATTGGTATTGGGTACAAAGCATAAATGGGTTATTAATTAATTAATTTATTTATTTTTAAATTATTTAATTGTAAAGAAAATCAAATAAGTGTTTGTTATATATGAAAACAATATAATTGTACCAATAAGAAAAAAACATGTATTCATAAACTCTAATGTTTTAATAGTATAAGTAGATAATACTCCAATCTTTGCTGTCGACATATGTTAATTGTCCTCCAAGGTGTGGATCCTTCTTGTTATATTATTTTCAGCCCAACTAAGAAAATTCCATAGGAACGAAGTTTAGCCCAACACCATTCCTTTATATCTTTTGATGTCAGCCTCCAAGCCTCTAACTTCATATCTATTAAAAACAATTTTAAACCAACATTAAATAATATTCAATGATTTCAACGTTGGTGTGGTTAAAATCCACATTATTTGATTATAGTATTATTTAGGTAATTAATTTCAACTAGTTATAAATTTAATTTTACATAAATTTATAAATCATAATAAATAAAAAGTGTTAAAAGTTTCGTTCGTCGGTCTCAAGTTTAATAAAAAAATATCTCTTTTAGCTAGTTGCCTATTCAAATATTTTAAAACCAAATATAAAACAATTAGGCGAATTATTTCATAGAACAACCTTGAAATTATTCAAAAGTGAAGGAAATACTTATAATATTTATATAGAATTCAGCCCATGTTAATAAACTATTTTTATTTCAAGATAACAAGATCATATAATATCAAAATGTGATGTCGTTTGTATATCTATTACGAACCTAAGACCTTAGGATTCCAAATCTTAACCATTCTACTAAATCTGAGTTTGAAATTATTACGCCACCTCATTTTTCCATCGACTATCTAAAACCTCATATTTAGAGCATCCACACTAGCTCATTTTTTGTGTGTGTATTCTTATTTTGTCATTTTTACGTGTCATCAATTTTGGTTATTGTGGGTATTATTTTTTTTTACTCATTTTTCACATGAGCTCTCAGTAAAAAATAAGAAAGGGGGCTACAGGGAGGTGTTGGGTTAGGGGGTTGGGTAGTGCATAAAAAGATAGATAATTAGAAAGTAAATGTGAAAATTTGTTATGATGTGATAATGTTTTTGGGTGATTTTAGGAAATCTATTAGTTGGGTTTTGAATGCTCTTGAAAATTGTATTTTTTTGATGTGTCAACTGGCTAGAAATATTTTTGGCCTTTTTATCTCTTGGTATTGTGGATGCTCTTAGCATTGCCACTCCTTTCAGACACCTTAAACAATTAATTCTTTTATTATGTTTTAATAAAAAAAAACACTTATAAAAATAAACTTTTACTAAAATTCACAAATTACATAATTTAAATTAAAAAAATAAATACATGAATATTAAATTAAAAGACTCCTTGTCTGAGCAGATATATTTAAATTTGCAAGATAATCCACAAGATTAAATCGAAATCGATCATGTCTAGTATCATTTTGCAACTCCAACAGGATATTATCGTAAAATACTAGGTTAACAGGAGAATCCCTTATGTAAACCGGTGATCACATTTTCGTCATTTTTTATGATCATATTATGCAATATCATGCACGCATACACCTCACTTCTTTTTTTACCAACTTTTTGAACCATTTTCATTCCACAAAATGGGATTTGGAAATTACTTTCACAAATGTTGACTAGGCAGGGTAGATTTCGTCGATAAGATCGTATTCACGTTTGTATTCTCGCACGTCTACATGGAATGGACACTTAGATGCCATTCCATTCCGTGTGGCGTGGCATGGGTGATGGCCACAATGTGGTGCTTTGATGATGAACCACCGTACTTTATATATCAGAATCTTCAGAGATTGGTCCAGAGACATTCGCAACTCTTTGGAGAGAGTAACATCGAGTCATAAAGATAAAATGTTTAAACTGGTTTGCTATATGTTTTTAAATCAGTTAAAGTTAAACTGTTATTATAAAGACGTTTAAGACGACTTAGGGTTTTTTTTGTTTAACGAGAATAAAAGATTTGAAAGTTTCTGTCTTCATTTGTATATAAAATTTAGGTGGTATCTTAGTTGCAAGAAACTCGAATACTTCAATTCAAAGAAAATAAAAACACACGGAGATTTTTAGCAACTTTTGACATGCTCTCATCAGGTACAATTTAGTTCATGCTCGGTGGTCAATTCTAAGTATTTCTAACAGTAATATGCTTTTGTTGTACGCTTCAGTTACAGCCTACAGAGCCGTCTCTTGGGTAAGCTAAATAAGGCGACGGCTTTGGGCCTCCAGTTTTATAGGGCCTCAATCTAAATATAGGTTTGTATTATGGATTTTTAAAAGTCGTTTTTTTAAACATCACGTACCCATTATCACTGCATATCATCCATATGCTATAATTAATGGATACTCTTTATAGCTATAAACAAAAAAAAATGGCCTCAACATTTTAGTTAATTTTAGGCCTCCAGACACGTTGAGCCGACCCTGCTTCAGTAATATGATTTTGTTGTACGCTAGGAGACATACACGTTCTTAGAGGGAACCCGAAATCTGTTTTAAGTGAACCGTGTCTAACACGGGCCTCAACTTCCATTTCTATCTATTTTGTTCTTGCTTTTCCATTTCATTCAATTCATGATCAATATCATGAACATTTTTTTCCATGTTTTATTCATATCATTCGGGGCTCGATTTTAGTCATTCAGTTACATAAATTTACTAGATAAGTTATATCTTTGTTTACTTCAGTTTTTTAGGTATAAACTATAAAGGCAAAACAAGCGTTCCCATATTGAAAATCAAGTTTTTTTGTTCATATGAATGCCGCTGACTTTTTTTTCCCTCCAAGTATGTTAATTTATCGAACTTACTTTTTGGGTTTAAGTGTGGCATCGTAACGAATATAACCGATGCTGAATGAATTCACGGCACCGCAACGCCCGGGTTTTACGAACTATAAATGACGTTTTAAATAAGTTAGTTCTTTCTATCATGTGGTGGCGTTGATAGCCGAAAGACGAGGGTACATGCACCAATCAGCCGGTATCCCGATGATTGAGTGCTATGTGCTTTATGTCCAAGGCTTGATGCAAAACTACTATCGAGCCGGGGGTCTCACCGGAAGCAGCCTCTCTATCCCTATGGGGTAGAGGTAAGGCTGTCTACATCTTACCCTCCTCAGACCCTAACATATCTTTGCTATTAGTGGGATATACTGAGTACGATGATGATGATGATTTCTATCATACGCTATACGAGTGTTACTACTATCCTAGGCGTTTACAATATTTGTGTTCAGTTTATTTCCGATGACGTGATGAACCTAAGCAATACCAACCTACTTCATGTCGCTTTGATTAAAAGTTGTACCTGTATCGATACTATTTTGGGCGTATAGAATATCACTTTTTTGGATTTAGTGTCGGTGCTGCAACGATGTTAATTAACATATACTCTGAACGGATTTAAGTTGTTGCGCAGTCACAACGCGGAGTTTTACTACCTAGTTAAAGTTGGTATATATAATTCTTTAGACGTGGTGTAACATTTAAGCATTCATAGAAGTAAAGTGGTATGTAAGCCCTAACCTGGTCACATGTTAATTACAAAGAATTTCTTAACATGATTCTGCTCATTTATTGGACGTGCCTATATGTACAATCACTCAATCAGTACCATGAAAATATCTAATTCTTTCCTAATAAAAGGGGAAAAAATAAATAATGAAAGCTAACTTATTATTACCATGTTTCAAACGAAAAGTACGTATGTAAACAAACTATAAACTCGGGAGAATAGCATGAATACTGATAGAATATTTATTTGCATATATTGAAATGAAAATGGAGAAACGTTGAAATGTTATAAAAATAACACCATTGTGCTTACAAAAGATAAATGATCGCAAAGCAACTTGTGACTTATTTTGCATAATCAAGCTTATTTCTATTTTATATCATGCACTTTCGGAATACATATTAAGGGATAAACGAGGAGCAATAAGGACCTCAAGTGGTGTTGCTTTGGAGCTAATCAGTCCCATGCCTTCTGTCATATCGATCGGCTCTTCTGTTGTTTTTGTTATCATAAACTCTGTAACACACTAGCTAGGGTTAAAGGCAAAGCCTCTAGTGCAAAGAACACACCGGGACACATTCTTCTTCCACTACTAAAGCGCAGCAATTCGAAATGATTTCCTTTGAGATCAATATTCTTGTGGCTTGTCAAGAATCTTTCTGGCTGGAAATCGTAAGGATTTGACCATACATTTGGATCGCGGTGTAGTTTCCAAAGATTTACTAACAAACGTGTGCCTTTCGGGATGTTGTAGCCGCTAACAACGCAATCCTCCATAGACTCATGAGGAAGGGAAAGAGGTCCTGGTGGGTGCAAACGCAATGTTTCTTTAATGACTGCTTGAAGGTAGACTAATTTTTTCGTGTCTGACTGTTCCACAAGCCTCTCCCTACCAACATGTTCATCAATTTCATCTTGGACAGTTTTCAGTGTGTTTGGGTTGTTGAGAAGTAAAGATAACGCCCATGTTAAAGTCACAGCCATCGTGTCCGAGCCTCCTGTTAGTATTGCCTGCATAATTGAGATTACACCAAGTGTTAATGGGATTGCATCATAAAGAACCTATTATTATTATGGGTTAAAGCCAAAAAAAATTCTTTAGTTTCACCACAGTAAGTTTAATATCAATATGGTACATGAAGTTTCAGCATATAAGAATTCATAAATTAGCAAATAGTTAAGGTTAATTAAGCTTGCCAGGCATGAGGCTTTGATAACTGTATCATGGTCATAACCGTGGAAATCTTCTTCGGAAGCATCTTGGAGAATAGAAATCATCACATCTATGAAGACTTGGTTGCCTTCATGTTGCTTCGCATTCAGTTTTTCTCTCTTGTGCTCTTTCAACCACCCTTCTAGGATATTGTTGTCCATCTCTTTCCCAGTCATTTTCATCTTTTTCTTATATCCTCCGAGATCGAAGACACTCAAGAAGGGAATGAATCAGATACCACAAATGTGCCAAATAACTCAAATATGTCCCTGACAACCTTTATAGATCGAATACCTTCTTTATGGTTAAGTGGAAACCACTTTCCAGAAAGGATCCTAAGTACAACATTTAGTATCAAGTTCTCAAACCACCCTGACAACTCCATCTTTACCATACCGAAACCTTCACTATCTTTGTTCTTTAGCCAGGTCTCATAGATATCTTTCATAGATACTTTAAGTTATGAAACTCGAACATGCTCAATCATCTCCACTCTTCGTTGAGAGAGTACCTCGAGCGTGAGCATCTTGCGCACTTTCAAGTCCCGGATCGATAATCAAACACCAACTAAACGAATAACTCTCGTTTATATTAATCAGAAAATATAACTCTAAAAAACTGATTACAACCCTCAAACCCTAACCCGGTTTGACTCTTGATGAACCCTAACTCGGTTACATCTCGTGTGTGTCTCCAGATGAACTCTAATTCGGTTGCACCTCACATCACCACCCTCTCTAATGTCTAACCATGACATGTTTATATAGGACTAACCTACCTTATTATCAAAGACATTACCTATTATAATTACAATACAATTAGGAAATATAACGTAATTAGGAAACACAACCAATTATGACCAGCTTGTCAATATTAGTCCCTCAAGTTCACCGACTTGTGACTTGATGTCTGAAATTACTTCCAACACGCTTTTCGCCAGTAATCCCCATATGGAGCAATGCCAATCAAGGCATAGTTATAGCCCATGATCTCTGCTGCCATTGATTTGGGTCAACTTGCAAAGATTTTGTCATTTGTGGTGTAGCACTCTTTAGCTATCTCCCCATTACTCACCACCAGAATTTGGTGAGTTCAAGCTTCATGGTAAAAATAGGACCATATTCTTCTGCCATGTCACTTAAGACATGATGAGGGACTTTCGATCCACCTAGAAGGTGTAGGTGCCCGATAATAGGCCATGCGCCTTTAGCTTTAGGTGGTTCTCTGTTCATCCTCTTTCTTTTCAAGATTTGGAGCAGAAAAGCTATTGCAATAACAAACAAAATGGCTTCCATAGTTGAAGAAGATGAGAGATGGAACTCCATGGCTTCGATCAATGTCCAGAAAGAATTATTAAGTGATTTTACCATCGTATACAAGTTAAATATGCTACACTAGTTTGTATCCCCAGTATTACGGGGTTGTTTTATATTGTTTGTTCTAATATTTATTTATTTTTTGAATTTATATTTTTTTATTGTATGAAAGTTAATAATATACTTATGGTTTGATAATAAATTGTTTCATAACAAAATGAGATGTTATAATCCGGTTTAAAAGTTTTGATGAGATTCAAGACTCTTTTATTTTTTTAACTATAAAATTGGTTTTTTTTAATTATATATAATATTTATGAAAGTTAATAATATACTTATTGTTTGGTGAGACCTAAGACCCGTTTATTTTTTTTATTATAAAATTGGTTTTTTAATTTAAATAATATACATATATTTTTTAAAATAAATAAGATATTAATTTTTAGTATATCCTATTTTATAGGATTGTTACATCAATAATTTGGTAAGAAATAATTTTTAATTTATTGAGATGTTATAACCCGTTTAAGGAATATATGGGTTTGGTAAGACCTATACCCATGAATTCGGGTTAAATGCATGAGAAGCCTCTATTTAAATATCAAGTAAATCCGGTGATTCCAAAAAAGGAGGGAGCGACCACATCGCGACACATATGATTTTTATGTTTTCGTTTATATATATTATAGATTACTGACAAACCCATGTTTAATACTATATTTTAACGGCAATCATTACATTTTTATTTTTTTCTTTTTTATTTAAAATAATGAAAATAACATTTTATTTAATAAAATAAATTAGAAAACCCACATTAATACATTGAAAAAAATATCACTAGTAGTAAAAATAAATATTACTCGTCAAGTTTATATTTTTTTTTAATAATTTTATCCATTTTTATTTCCGCTAGCCTCCGGGCATCCGGTAAGGTGGTCGATCGTTTCCTATAAAAAAACGAGATCTTTGTCCATTTGCCTGGCGTTCAGTACATCAGCGAACATCTTGTTGGAATCAAAAAAATTTTGCATCACCTAGAAACGTTGACTCCCAAGGTCGTGTTAATCGGCGAGTCGGTTGTTCATTTCGGTGTATACTTCTCTAACATCCACACTTGCACCCGCCGCCGACGCCCCCGTCGGTTTCCCCTCTTGACGACTTCTTCTACCGCCTGCTCGAGGGAACTTCGCATACTCATCCTCGTTATCACTAACTTCGTCATTGTTTAAGTCAAAGTTTCGAGCATCGAACTACGACATTTTAGGATCAATCGAGGATGAGGTTTTGGATCTTTTTGCTCGTCACTTACTCCCGGACCTGACGGGCGGTGGGGATGATGGTCGGGAGCGATGGGTGGTGGTGGTGGGTGGTGACAGCAGAGGTGGGTGGTGGTGGCGGCGGTCGGCGGAGGCGGATGGTGGTGATGGCTGACGACGGAGGCAGTAGTGGATGGTAGCAGGCGGTGGTGAGAGAGCAATGGGTAGTAATGGTGGTTGGATGGTGGAGGTGATATAGTGTGAAAGAGGGGATGTAATGAAAAAAAACAAGGGGGTGAATGAAATGAATTTGGAGTGTTTTAGAGGGATTGGAATGGACGTGGTAATGAGTGATTCCATGTCATTGACCAACCAAACACATTTTTTTCATTCTATTTCATCGTAATGTTTCATTCCATTCCGCCTCTCATTCATACATATCAAACGCTACCTTACGCTTTCTCTACTCAGAATATCCTTGATTTACATAAAAGTCGCACCCCCAAATTTGTTGAAACAAAGTCGGTTCATGCGATGATCCTTAAATCTTATTGGTGTATACCATAGACAAAAAAATGAGACGTTTTTCGGTAATAGAAAAAGCTTCAATTAACCAACTCACAAAAGAGATAAAGAGCACTAGCATTGTGCATGTGCATTAAGGAATGAGCAAATTTAAGCTCTTTAACATTGAGAGATGGTGTTGGTTTAATTCCAAAGTTTTTTTTGGATTATTGATACTTAGGCTATGCGTAGTGGAGGGGCTATAAATTGGGGGAATTGCGACACGTAGCGTGCAGTCAGTAAATGGTAGGAATTTGTTTTGGGTGTAATGGTGTTGTAGACCCTTCAGTTTCACGTCACCATTTTTTTATTATTTTCTTTTAATAATTAAACTAAACAAATAAAAACCCATTAAATTAAATAATTAAATAAAAATACATTAAAATTAAAAAGAAATATTAAAAAAATACATAACAAAAAAAAACTAATATCCATAATATTCGCGTGTTTTTTCAATTCGTCATCGTTGCAATAATGTGGCATCTTCGTGTAACTCAGCCGCTTTGAGAGATTTGTATTCTTTACTCATTTCCCCCAGTTTCAACATAGCGGCAATCTTTTCGTGTTGTTTGTTGGTTTCTTTCATAGTAGCGGTGAGTTCCACGACAATCTTTTCGTGTTGTTTGATGGTTTCTCTCATGGTAGCGGTGAGTTCCATGGCATGTGTTTCGAAAGGAGGGAATGGGTGTTTCGGCTAGTTCGGGTTGTTTCTAGGATTCATTTTGGTTGTATTTTTGAAGAATTTGGTTATGTGTAGTGTATGAAATAGATATGGGTTTGGAGAAGAAGAGTATATGTATATATGTATTGTTTAAATTAATTGTTTTTTTTACATTTGACAGTTCCCGACGGTTATACTGTTATTTTATTATTATTTTCACACAACAAACGGCGACAAAAGCCCCCCCCCCAATTTCGCTCCACATTTCGTCGGGAAGGGGGGGTGTTCTCACCTAATTCGTCGCCTCTCGCCCCATTCTATCGCCCACTACGGGTAGTCTAATATATTTGATGATGCGGTAGTTTCTAGCTCTTTTCTAGTATGTGGTTATATTGTGACATTCGTGACAAAACGAGGTATACCTTATTCACTACGTAGCGAGTAAACGATAAATCGGTTAATTCGTGTTGCTTAAACGAGTAACCGACCGATACTAATTATGACCCGTATATATACCGAGGGGTCATACATGAGTTATACATATATTATAGTGGCTAACATATTGATATTGAGGCCCCAGTACGTTTAAAACCACTTAAACGAAAAAGGTTTCATTTATTGATACGCTATGAGTTTAAACACAATCGTTAACATCAAAACGAGCATCGTAGCATCCGTCAAGTCGAAAAAGATTTATGGAACACTTATATAACATGTTTTAAGCAATCCGTGAAAATATTTTGGGTTTTTACGACAATATAATATGTTTTTATTATTTTGCAAAATTAAGTCGAAAAACGTTCGTCTTTGCGCTGTATGTCGCACCCCAATTATTTTTCGCGCAAAAAAATGAACTATAAATAAATTTGGAACCAAGATCAAACTTTGGGCATGCAAAACGAGGCATGTGGGCCAAAAGAGGGGCACTTAGGCCCCCCTTTTTATTTGCGGCCGCCATACACATTACCAACACACTTAAGATATTTTGATTGATAAACATGATATTTCTTTAATTCTTTTCACACTTTAACATATATCCAACAACTTAGCAGCTGAGTTATTCTTTTCCCAGCAAAAATATTGAGGTAAGGTTTAAAATTAATGAATTTTGAACTTGTTTTAATGCTTGATATAATCATAAAAACATGTTTTGATTAGTTTTAAACATGTTTAACCATCCAAAAACCATTAAAATCAACTAAAATCATGTTTTGATGTTAAACATGTATACAAAGCAGAATCATATGGATTTTTGACCAAAAACACGGATTAGAACATGAATATGTCGTTTTTACGGTTCAAAAGTTCGGTTTGAAACCCAAACCGAAACCCTAGTTAACTAGGCTGTTCCATGGATGATTTATGCTTGGTTTGATGTTGTATGATATGTAGATACACTTAGTTTGTGACCCAAGACCTGGAGAGTCGTTTAAGCCATCGAAAATCGCCGAAAACCAACAAGGTATTACCGGTTAACTCGTTTAGGGGCTGTTTGTGCTTCGATTGTGACGTGCTTGTTTTTAGGTTATGAAACTTTTGAGGATCATTAGGTATCACATAAGTGAGTCCTTGTTCAAATTTGGTAATTTTTAGATAAACGGAGAATATTTGGCGAATTTATTACCGTTTATAGGAGTTTATTTGGGAAACATAGTTAAAACTCTTGAAAAATTATGAAATTTGTCTTGGAACCAATAAATGTTATGGTAAGATTACTGGAAAAGTTTGGGATGATTTGGAGATGTCTAAGTATTTTTTTGTGCAATTGTGTTTTAATCGAGTTTTAACAGCCGAAAAATGCACAAAAAGGCATTTTGGCCAAAGTGTTAGATTCTGGAGATTTTTAATGAGCTATGTGATGATATTGAAACCACTTGGAAAAATTATCGGATTTTTCAGATGTCATTTGCTATAAGCGGACTATTTATTACTTAATTATAACACATTAAATGAATTTTTATAAATAGATAATTAATTATAAAATTTCTGAAAATATTTTTATAAAATTCTCCATATTTTATTTATTTTTACAAAAATTTCCATAATTTATATATAAGTACATAATTAGTTATGATTAATCAAATATTTAAACTATAATTGTTTTAACGAAACCGGCAGTTTTGTGTTTAACGGACTGACTGGTATGTCAAAATATCAAAAGTGGTCAAATATCGTATTTTTGGATGAACTTGATAAAAACGAACTTTTTACGAGAATTCCGAACAATTCGGGATGGATTGTACGCGTTTTGTATAATCAAAACCGTAAGAAAACGGAAACAAACCATGCAATCAATCCAGATACCGAAACCTTAAAACTCTTTCATAAATCAAATCATTTTATCAATCAATATGTTACTTAAGTTTATGTGATCTTACTTATTTCCGAAACGCATAAACGATCAACTTGGCTAGGCTCAGAAAACGGTGAAACTGAGCCAAATCTGGTTTTGAACATTTCATACTGTACAACGTCACAATATAAGACTATGGTCATGTTCTGGGCTTAACAACTATAACCAGACTAGTTATACAGCCCGATTTAGCTTAAACAATGTACTAGCTTGAACTACGATAAGAGATAAGGTGAGTTAGTACGATACCGGTTATAGAAGTCAAGCTATAATCGAGGAACATTACTTACTTATACATTTTACCAGCTTGAACTACGATAAGGTGAGTTTCACGACCCCACTTTCTAAACTGTTTTACGAACTTTTGGGGTGGAAAGCATGTACTTATATACTTAAAAACTTGTGATGATGTGAATTATCTAAGTACTAACACTTGAAAGTCCCCACAAACACAAGTGATTAACTTCGTGCCGGTGACGTGTGGATAGTACTATCGGTTTGACAAACCCAACTGACAGGGCCGGAGGGGTATGCCGGAACATGTTAACCCAGTTGCACATTGTCATTTAAACTTACTACATTCTGCTATGTGGTGTTAGACATAGTACATACTTGGGGCAAAGTGGTTGTTAAATGCCAACGGGAGTACATGGGCAAGGGTGGCCATGCGTGCGAGCTGTCTTGGTTTCACTTGTGGCTTGGTATAATACATCATACACATACATATATACATACATACTGTGAACTTTACGAACTCGTATACTAATTTTGTTCGTACTCGTGAAACTTGAAACTCACCAACTAGACGTAGTTGTGTAGGTTCCCTGGACGGATCAACAAGAGATATCTCGATCTACGTAGGTGCGGAATCCCTGCGTAGGTCGTTACGAGCGTAGAAGACACGAATAGATCAAACACGATACGATAAACAAACACGTTATATTATAACCAAAACACGTGATACGATATCACTATTACAGACCCGAACTCTCTGGTTCAACTATCGTTCAACTAACAACTGTTTCAACAACTTTACTCAAACAAAACCGTAACCTATTTAAATGCACGACAACTTCGCCTGGCATGTTCAGGCGAAGTTGTCCATAACTTCGCTTGACTAACAAGTTCGCCTAAACAGCGAACTTGTCAGTAACTTTGCTTAAGGCATATAAAACATAATTAATCATTACAGACTCGATTACAGACACTAGACTATGAACTACTGACATTATGCACCAACAGACTCCCCCTTGGCAGTAGCTTCATGTCTTGATCTTCAAGCACGTGTCTTGTAATCTTCAATCTCTTGGTCTTCATGCATGTACTCCTTCTCTCACGCATACCGTGACTACTCGCTTATATTTCCTCGCTTCATCTTTCCAAGCAGGAATATAAAATATCTTCTTTTCATTTAACAACTGCAGATCAGCTTTCGATAAGTTAACAAGATACATCGGATCATACACTCTTAGCACTTCTTGTTCATCTTCGTCTTCCATCATGGCTTCAGCAGTCTGGCAATCAACATACCACCATTTAAGATCTTTCAACACATCTTGAGGCATAGTCTTCATTGGAACCTCTTTCATGCATCGAATCGGTTTGTACTTCATTACCATCCATGGCTTGCCATCTGCTCTCATTCCTCTTTCCTTATCTTCCACTAGCTTTCCCTTCTGTGGCTTTAATAACTCAAACTTCTTTTCTTTAATACTTTCTTTCCACACGATCTTCCCAATAACTCTGGCCATGTTGTCGTCGCTTCTATTAATCAACCCCAATCTAGCCAAATCCTTCACCTCACATTCAGGCAATGTATTGAGAGATCTCAACGTCCTCTTAAAGTATTGGATCCCATCATATCTTTTCAACACGAACACTTTTAACTGTTCATCATATAGCCAACAGATAATTCCTTTCTTTGATTCAGCATAGCCTTTGATATTATAACTTTTCTTGAACATGGTTGGAACAGCAGGCTTCTTAGTTTTGATAAACCAATGAGCATAGCCTTCCTTCCATCTAGGCTGCTCCTCCCATTCTGTATCATCACCTGCTGTGTCTTGACATACATCTGACTTTTCAACTTCAGGGATCTCGTGTTCAACATTCTCCTCAACTATTTCACCCTCTTCAACATCATCTTCAATCACTATTTCAGCACCAATCTTTTCAATCTCTTCGACTGTTAGAACATCATCTTCACACATAAACTCATCATCCAACATATCATCATCTAATTCCTTCAAGGCATCGATCACATCATCTCCCATCTCCTCGTCATCTACCATCACCACCTCATCACCACCAGAACCGCCAGCTGCACCTGCAGACTCCCCCTGAGCTGTGGAAGTCCCAAGAGCTTGAGTAGTTCTTGGCAACTCACCACCTGCACCTTTCGATGCATTGGGATCATCGTCTCTGTCATTCTTCTTCTTTGTCCTGAGCTCGTCGCCTTTACAGCTCATCTCCCCCTGAGATGCCAAGAACTCCTTCATAGCATCTATAATTTTTCCATGTTCAACCAGGAGGGACGACTGTAGTTGATTTTCTGCTACTAGGCGCTGAATAGCCTGGGTCTGGATAAGATTCACCCTTGACTGCTCTGCCACGACCCGTTCCAGTGCGGCTATTCTTTCGAAGTCTGATAGAGTTGCATCGAAATCGAACCTCATATACGATAAATCGTGAGTGTACTGAGGAGGTATTTCCGATGAAACCGGGACATCAGAAGCAGCTGTGGACGTAACCGCAGGTGGTATCGTGACCGACAACCCTGCAGTTGCAACGACTGTCGACTCAACAAATTGTGCAACCACCTCTGAAGGAGTAAGAGTTGGAGGTGGTAAAGACACAATCTCCGGAGTCGTCAGCTGGAAAGTAGTGATAGATGGGATGCCAAAAGAAGATGATGTAGCCACCACGGGAACATCCGCGGTGCTTAAACTTGTAACCTGTACTGATGTAGGGACAATCGACATACCTGACAGTGCGGGCGGAGCGAAACGTACGACTCTTGAACTCTCACCTGCTCCCATACCTGCACCTGTCCTGTCCCTTCTTGAACGTCTGATCAACTTATGAATGTCTTCTTCTTCTTCTGACTCACTGTCGTCATCCGTCCTCTTTCTCTTCCCATACGTTCTTTCTCGAGTCACCATCATACGTCTTGCCTCATCCATTACATCATCAAAATCTGAGTCAGCCACCGTCGTAGCTGCTCTAGTAACATCCACCCTCGAAACTTGTGCTAGCGAGACCTGTACAACTTGTTGAGGACCAACTCGGTCCATATCGAAGTAGCCTTGACCTCCAAACACTTCATCAAGGTCCACTTCCTCCTCCGGTGACACAACAGGCGCAGCAGGTATATGTTGAGGTGCTCCTGCCTGTTGTGGTCGAGGGTCTCTGAACTCGTCCCCATTGGCAGGAACATACTCCGGGTTGATTAAATACCCAAAGAGTGGAGTATGCCTGGGCGAAGATACGTTTGTTCACACTCTCCACGTATCTGATCGGGGCGGCGCTGAGGTAGATTTGGAGCCACATGGTTCAAGATCATCTGGATGAATCTTGGAAACATAATGAACCTCTCACGCGCCACTGCCCGTCTTTGTCTATCGATCTCATAGAAGACCATCTGACTGAAACTATAACGTTTGTTATAAGTCAGAGCAGTCATCGCCGACTGCATGGTCGCACCCATCCTGTCAGTACCCGCCTTCCTCCCTGACATGCAGACAATCATTACGTGCATGAGGAAGCGCCACTGATCGAGTAAGAAACCCTTCCTTCTTTGTGTATCGCCCAACGGGCCCGAATAGCCCATCCGTAAAAACGCTCCATCTAGAAAAGGAGCCACAAAGTCCGTCGGGTCATCCCTGGTCTCATTCCCGAAACGTAAAGCCGCCCGGATTTGTTCAAAAGAGAACTGAACTTCTTGATTGTTGACGGTTGCTCGCATAACTGGGGGCTCAACGCGGCAATCGTATTCCACCGTCTGCCAAAAATCCTCAATATTGGGTAAGGATATCGGCAGAGTAGTGGTGATCACGTGGAATATCCGCGAGCGAAGGAGGAAAGTGATGATTTCGCGGTAATCCTCCACACCACTCGCTTCTGGGTCTAACGTAATATACATATTATGCCCAGGGAAGAATTGTCTCTGGTTATCTCCCCCGTCATCGCCACCAGCACCTCCAGCACCAGCAACAGCAGCCATATCTGCAACAAACGAACCAAGTTAGATACACGTTAAGGCATAACACAAGTTCGCTTGTTACCATGAGCGTAGTTGTGATAAAGTCTGTATAGGCGAAGTTAAAGATGGGGCGAAGTTGGGAACAACTTCGCTTCATCTTTAAGTTCGTCTAATAACTAATAAGTAAAAAGGTCCAGGCGAAGTTAATGATAACTTCACCTCACCACAACATCGCCTCAGGCGAAGTTAAACCTCAGGCGAAGTTGCGGATAACTTCGCCTAATCCTTAAGTTCGCCTGAATCTGAATCGGCGACTGTTAGGTTTACGAAACGACGTGCAGTTGGTGATTTTAACGATTGTGGACTCTGTAAAACTCGATTTTATGATGGTCTAGACGTTCAATGTGTGAACGACCACGTTAAAACAAGTTTGAAACCGGGTTTAAGGATCGAACGTCCGAGGTCACTAACCGGGTGTCGAAACAACCTAGGATTAACAACAATGACAAAGATTATAAGCTATGACGACACTACGAACCTTGAATCGATAACGGAAACTGAGAAAAAGAACAAAGATGAAATCGAAATACAAGTTCGATGGTAATCGGATAAGTTCGCTGTAAATACGGAGGATAAGTTCACTTGTTTTGAAAATTATGAACTGTTGACCTTAAAAATTCCTTTATATAGGAGCAGAGTTATACAGGCAAAGTTGTGGATAACTTCGCCTAGGGCGAAGTTATTCACAAGTTCGCCGATATATCAAATTTTACAAAATCAACCCCTATATTTTGAACAATTTGCAATTAAATTTTAAAATTTCCTTAAAGAATTAAATGACACGATCAAGTCTAAGTAACCAAGTATAAAATCAACAACTACATAAATAGGAAAAACTTTTAAAAATTTAAAGTACAAGGGATCAAATTTCATTCTCGACAGGGACTACTACGTTTTAGAAAAGATCTGAACAGGAATCATACTAACTACGTGACTGTCACATAGATCCGTGTTTAGCTGTATTATGACATAAAGAAACAGGTTGTAAGCAGGTAAATAACTTAAGATGGTTTTCATCGTTTCTGTGATACGAGTTAAGTTCAATTAAGCTCAAAAATTAAGTGGGCAACAACTCAGAGATTATGATGCCTCCTATCTATTCTCAAAGCGTATCTGGCTTTCCCCAAGTCACCCCGAATTGACTTCGACCCATAGTGTCTGATTAAGTTTGCAAGTACTCTTCATCTGCTTCCCGTTCTCTTTCTTACTCCATGATTGAGAAGTCTTGACATTTTCAGCTCTAGAATGTTTCAATAAATCATAAGGTTTTTTTTCTTTTTTTTTTTTAACATTTACATAGACTTCAGAGTAGTAAACAACTGCAAGTCCCGAATCTGGATCACTGCAATTTCTTCACACGCTATCTTTACGGGAATCAGAACACTTACGGGCTCGTGTATGACTGGGTAATCGCTTTTCTGCCTATCATTCGGAAAGATATATATGAAGACATGCAGAACTCTTAAGAAGTTTCCACATAAAATCGAGTAGATTTAGTTTGTATCACATCTACTTTTACGCACCATAAAAAGCTACCATGACATACAATGACTGTTCTAAAGCCTTTTAAGCCTAATAACTTCACTAGTTAAGCACACAGAATCAGTATATCTATCATTTTCCAAGGTTGGATCAATTTTCTGTTAAACATAGCAAACGAACTTCTTACGAAGTAGTAGACTTGAAAAGTAATTTCATTTCCCTAAAAGAAAAATTTAACTTCTATCGCCCCGACCAAATCAAAGTCTTCAGGTCAACGGCTATCCCGAAGATCCAATGGATCAGCTGGACCGACCACATACTAGTATGTGTCCTTCGAACTAAGTATGATCGACTAATTTTAAGCGAAAAAATGAAAACTCATCATAAACCGCCCCGGTCACTTTCAGTCATCTGGTTAATGGCTATCCTTATATTCTACAAGTAGAAATGAGGACCAAACATATCCTAAGACATGTCCTTCAAACTGAGGCAACCGACATAATTCTCAGCGATAGTGACGGTTTTTTTTTTTTTTTTAACATTTACATAAAGCATGGTTACTCGGGATTGATCATCCCATTCAGCTCAATAAGGTTTTGAAATCTTGATTTGTCAAACGCTTTAGTATATAAATCAGCGAAATTATCAAGCGTATCCACCTTTTCAAGCACAATCAGTTTCTTCTCAGCACAATCCCGTATAAAATGATGACGTATGTCAATATGTTTAGTTTTACTGTGCTTCACGGGATTGTTAGTTACTGAGATAGCAGCTGTGTTATCAATGCAAATAGGAGTAAGTAAGAAATTCAGACCATAGTCGCGCAACTGTTGTTGAATCCACAGAACCTGGGAGCAGCAGTTGGATGCTGCCATGTATTCTGCCTCACATGTTGAAATTGCGACTGAAGTCTGCTTCTTGCATTGCCACGACACCAATCTGCCACCTAGAAACTGACATCCTCCAGTTGTTTACTTCCGACTCTGATTGCACCCTCCATAATCAGAATCTGTGTAAGCGACTAGCTCCAAGTCTCCTCCCTTCGCGTACCACAACCCCAGCTTAGGTTTGCCTTTGAGATACCGCAAGATCCTCTTCACACCCTTCATGTGAGATTCCTTTGGGTTTGCCTGAAAACGAGCACAAAGAAAAACTGCAAACATAATATCAGGCCTAGAAGCAGTTAAGTACATTAAAGAACCTATAATAGCCCGATACTGAGTTGGGTCCACATCTGCGTCATTGTCTGTCTCAGCACCCAACTTATGGTTGACGCAGATTGGAGTATCAAATGGAGTGCTGTCCTCCATCTTGAAACGTTTGAGCACATCATGGACATACTTGGTCTGATGAATGAACATCACATCCTTATTCTGATCAACCTGCAATCCTAAAAAGAAAGTTAGTTCACCCATAGCACTCATTTCAAACCTTTTCTTCATGACGGCCTCAAACTCCTGACACATGGAGACTTGTGATGCAGCAAAGATAACGTCATCCACGTAGACTTGCACCAGCAGGAAGTCGCTTCCTTCTCTCTTGACGAACAACGTGCTATCTATCTTCCCTCTTTCAAACCCATTTTCAAGCAAGTAATCTGATAAAGTTGAGTACCAGGCACGAGGTGCCTGATGTAGTCCATACAACGCCTTACTTAGCTTGTACACGTGATCTGGAAAGTCTGGGTCAGGAAAACCCGGAGGTTGCTCAACATACACAACCTCATCAACTTTCCCATTTAGAAACGCACTTTTCACATCCAACTGAAATACCTTCATCTTCTTATATGCAGCAAATGCCAAAAACAATCTAATGGCTTCCAATCTTGCCACAGGAGCGAATACTTCATTATAATCAATCCCCTCTTGTTGATTAAAACCTTTAACGACTAGCCTCGCCTTGTTTCTTATAATAATCCCTTTCTCATCTCTCTTGCACTTAAAAACCCATTTTGTGCCTATCGCATGCATATGCTTCGGTTTTTCAACCAAAGTCCAAACTTCCATTTTCTTGAATTGAGCCAGCTCTTCTTGCATGGCTTCGACCCACGAGCTGTCCTTTAGAGCCATTTGGTAATTCTTTGGTTCAATCTGGCTGATAAAGCAGGTGTACAAGCATTCGTTGATTATGCATGTCTCCTTAATGCTTGTGTAAACACAGGTGTGCTCATTCAAGCTACGTCTTGTTTGTACACCGGAGGACACATCACCAATCACATTCTCCAAAGGGTGATCTTTATGAATTCTCGTGGTCGGAACAGAACCGACATGCAAATTGTCTTCCAAGTTAGAAGAGAGCTCGTCAATGGTTGTTTCTTGCTGAGAGTGAAACGGATTGAAAAATTCTTCTTCAGGAGAGGCAGCAGGGGTATCGACAGCATTTGATGAGGAAGGTTGACATTTATCAAACAGCTGTCTTTGCACTAGATTTTCTTCCTCATCAAGGATCATCTTCGTAGCAACTCTCTCTTCTTCTTCTGCACTATCCAAAAACGGTATGTTAAAAGACTTAAAAAGTCTATCATAGTCGAAAAACTCAGCAGGTCCGTTGCTTGGTTTTGGCGGTTTGTAACTTGTGATATCGGTGTTACACACCACCTCAACCCTGCCGGTCGATGTATTAAAGACACGTTTGTTGGGAGTCGCAACAACATAACCGACTAAGATTCCTTCATCGGCTACTTCACCAAATTTAGAATTTGTCTTTAAAATCGAACAAGGGGACCCGAATGGTTCAAGACCACTCAAGTTGGGCTTCCTCCCATGCATAAGCTCATAACACGTTTTATTAAGTCTTTTAACAGTCAAGACTCTATTCAGGATATAACAGGCTGTAGCAACAGCTTTAGCCCAGAACACCACAGGAAGCTTCGAATCAGCCAGCATAGTTCTGGCTCCTTCAATTAACGTTCTATTCTTCCTCTTAGCCACTCCATTCTGTTGCGGAGTATACGGAGCGCTGTATTGGTGTTCAATCCCTTTCTGAAGGCAGAAGATCTCCATTTCAAAATTCTTGAACTCCGTTCCATTGTCACTCCTGATGAACTTAACCCTTTTATCCATAACGTTCTCAACTTTGGTAATCAAATTCTTCACCATCTGAGCCGTTTCATCTTTTGATTTCAGGAAATATACCCACGAATATCGTGAGTAATCATCAGTGATCACCAAGCAATAAGAAGTACCTCCTAGACTTTTTGCATTCACGGGACCGAAGAGATCCATGTGAAGCAATTCTAGAGTACTGACAATAGAATTGACCTTCTTGGTGTGATGGGATTTCTTGTGCTGTTTTCCCTTCTTGCACGGTAGACATTTGTCTTCAAAGTTGAAACTTTTCAAGGGAACGCCCAGCACAAGTCCATTCTTGACAATGTGGTTCATCTTCCGAAGATGAATGTGCCCCATTCTCCTATGCCACAATTCGGACTCCGTTTCGCTCGCTTTTTTCATAAGGCATGATTCTTCCGTGGCCATTTCAGTCGACCTCATATCCATAATATACGTATTTCTATCACGTGGAGCCCTCATCACAATCCACTCCTCTGGTATCTGAAAACCAGGATGTAACACAATCGCCTCATTCTTTGTAAAATGAACGGTGTACTCCTTATCACAGATCTGCGACACACTCAGCAGATTGTGCTTCAATTCTTCGACAAAGTTTACTTTTTCTAGAGTCATCTTTCCATTAGACACCGTTCCCATTCCTGTAATCTTGCCTCCACTTTCTCCTGCAAAGCTCACTCTCCCTCCTTGAACAGGTTTCAAATCGTGTAACAAGTTTTTGTTACCCGTCATGTGCCGGGAACTGCCGCTATCCACAACCCAAAGATTATTGGCAGCCCTGTTCAACTGTTCCTGCACGATTAAAGCAAAAGATTAGAATCTAGGGACCCAAGACCAATTGGTCTTGGATCTGTACATCCCGAACTTTGGCTTTCCAAAGTTAGTCTCTGTATAATTCCTGTAGGTCCTATTAGTATACCTCCTTGTAGATTGATTGTGAGGCCTTCCAAACCTTTGTGAATTGAAAGAATTATAGCTTGTGGTTTGGTTATTAGCAGTGTAAAACTGAGATTGGTTTCTTTGAAAACCTGAATTTGTCACATTTCTGAATTTTGAATGGTTTTCATTTTTACCAGTATTATGATTACCATTAGACTTATTCTCAATTTTAGTAGGCCTCACACCTCTGAATCTCTGCTTCAGAGGGCAATCTGCAACTAGGTGCCCTAATTGATTACACCTAAAACAACACCTATGTTCAACCTTTTTATCAACAGGTGTTTTAGATGTCGAGACATTATTACCGCCCGTTTGTCTCACATAAGGTGGGACATACGGGTTTAGCGGAGACTTCTTTTCAGATGTTTTCTTTATCTCTCCACATTTTGGTAATACTTCCCCTTGATTTGTCTCACTCGACTCAGAAGACTTGTCCGAGTTAGATGAGACAGGACTCGGAGCAGAAATTTTAACACTTGCAACAGGCTTACTAACTTCTGGTTCTTTAGTAGTAACTGGAATTTGAACTGTCTGAACAACCTCAAAGTCAACAGATTTCTGAACACTAGGATTAAAAGTGTAATTGTGATTATAAGGTGGTGGAACCTCATGATAACCAATTCCTCCCCTCTTAACAGAGGAACCTTGATCACTAACAAGGTGATCAAGAATAGCAGAGGAATTTCTGAACTGCTCAAGTTTTCTATTCAGTTCCACCACTTTCACCTGGTGATCAGCAATCTGTTTTTATCTTTCAGCTATTAGCTTGGTTTTTTCTTCCAAAACTTCATAGCTTAGATCAATCACTTGTATTTTTTCAGCAAGTTTTGTTTTTAGACTTTAAATATCCTTTTCACAAGCTTTTATTTTAACTTTATAGCTATTTTCTCTTGCTTTAGTAAAGTGATACCAATTGTAGGTTCCCTGGACGGATCAACACGAGATATCTCGATCTACGTAGGTGCGGAATCCCTGCGTAGGTCGTTACGAGCGTAGAAGACACGAATAGATCAAACACGATACGATAAACAAACACGTTATATTATAACCAAAACACGTGATACGATATCACTATTACAGACCCGAACTCTCTGGTTCAACTATCGTTCAACTAACAACTGTTTCAACAACTTTACTCAAACAAAACCGTAACCTATTTAAATACACGACAACTTCGCCTGGCATGTTCAGGCGAAGTTGTCCATAACTTCGCTTGACTAACAAGTTTGCCTAAACAGCGAACTTGTCAGTAACTTTGCTTAAGGCATATAAAACATAATTAATCATTACAGACTCAATTACAGACACTAGACTATGAACTACTGACATTATGCACCAACAAGTTGACCCGTTTTAACATGCTTTACAGGTGAGCCCAAGTTGGAATAATTTGCTTATGTGCTCGGTGCTAGAATGGAAGTGAATCGCTGTACATAGACGCTAGCATATATATTAAAGAATAAGCAATCACGTGAACTGGTTATGTGATTTTCATCTAGTTTGTAAACTTAGTACCAAACCATGTAATATGATGTAAATTAGTTTGTTGAATTTCTTTATAAACAATGTAGTTGATACCAGTGTTATCTGTTACATTTCTGTATTACGCTTCCGCATTTACCTAGTCGGGGTGTGACATATATTTTTAATTTTATAATAAAAATCCCATTAATAGTTGGAAAAAAAACACACACACATATATATATATATATATATTAAGGCGCTGTTTGGTTTTTCAGAGATAAAATGTCTGCAGTCTGCGGATCACCTCTGTAGATATCTATAGCAGAAGAGGTGGACCAAATCTCTGCAGTCTGCAACAAGAAGACTGTTTGTTTTTTAACATCTGCAGACTGTTAAAATAAACTGAAATTATGAAATTTAAATAAAAAAAGTCTTCAACATCCAAATTTAAATAATAGTCAACAATACCACAAACTGAAATAATATTCATAATACCACAAATATTTTTTAAATCATTTATTCCGTACTTTGCATTAACTGCTCAACAATTTCATCTCGTAACTGAGTCATATATTCCCGATCAGATGCAGTTCCAAGTGCTTCAACCTCGTCTTCATCAGCATCAATTTGTCCACGGCTATTTCCAAGCGACACATCGGGTTGATCGTATTGTGTAAACACCTCATCGTCCAAACCTTGTTTCCTAATAAAATTATGTAGCGCGAAACATGCAACGGTAACGTTCCTTTGTGTTTCCAATGGAAATGGTGTCATCCTCTTCAATATAGGGAATCTTGCTTTCAAGACACCAAAAGCACGCTCAATGACGTTTCGTAGTTTTGCATGTGCATGACTAAATTTTTCTTTATTGGTTAACACACGTCTCCGACAAAAATCTCCAAGCCAATACCTCACATTACGATATGGAGCCATAAATCCTCGTATGTGTGCATACGCGGCGTCACAAAGATAGTATTTATCTGTAAATATTTACAATTAATTACAGTATTAAACTAACATAAAAATAATTAACAAACAATAAACATACCTAATGGTGGAAATGGGAATGGCGCATGTGGATCTGATAATGCATCTGATAATATTCTAGAATCATGTGCCACCCCTTCCCATCCGGCCACAAGAAAAGTGAAAATCATGTTAAAATCACAAATTACTAATTCGTTTTGGTAACAATCACCCTTCCCCTTCCTCTATATTAATTTTGTTGCCTAGTAAGAACAACAACATGTGTCAAGGTCCCATCTAGTGCACCAACCGCTCCTTTAAAAATCTTTCGGGCCTCTTGTTATGTCCCGGAATGTTTGGATTCGGATTGAAAGAAGTTGGTACTATCATATCTTTAGCGAAAAGCATCATTTTATCCAACACTTCATGATAGAATTTATGAATTGTTTGCTTTGAGTGTTGAAATCTACGCTTGATAACCGGAATAATTTGTTCTAAAATGTGCACATAGATGGACAAATGATTCACGGGACATGCGTAGCAATTCAATGCATTGTTTGGAATTTCCTTGCAATAACTCTAACGTGTATTTATGTCCCGTCATTGCCGAATCATTGTCTCGTTTTCGTTTCAAGCCCCTCTTCCAAAAAAAAAGCGGATATACAAGTACATAACAACTACCAGAAGTATTTTCTCATCATTATTCATTATGAACCTGTTAATAAAACATAAACAACCATGTCATATAGTTATAACAAAGTAACCATTATCATAAAGCATAAACAACCATGTCACATAGCCATAAAAAAACATACAATGTATTCAACATAACCAAAAAGCATAGAATGTTTTCAACATAACTAAAAACAAATATGTTTTCAACAAAACAAAAAAAAAACATACACCAAAAGCAAATAATGTTTTCAACAAAACCCATATTCTTCACTACTTCATAAGTCCTAAATTTTTTGCCGTCATCTCGATCCACCCTTTTAACACGTCGGGAACATTTGGCAATGCCATCCACGCCTCTCTCATGTCCGAGGACATTCCAAAAATATGAAAAACAACCAAATATAGTGGGTTTCTCTGCTCTAACCCAACCAAATTTAACTTCTCAGAACATTCAATAACTGTTGTAACTGTTGGGCGTTTTTCTCTAGTCAAATGTCGCAAAGAATTTTGCATGTCAAGTGCTAAATCCTCAAGAGTGACATATGATGATGATTTTGAGGTTTTAGCCCTTTTGGGGGTACGCTCGGGAGTAGGCTCGGTAGTTGGCCCGATAGCAGGAGTAGTGCCGACATCATCTTCTGTGTCGGCAAAAATGTTGTCCATAATTATCAATGATTGGACCGATTGGAGCCGATGACAAGAGGATGATCCAACCACTGATGTTTGGGTTGAGGTCCACTTGCGATTCCCCGTGGCAATATTATCATCAAACAGTTGTGCACAAAGTTTCGGAAATGTTAATGGAGTTGTTTTTAAGGATGCAGCTTTCACATGCCCTTAAAAGATTATTGGTAGATGTTAAAAAATAAACTAGGGGTGGACCTTAAGGTAGAGATAGATGTTAAAAAATAAAAATATATGAACATACCTTCTTAAATTTTTCCCATTCCTCGTTCGTTAAGGTAAAGGTATTTGTTTGAGGGTTGTAGATGTTGCAGGTTTTGTTTTTCAAATACACTCATCCTATGTATTTGGCTTTAAGATTATCATAGGCGTTTTTCACTTGTTTTTTTGAAAAATCCAACCCAAACTTTTCCTTAAGAACACTTTTTACCTTAGGCCATGAGTCTTTGTGCAAACTCAACCCTTTTTTACCCACAGTGTTTATCTCTTCAATGCAAGTTTCTAATAAACATTTTATTTTCTCATTCGACCGTTGTTGTTTCTCTCCCATTTTTATGATCAACTAACAAGAAAATTCTATTAAAATAACAATTCATCGAACCTAAACTTTCTACAAACTTTATTCAACAACAACTAATAACAATATTCAACAAACCTAAACTTTCTACAAACTAATAACAATCTAACAAAACTAACAAAAACCTTTAACAATTAACAAAAAACTACAAACTTTATTTAACAACTAATAACAATATTCAACAAACTTAAACTTTCTACAAATTAATAACAATCTAACAAAACTAACAAAAACCTTTAACAATTAACAAAAAACTACAAACTTTATTCAACAAAAAACTAATAACAATATTCAAAAAACCTAAACTTTCTACAAACTATTAACAATCTAACCAAATTAATAAAAAAACTTTAACAACTAACAAAAATTAAAACTTTAACAATGTAACATAATCTAACAAAGTTAACAAAAAACTATCAAAATCTAACAATAAACTTTAACAATCTAATAATCTAACAAAGTTAACAAAAATCTAACAAAATATTTCAATCTAAAACTTTAGCAATCTAACAAAATCACTTATGAAATTCAAACAAAAGGTAATAGATAATAACATGAGAGGGAAAGAGAGAAGCAAACCTGTTGGAGAGGAAAATTTGGCGGCGGATCTGTGGTGGAGAGGGAGAGAAGCCGCGGATCTGTGTGAAGAGAGAGAGAGGTATGACGGCGGTGGAGGGTGGCCGGCGGTGGAGGCGAAGAGAAGGAGAAGAT
Organism: Bidens hawaiensis; assembly: GCF_021521415.1. NCBI lineage: Eukaryota > Viridiplantae > Streptophyta > Magnoliopsida > Asterales > Asteraceae > Bidens > Bidens hawaiensis. Next base: position 21,333 of record NW_027493074.1, on the reverse strand, counting down.
GAGGGTGGAGCTGCACTAGGGTTTGAGAGGAGGGTGTTAAGTTTTGTTGTCTGATGAAAAAAATAAGAAGATGATGAGAAGAGGTGGGAAGTGGGTTGAACAACACTTATAGGAGAAGAGGGCGTGAAGAGGTTTTTTAATGAAATGCTTTTGGGAAAACAAAAACACTGCAGACCACAACGTCTGCGCTTGGTCTGCGCGGCGCATACAAAAGTGGTCTGGAAGAGTTTTTGAGGAAAAACAAACAACCCCTAAGTTGACCATATTACGGACACTACTCCATTGCATTTAGAAAAAAACATATTTAAATGTATTTATGATACGTTTTTTTGTGTAATAAAAATCTCATTTTAAAATTTTTAGAGGCTCTACAAGTTTTGCAACATGTCACTAGTTTACTGGTTTATAAGTTGGCAAGTTTATAAGCTTACAAGCTACTTGTTTACGAGATTGCATCTTCTGGGTTTGTGAGTTTACAAGCATACAGGTATACAATTTTATGATTTTACATGTTCATAAACTTTGTTGCAGAAGTGATTTTGTTTAAAAATCTTTTACACAACTCTCCGTTAGTAACGACAACTTGAAAGAACCCTGTAAGGTTTATCAGGGAATGTAAGTCTCAACTTATTGGGAATGTATAAGTTGCTGTTATTAACAACTTCTGCCATGTTTTTGTCAAGTTGCAATTAATATTGGAAATATATGCAAGTTGTCATTAATTAGCAAAGAAAACTTCTGACAAGCTACTGTTAGTAATGGCAAATTAATGTCAAGTTGTCATTACTAATAGCAACTTCTGAAAACGCATAGTCACATAAATTCTTGCGTTAAATCACGAATTGTTGAATTAAGTTGAGAACAATAAATACATGCATGTAATAATAAATACATACATCTTTTACCAAACGAATACATATACATGCATGCATTTGTTTTACCAAACCATATACTTATATCAGATGTATGCATCTTTTTAACATGGTGAGAAACAAAACAACACGAACAAAATTTCTTCATTTATACAAACAAATTTTCTTCTTCTCGTTAATTCTTTCGTTTTAACAAACAGTTCACGAACTATTCGCTCCTCGTTAAGTTGGTTTATATCCCTAGTCACAATTGCACACAAAAAGTTAATAGAGGGTTCAAACTGTAAAACTGACTTGTCCTTAGAAAAACGACACACGTAGTAATATCATACACATCATCACAAAGATTCTCACTCAGTCCAGCCCACCACCACTCTCACTTTCACTCGAGATCCACCACAAAACCCATCCAACGGCCACAATCTCACCCTCCCAGACTCCTATAAATAATTTACACATCCAACCCTCTCAGTTCTCGTACTGGAACCAACGTTGTTGTCGCCTACTCGCCTGTCGGTGCAGTTAAACATGGAGGAAAGACCAGAAACGGAGTTGATATCGATACCAGCAACACCAGACACACAAACGCCGTCAGGACAGAGGTCACCTAGACCAATGTCGGTTAAGGAAGGTGGGAATAAGTCGTCGACGGCGTGGACACCAACGTCGTTTATTTCTCCGAGGTTTTTGAGTCCCATTGGTACGCCGATGAAGAGGGTGTTGGTGAATATGAAAGGGTATTTGGAAGAAGTGGGACATTTGACGAAGCTTAACCCGCAAGATGCATGGCTTCCGATTACGGAGTCAAGGAATGGTAATGCGCATTATGCTGCGTTTCATAATCTTAATGCTGGTGTTGGGTTTCAGGCTCTGGTTTTGCCTGTTGCCTTTTCTTTTCTTGGATGGTAAGTGTTTCTTTCTTTATGTTTTAACTTTTTTTTTAAACAGTTTTAGTGAAACTGGTTGTCCGGAATTCACTTGTGTAAACCGGTTGCCCACACACTTGCGTTTACCAAGTATTTGACTTTCTTATGTTTAACTAGTGAATTAATAAGTTTACATCTAATTGTCATTACTTCATTTTAGCAGTGAAAGTTATGTAATTTATGTCCATTTATGTTATGTTACCAATTAAATGTGTAAATATAACAACTACCTTTAAATGTGAGTGAATACGCGTATAATAATAAATACACGTATAATATAAGTATAAGTTTGTAACAATTATGTTTTTTTTCTTTTTTTTTTTGGTTATTGGATTTAAATACTAATAATTTTCACTCGTTGGCCGGAAACACCCTCAATTAACAAAATGCTTACCACCACTCTCATCGTTCACTTTATTTTCTAGTATTCACAAACTAATATGAAACTTAGTTTTATATTTTATGATATGACATTTTGTAACCGAGTGTCAGAAGAAAATAAGATGAAGGTTGTGAATGGTACTAAATATTTCGTTAACTGAGAGTGTTCCCGGCCAATGAAAGAAGTATTTAAGTCCTATAACCTTTTTTTTCTTTTTGTAATATTCAGTAAAAACAGTAAGTACAGAAAAAGAAAATATCTATAAATTTTTTTCGGATAAAATTGATATTATTATAATAATATGTTTGGGTCTCTCGTTTTGTTTTATTTCTTTTTTCTTTCGGTAAAGTCACCGTGATTCCTTTTCTTCATCGATAACATCATGATAAAGTGTATTCTGTCCCTCCTTTTATTATTTAACTTGAAAGTTAAAGTTATATAGATTCGTGTGACATTATTGTTGACCAGTTATTAATTTTCAACCGTCAATTTCAATCGCAAACACTTGGTTTCCTGCTTTCATGGTAGAGTTTTTTTTTTTTGTATTTTGAGAATAAACACACTTTGAGTTAATGTTTAAGTATTTAAAACACATTAACTAAGATTATTAATAAGTATTAATTTTTTAAACTAAAGTTTTAACAAAACAAATAAAATAAAAATACATATGATATAAATTAACTCAAAATGAAATGGTAAAATGTATTTATTTATTATGCACGGAGAAGGCCTACAAATGTACAAAATTGTCGTGTACGATTAGGTCATTTGTTAACATATTAGACGTCAAATCATTTAATGTTTTACTATTATTGGGTGAACATGTACTACTCTCACTTTGGTCTCTAGTTTTCACTTCTATTGGGTGAACATGTGCATAGCAATGTGTCGACTCCAAAGGGGCAGGGGTATGTTTTTAGCAGGTTAGGGTTTGCAATTCAGAAAGGGGTGGCGGCGCAGCTTGTTGCCCGCCTACCTGCTATATTGATGTAATATCTATGTTTCATCAGTAGAAATAAATAAAATATAAGATTTATATACTGTCATTAAAACTTAACTTTTTTATTTATCATTTATTTGTTTGCTTATTGTTTGAAAGTTATTATAATTAAGTTCTCTTATTTAAGATTTTGATAAAGAAGTTTTTGCTGAATAATGTGTTAAGTAAAGTACTACATGATTTTAAGAAACGATTATTGGCATTTATTATATGGGTTTATACAGGAGTTGGGGCATAGTGTCATTAACCATAGCATACTTTTGGCAATTATACACTTTGTGGATCTTGGTACAACTTCATGAAGCAGTTCCAGGAAAGAGGTACAACCGATATGTGGAACTCGCTCAAGCCGCTTTTGGTAATTCACATCCACTTTAATAAATATTTTACGCAAATTGGATTTTAATAATCTCAATTTTAATCAGTTAACAAATATTAATTCATATTAACACGTATCTTATTTGTTAGTAGTTCATAGTTACCATTTTGAATCTAATTCAAAATATCGAACGCATTTTGTTTAGGGGAACGGGCCGGGTTATGGTTAGCTCTATTCCCTACGGTTTACTTATCGGCAGGAACCGCAACAGCGTTAATTCTTATTGGAGGCGAGACCATGAAACTCTTCTTCCAGATCGTTTGTGGACCGCTCTGCACCTCAAATCCGTTAACCACGGTCGAGTGGTATCTGGTTTTCACTTCCTTATGCATCGTGTTGTCTCAACTCCCGAACCTGAACTCCATCGCTGGCCTTTCACTCATAGGAGCAATCACTGCCATCTTTTACTCGACCATGGTTTGGGTTCTATCGGTTAGCCAACAACGCCCACCCAACGTCTCATACGAACCGGTCCCATTACCTTCATTTTCAGCCTCCATTTTTACATTTCTTAATGCACTCGGTATCATTGCATTTGCATTTAGAGGCCACAATCTTGTTCTTGAGATTCAGATATGTAATATGTTAATGTTTGACCATAGAAATGATCAAAGCAATCTAAAGCGTGTGTTTTACGGTAATTGTTTAGTCTACGATGCCGTCAACGTTCAAGCATCCGGCTCATGTGCCAATGTGGAAAGGAGCCAAGGTTGCATATTTCTTCATTGCAATGTGTTTATTCCCAGTGGCAATTGGAGGGTTTTGGGCTTATGGAAACCTTGTAAGTGTATCACATTTTATATAATCGTATTTGTAAACGAATCACAAAATTTAAACATTATGTTTTGTATTTTTCAGATGCCATCAGGAGGGATTTTAAATGCGTTGTTTGCGTTCCACAGTCATGATATTTCAAGAGGACTACTTGCGATAACATTCCTACTAGTTGTTTTCAGCTGCTTGAGTAGCTTTCAGATATACTCCATGCCAGTATTCGACAGTTTTGAAGCTAGCTACACGAGCCGCACGAACCGACCATGCTCAGTGTGGGTGCGATCAGGCTTCCGAGTGGTCTACGGGTTTATCAATTTCTTTATCGGTATAGCACTCCCTTTCCTCTCGAGCCTTGCTGGTTTGTTAGGAGGGTTAACGCTTCCAGTCACATTCGCATACCCGTGTTTCATGTGGGTTCTTATCAAGAAACCTGCCAAATATAGCTTCAACTGGTACTTTAATTGGACACTCGGGTGGCTCGGTATTGCTTTCAGTTTAGCATTTTCGTTAGGTGGAATTTGGAGCATGGTCAATAGTGGACTTAAGCTGAAGTTCTTTAAACCAATCTAATGGTAATTGCTCAATGGCTGATTGCAATTGTTTAGATAATTATATGTTATGCGACTATAAGTTGTTTGAAATATATTGTATCATCTTGTGGTATTTAGAGCCATAGTTTTAAGTATCAACGCGCACAATACTAAAGTTTCCCAAGAAATTCTATTAAAGAAGGTGTTACTGGAATAACTAATTTAGGTAAATGAAATAGAAGATTGAGAAACAAAATTAAAAAGAAAGACAAGAATTTGGTCTAGGGCTGGAGGTACAAATGGTCTCTTTAAAAAATATTTTACAAGTAAATGCGCACTTTTTATACGGCGCAATTGTTAAGAGTAATATTGGGAGAAGACGAAAGGAAACCGTCCCTCCCAAAGAGGTTGAGGTTCTTGTCGCATAAACAACAAAAGTTGTAGACAAGGGACTAATTAATGAGTTGTGAGTTAGTTATTTTAAAAGAAAAAAATAATAATGTGTATTAATCAGGTCTAGTTTACATATGCAGTTCTAGATATGAAATTTAATTGCTTTAGTAAGCATTTTAAATAATAAGCAAACCAATTTTTGTTATCGATCAGTCAGTGTTCAGTCTTAAGAAACTGACTCAAAAAAGTTGTGGGTCAGAGCAAACCCTGACTTACATACATGCATCAATCTATCTGTTAGCTACAAATTGTAAGAACATAGAAATTCAGAGAAGAAAGGAAAATTCCCAAATCATAGCTGTTCATCTCATTAACAACCAGGGTAGTTATACAACTGACAACGACTAACGAACAGCTAATTCGTTCAACTAATACATTCGGACACGATTGACCCTTGAACAATCTAACAATTACATTTAACCCCCTCAATTATTGTTTATTAGCTAACAAAACTTCCCCCCCCCCCCCCCCCCCCCAAAAACGAATTCTTGTCCTCAAGAATTAAACTCTGGAAAACGTAATTCAAACTCATTTAAATCTTCCCAAGTAGCATCTTCCAACGGTAGGCCTTGCCAGTGAACCAGCACCTGAGTAGCTAGACGATTAAGCTTGCGAACCAACCGACGGTCAACAATCGAATGAGGTTGCAACAAAAATCTTGGACCAGTAGGCAATGGAATGGAAGGCTGATGGTGGCCATAAGCTGGTTTCAATAAGGACACATGAAATACAGGGTGTAGCTGCTTCTCCTCCACTGGTAAGTCCAATTTGTAAGCTACCGTACCCATTTTCTCTACGATCAAAAAAGGCCCAAAATACTTGGGACCCAATTTAGAATGCTTAATCTTTCTCAATGAATTTTGAACAAAAGGATGCAGTTTTAGGTACACCCAATTGCCAATTTCAAACTGCCTTTCACTTCTTTTTTTATCTGCATATTGTTTCATCCTGTTCCTTGTTTGAGACAAATTATGCTTTAGGTTAGTGATCATCACTTCCCTATCTTGATGGAATGATTCCACAGCTTCCACACTAGTATCATAAGGTACATAAGGAATGTGTATAGGAGGAGGGAGCCCATACAAAGCCTCAAAAGGACTCATTTTTAGTGATGAATGATAAGTACTATTATACCACCATTCGGCTAAACTGAGTCATTTAAGCCACTGATTAGGAGACTGCATGCACATACACCTTAAGTAGGTCTCTAAACACCTATTCAATACCTCAGTTTGTCCATTACTCTGAGGATGATAGGCAGTAGAATATGCTAACTGAACCCCTTGCAACCGCATAAACTCTTTCCAAAATTGGCTCAGAAATATAGGATCTCTGTCAGAGACTATAGTCATAGGACACCCATGTAGTTTACAAACATTATCCAAAAATACAGTAGCCACTTGAGATGCATTAAAAGGATGAGCTAGTGCAATGAAATGAGCATATTTAGTTAAGCAGTCTACAACCACCAATACAGTATCCTTACCTTGCACCTTTGGCAGCCCAGATACAAAGTCCATAGAAATGTCTGTAAACACATGAGTAGGAACTGGTAGTGGCTGCAACATACCCGGAGTGGCTATTGGCTCATATTTTGCTTGTTGACACAGAGAGCATTCTTTAACAAAGGTAAAAACTTGTTTATAACATCCCTTCCAATAGAAAAAAGCTTTGATCTTTTGCAAAGTTGGAAAATACCCAGAATGCCCTCCCATTGGAGAAGCATGAAACAGTTGTAAAATGTCTTTTTTTAACTGCTCATCATTACCCACCCACAGTTTATTCTTCCTCTTAAGTAATGTCCCATCCCATGTTACCCGAGGAATTTGGTGACCTTGTTCCATTTTAGAGATAATAGCCTGCAAGTGAGTATCATGCTGCCAAGAAGCTTTTATTCTATCCAATAATAAAGGATTTACAGAACTCATTCCTATTTCAAATAGAGCCATACCATGTACTCTGGACAACCCATCAGCCACCACATTCTCTAGCCCTTTTTTATAAGTAATCTCATAAGTGTAGCCCATCAATTTAGCTAACCAAGTTTGCTGTAAAGGAGTGGTTATCTTTTGACTTAAGAGATACTTTAAACTTTTTTGGTCAGTCTTGATAAGGAATTTCTTGGTGATTAAATAATGGTGCCAAGTCTTAATAGCCATCATAATAGCCAATAATTTTTTCTCATAAACTGACAAAGCTTGTTGTTTAGTGGATAGGGCTTTACTGATAAAAGCTATACGATGGTTTTCTTGCATTAAAACAGCTCCTAATCCTTTAGAAGAAGCATCGGTTTCTACCACAAATGGTTTTGAAAAATCAGGAAGGCTTAAAACAGGAGCTGATGTGAGGGCCATTTTCAACTGATCAAAAGCAGACTGGGCTGCTTCATTCCAACTGAAACCATCTTTTTTAAGAAGATCTGTGAGTGGTCTAGCCAACACTCCAAAAGATTTTATAAACCTCCTATAATAGCCGGCTAAACCCAAAAAACCTTTCAATTGTTTGAGATTTAATGGAATTGGCCATTGTTGAATAGCTATAATTTTCTTAGGATCGGTTTGAACTCCTTTACCAGAGATAATATGCCCCAAATACTCCACATTTGCCCCTGCAAATGAACACTTAGACTTCTTTGCATAGAGACAATCCCTTCTAAGTAAAGCCAGTACTTGTTCTAAATCAATGAGATGTTGTTCCATTGTAGGACTATACACTAGTATATCATCAAAAAATACTAGAGTAGTTTTTCTCATCAATGATTTGAATGTAGCATTCATCATAGATTGGAAAGTAGCAGGAGCATTAGTTAGCCCAAAGGGCATAACTACAATTTCAAAGAGACCCTTGTGAGTTCTAAAAGCTGTTTTATGGATGTCATTCTCATTCATTCTTACCTGGTGGTATCCGGCCCTTAAATCCAGCTTAGAGAATACATGTGCACTACCCAATTCATCTAGTAACTCTTCTATTAAGGGAATTGGAAATCTGTCTTTAACAGTTGCCTCATTTAGTTTCCTGTACTCAACACAGAATCTCCAAGTACCATCTTTCTTCTTAACAAGCACTACAGGGGAAGCAAACGCACTATGACTATTTCTGACAATGCCGGTTTCTAATAACTCCTGTGTTAATTTCTCCAACACATCTTTCTGATGTGAAGGGTATCTGTAAGCCCTCCGATTAATGGTTACATTTTCATCTTTCAAAATAATTTTGTGATCGCAGCCCCGTTTAGGAGGTAATGAAGTAGGAACAGAAAAGACATCTTCATATTTTTGTAAGAGATTAGCTAAAGCTGGATTATAAGTATGATCACTGACCACAGTTTCATGCTGAAATGATTCTGCAGTGAAGGTTTGTAAACTGAACAGTTGAGCCAAGGCCACATCTTTAGTGTTGCACAACAAAGTACTCATTTTTTCAGAAGAGCATAAAGTCATGCTATTAGAACCAATACCCTTAAGCTCAAATAACTGATCTCCCACCTTGAATTTCATTGTCAACTTCTTAAAATTCCAACTAATATCATTGAGAGTCTGCAACCATTGCACCCCCAAAACCATGTCATAACTACTTAATGGAATAAGCATGACATCGGTTGTAAACCAATTTCCTTGCATCATCCACTTAAAGTTCTCACACAACTTAGTACAAGGCATCTTATTACCATGTGCTATGGTGATGTTCAACTCACTAACACTTTTGATTGGGCATTTAAACTTCAATGCCAAATCTAAGTTTAGAAAATTATGAGTTGACACAGAATCAATTAAAATTTGTTAAGGCTTAGTTCCAGTTGACCCTTATACCCTCATAGTAGAGAAAGAAGGCATACCCATAATAGCATTAAGAGAAATATGTGGTTCTTGTGCAGGTTGTATGAACATTTCATTGAGCTCCCTTTCTTCATATTCTTCTGCAAATAACTCTATGGAAAAGAGTTGTTTATTTTTGCAAACATGTGCAGGGGTGTATTTCTCATTACACCCAAAACGTTCACCCTTTGCCCTCTTCTCCTCTATTTCTTTATGAGACAATTTTCTTGAACTAATTGGTTTAGGCCTAATAGGTGGTGCAGGCAACAAAGGAATGTTGGCACTACTAAATCCTCTATTACCATAATCTGTAGTTTTAGGAGTAGAAGATGAATAATAGGAAGATCTAATAGGTTTAGGATTATGACTTTGAGCCACAAAATTGTTATCATCCTGAACTCTCGCCAAAATGTAAGCCTCGGGTAAACTCTTAGGTCTAATCAGTTTCACAGGGTTTCCTATCTCAGGTTTAACAGCTCTAAGAAACAAACTAATTGCATATTCTTCACAAATACTTACCCTTGTCAAGGCTAAGTCAAATTCTTTACAAAACTCATTAAGAGGCTGTTCTGTTTGTTTCAAATCTGCCAAAGAAGCTATAGCATTCTGATTAAGTACCAATCCGAATCTTGATGTTATAAACCCCCTATACTCAGGCCATAGCATTCCCTCAATACTACCACCCCTTGATCTAACAAAAGACTAATGCCATAACAGTGCTATATCATCCAAATGTACAATAGCACAACGAACCTTTAAATGTTCAGGAGTAGCATCAATTTCAAAGAAATGCTCCACTCGACACAGCCAACCTTCAATGTTTTCACCATTAAACTTTGGGAATTCCATTTTCGTTAAACGATTTTGACTGTTATGATAGGAATTGAACTGTGTATGGTTTGTAGAACCCACTGGTCCTCTATCATAATTGTGAGTCTGATTCGGTTGACCATTGTTCATACCTTGAATGCTCTTAAGAATTTCATTCATTTGATTCTCTAACTGTATTTTCATGGAAGAAATGTTTTCAGCATTTTGAAGCGCCAATGTTTTGAAACCATCTAACTCTGAGATTCTTGTTTACAGCAGATTCTAAACGAATCAAAGTCTGGTCATGTTCCTTGCTCCATCGTTTGGTTACGAGTCGTCATACCACCAAGAATTAGGTGAAATTGATCAAGCAATTGATCAACTAGAGCGAATTGAAACAAATTTGAATGGAATTCTTAGGGAAACTGATCGAATGGTGGATCAATTTAGGGTAGACAACAATTTAGGTCAAATTTAGGGTAGAAACGAATTAGGGATTTAGGAATGAAACGAATTAGATTAAAATTGATCAAATAATTGATCAATTAGGTCAAAAATGAAAATCAGACAGAATTGAATGAAACTGAACGAACAAATGATCAATTTCCTGATTTAAAACGAAACGAACGAAGATGTGATCGAATTGAACACAAAACACCGAGAATCGGTAGCTCTGATACCAATTTGTTAGCTACAAATTGTAATAACATAGAAATTCAGAGAAGAAAGGAAAATTCCCAAATCATAGTTGTTCATCTCATTAACAACCAGGGTAGTTATACAACTGACAACGACTAACGAACAACTAATTCGTTCAACTAATACATTCGGACACGATTGACCCTTGAACAATCTAACAATTACATTTAACCCCCTCAACTATTGTTTATTAGCTAACACTATCCAACAACGGCCCACCCGTGCCACATATGTATAGAATGTGAATATATCATTGAAATATTATTATTTCACAATAATGCTAGTAATATATTTCAGTTGAATAATAATGCTTGTAATTTCATTCGATCTGAAAATAAAATTTTAAATACCTTTGCAATATTTTTGTGTGAACCTTAAAACCAACAACAATATTACACTTGCATCACAATCAACATATATATTTCATCACAATCAACATAAAATGAAAATTATGACAAAAAAATGGCAATTCACATTTTGATAGGTTTGGACTTGGTATGTGCCCAAAGGCGATATGCATGGATCCTATCTATACCCCAAATAACATGTATAATGGGAGGGTGTCGTCTCCAACGTTTTTTTCTCCCTCCCATCATATGATCACTTCTCTCGTTTCAAGTTTCATCCCTAACCGATGGTTGTGGTTATCATTCCTATCCCTCATATTTTCTAGTAGTTAGCGATGTCAGCTGAGGTGGCATCCATTGTACCTGCGTCACAACGACACCCTTCTAAGGCAAAGTTCCCTTTGTATCGGTTATTTTTTTCCATCGAAAAATAAGGGTAAAAAAGTTAACATCAGACAAAATAAATTAATAGCTCAATGTGTCATACGGGTTACTTTCCCTATGAAGAGATTTTATTGTATCCTTTAAAAAAAACAATTTGAACACCCGTCTATTCTACTTATAATTATATCATACAGTTCACCACAACACCCGAACCCTTGTCCTCTAGGAGGACAAAACTTAACACACCAAATAACTTAGGCTAAATGCCCTTTCCAACATTGCATCAGGGTATCAATCACAACAAAAGTTAACTTTCCGACATGCAAATTACAAAAACACGCAATGCATAAATTGGGCAGGCCAGTTATAGCTTTAGTTATAACTCTTAGCATTTCCATATTATTAGTTTCGAGGCTTAATAACTGCGAGCATCGGATTAAGTTTTTGTGTCGTCAGCCCAAGCGTATTAATATCTTCACCGGAATCTTCTTTAAGGCTCCACTCGAACTCGTGCACCATTCTCCCAATGGACGCACACGCGATCAGCATAGCCTGCATAGCCCCAGCACAAACTCGTTTCCCCCCTCCAAACGCCATAGTTCTTTGCAAATCAATGGGTTCGTTTTCTGAAAGAAATCTTTCCGGGTTCCAGTCTTCTGGGTCATCCCAAATTTCACGCTCCATATTACATCCATATATGTTTATGGCCAGCTGTAAAGCAGATCATCATTTTAGCAAAAGTAAGATAGAATCATGTTTATAATGACAGTTTGGAGGCATCTAATGATCAAAACAAACCTCGGTCCCAGAAGGAACATGGTGCCCTCCAAGCTCTGTGTCCTCATGCACGTATCTTAATGGGATTATCGAAACAGGACTATGCCTTCTCAAAGTTTCTTGAAAAACAGCCGATAAGTACGGCATCTTACACAATTTTTCCTCTGTGATCTTTTCTGACCCGCAGACACTTTGAATTTCGTCATATAGACGGGCTTGCTTCTTGGGCTTTTTTGCAAGTTCATACATTGCCCATTCTGTGGTAACCATAGTAGTGTCTGCTGTTTCAATAATCGGTTCCCAGAGTGACATCAGCAGTTGTTTCTCAGTTAACGGTTGCGCCTCAGACAAAAGATAATCGATGTAGCTGTTTAGATTCTGATTTGAAAGGAAAACACAAATATAGTTAAGATAAAATAAATTTTAATTTAAAGAAATGAGAATTGTGAAGTGGTTTCATTTGGCTATTTACCTCTCCTGCATCTATGCGTTTTTTGTGCTCTTGAATAAGTGCTTTCATCACAGCCTCTCTTCGGATATACATTTGTTCAATTTTCCTCTCAAAGTTGCCGTTCGGGATCCAAGAAAGATACGGGAAGAAGTCTCTCCAGTCGACCTCTATGGCACCCATCATCGGGTCAACCACCAAAACCTGAAATACCTCATCTCTTGTCATGGTGATTCCAAGATCACTCACATAAATGTTTTCCATATCCCTCCCGAATGTCTACAAATTCACACAAGGTTATGCGAACACCATACATCATATATTTTTATGGATAGAAAATAAGGATCAGAAGAACTCACTTGTTTCAATGCTAATGTGAAAAGTTCAGATTGGAAAATCTTCCGGAGGTTTACTGCTTCGTGAGGAGAATTTGGTGCCAAAATATGAAGTTGATTTGATAGATTCTCTGCCAAGGCGTCTCTATGGATACGGTGTTTCTTCTGCCATTGTTCAACAATAGTATTAGTAAATAAAGGCTAATGGATATATATGAACAAAAAAAAACTGTATATGATTAGAGAATAAAGAGCACCGACCAGAGCAGCTGGTCCCAAGATACTAGTGAGTACGTTTCGTTTGACAGTTTTGTGATAGTCGTCATAATCACTCATTGCTACCATTGTTTTATCAGCAGTGAGGATCTTTAATGCCTTTGAAAGCTTTCTTGTGGAAATTGAGTTGAATCTGGTCACGAAAGCCTGTGGCATTTGATGATAGATAGATATCATTATAATGAATATAGAATGAACTAATGCTTTTAACACAACATATTAACACAAATTATTATTGAAAGTAATTCAAATATGTACAGGACTAACTTAAATGTGTAACGAGCATTAATCAGGGTGATCTAGGATATATCCTTAGCCAAACTAGTTACTAGCTGCTCCTGTTTTCTTGGTAAGTAGCTTTGTTATTTTCCAGTATGTAAAGCATGCATGTTCGCTTGTATGATACACAAAATCAATAGAGGCTTGAAGTATATTATGCACTTCGGTGAATCATGCGGACTCACAGTGTTGTTCTAGTTGAAGAATGCTTTGCGCCGTATCCCACTTTGGAGAACTTTGGTTGTTGATGGAGCCAAGAGGTGACCATATCATGGCAGGAAGACCTCTCACAAGCAGAACAATTAATCATGATACACTAACCGGGTTCTCCACATCCAAAATTTGTTCAACAAGGTCTTTTTGTTTCTGACATTATTCATCCATAGATGAACATGCATTGAGGGTGTAAGGTAACTTATAAGTGAACTCGTGTTCTAGTATTCATCCATTGTTGTTAAGGAAGATGTCTTGAATCTTGATCCAAGCATCTTTAGTATGGCATGTGTACCAAGAACCCAAACCAATAGGTCATTGGATAGGGAGGCATATATCCGTTCAAGGACAGTGACCTCGATTTCAACCCATGACTCGTAAGTTGTATGGGCTTTATCCGGTGGTGAAATTCTATCAGTGTGTTCAAGGACCTTGTAACCTTGTGCATTGAGCTTAAAATGCTTATATGAATACTTGACCTTGGTTCCACTAAGGATAGGAACCTTATTTTGAATGTTTGTAACCGTGTGACAAGGTGTAGGGTTATCAATTTTGGTGAGATCACAAGATCGTTTTGGGCTGCCATAGAGATGGTCGGCAACAGATTCAATGAAGATTGGGTTATTTTTAAGGTTTTCTTAATGTGGGTTTTCAATGTAGGTTTTCAACAGATTCAACAGATTCAACAGATTCAATTGTAGGTTTTCAATGAACATCGCATAGAACATCCCTCACCAAATCATGCCTGTACTTAAACCCAGACAACTCTTTGCAGTGAACCGCATGCTCGCCAAAAGAATCCAAACAAACCTTACGGCAAACCGGGCACGGCTCATCTACCGGAAACAAAGGGATCATTAACCGATACTACAGGATGGCCCGGTACTCCAAAGCCGACATATGTTGGCCCAATCCTTCAATAGGGAGAACACTTAAGAAATCTTGAGCCCGAAGACACTCTTATGATCCTTTGTCAAATGTAAACGCGTCAAGGTTTTGATATTTATATACTATATGACCGAGGTATTTGTTGAATGCTTACATTCTTATGATCCTTTTCATTGTTATTCATTTTTTACACTTACAAAACATTCGTCTCTACTCATTCAAATACAAGTTCATTGTTCATGCACACGCTTCTAGTTTTATCAAAACATGCAGGACGACAAATTATCATATTTGCAAAGATTTGATCCGAATGGTAGTTAGCTTTTTCAGTTTTCTTAAGATATATCCATTAGTAAAACTAGTTGCTAATTGTATGTGTTGTGGATTACAACCATTGCAAGGTATGTGATATGTCCCACATAGGTTGTATGTGATATGTCCCACATAGGTTATATGGGCAATCGATGTGGGGTTTATTGGCCAGATTGGTTCTCTAACTCATAAGGCTAGTCTTTTGGGTTAAGTTCTCCTATTTAGGCACTATTATAATGGTGGCCCACAGAGTGGTAGCCTTGAGGGAGCCCACCGTGACCAACGAGGACGTTTGGGCTATAACAAACCAGCCCTTATCTCTTGCTACGTTGTTTTGTTATTCTAGTATGTGAATGTGTTGGTCTATTTGTTTCTTTATGCATGCAATCAATAAACAATCATTTCCGATTTCTAAGTTTGTATATCGCCCAGAGAGTGATACAATTCCAAAAGATAGGTGTACGTAGTACCTCTTTAGCTAGATCGTTGGAGTTGATGACAACAATGGAGGTGGCTCCCATTTTAATGGAGTAGATAGGGCCATAAGTTTCAGCCCATTTTGTAAAAGTCTTGTATGGTTTCTTTTCCTTCAACTGAAGCAAATTCCCCACCACTGGCAACCTTGGAACCTCTGCAATTTTGAACTATATTCATCATGACCATCATATGCAAGATACACGACCTTATTTTGGTTTTCGTTAACATGAATCATGGCCGATCCAACACTGTGTTTTTTTAATTCTTGGCTAGGATAATTTCGCTGAATTGGCTTCTTTAACATAAAGTTCTCAATTCTCTTACTTTAGCAATTAGCCTTGTTAATATCTCTAATGAATTGTAATGATTAACAAATTTGTGCCAATATAAATATGGGGAACACTATACAAGTGTACATTCTACACTCTACAGGCATAACCAAGAAATATAAAAAGGGTCTTGTTAATTCTTAATTTAAAAATTAACCATTTAAGTCAACTTAAAAATGTGACATTTTAATGTAGGTGCAGGTTCATAAAGGAATCACAAAAAAGTAAGAATCTCATAATCCATGTCTTTCACGGTTTCACATGTAAAAAAATAATAAAAAAACATTTGTACCATTAAAAAACATTTTTACTTTTCCTTTGAGCTTTTACATATAAGCACATGTAGAAGTTGTTTTGTTAAAAAAAATTTTTATTAAAAACAAAATCAGTTAAAAAAAGGTAAAAATAAAAGTTTTTACAAAATTAATTTTTTAATAGAATGTCTTCTACATGTATTTATAAGCAAAAAACTCCAAAGAAGTTTATGCTAAGGCCGAGGGTAGTGGGGCGCGGCTGGCCCGGCATGGACGACGTGGCCGCCGCGCGCACCACTACCACCCTTGCGTGAGCAACGGCGCGGTTGGCCGGGGCGAGCCGGACCACGGGGCGCAAGAATGAGGATGTAGAGAGAGAAAGTGAGATTGGGTTTTTGAGAGAGAGAGAGAGAGAGTGTGTGTGTGTGTACGTTTTTGGATCGGTGATGGTGTGATCGGTGAAGATGAAGAAGAAGATCGGTGTTGGTGGTGGTGGTGGTGGTGTGATCGGTGGTCCGGTGAGAGACGACGGCGGTGGTCCGGTGATCGGTGTTGATGGTGTGATCGGTGAAGGTGAAGAAGAAGATCGGTGTGGTGGTGTGATCGGTGGTCCGGGAAGGTGAAGAAGAAGATCGCCTTGTGGAGTTTTCTGTGAAGAAGAATATTAAATTTAATATTAATATTTAAAATAAATAAATTACTGGATCAAGCCACGGATCACCTGACCACTACACCCTTCGGGGCTTGGTTGAGGGGCTTGATCCAGTGCCATGTCATCGCCTACGTGTCGGGTTTTGCTTGGCTCACCTACCAAGCCCCATTACCCTTAGCCTAACACTTACGTTTTACATGTGAAATCGAGTTTAATATTACTTTTTTACATGTAAAAGGCATAGTTCCCTAGTTTCTCATTTTTATTTTATTTTAGAATTTTCTATTGAACCCTCCCCTTTTAACGTAAATTATTAAAAAGAGACAAACCCAAAATCTTATATTCATTTACTAATTTCACATTTCCATATATATATATATATATATATATATATATATTAAAGATATTATTATTATTATTATTATTATTATTATTACAACAATTTATAGATATTATATATAACAATAAAAAAATCGATTTTAATCAATTCAAAAGTTAAAAACCTTGTATATCTTTAGTTTGTGACAAACATAAATGATTATTTGAATAAGTACAACATGTATTTTTATTTTTAGACATCCGACCCATAGTAAGTGTCGTTAGTGCTATTTAAATTTGGGTTGTTAATCTAACAGGCCTTGATCATTTCATGAAATAAATTTTAGAATATTTATCATGCATATATAACTTTATATTCTAAAGTTTTTAGTGTATAACTTTACAAAGCACTTTGTAAGTTACTATACGTGGAAGGCATTTACTATACGTGGAAGGCAGGTAGGGATCGGTGGAGGTTGAGTCTTTCATTGTGGAACCCCCTTTATGTCAAGCTAATAATTAAGCAAAAAAATAAATTAATATTTTAACTAGCATCTTATGATCTTGAAATAATCTTGTACAACAATAAAAAATCTAACTCCTGATTTTAAGAAATCTTGATATGTTCTTGATATAATCTTATGCTATAAATCTCAAACAACTAACTTGCATCAACTTAAGAGAGAGATATATAGAGTTTACGTACCAGGAACATAAGGGAGATGATTGGAATTACCACCCCCACCACCACCGGCCTGATGTGAAAGAAAACTTTTGAGGAACAACATGGAAACACCACCGGCAACGACTGCTGCTGCCGCTGACCCCACCGTTTGCACATCCATCTGAATGTTGTTTCCCTAGAGAAAGTGCTGAGCAATAAGACAAATGCTTAGTGATGTGAAAGTAGGTCAGCATGTATATAATATATATAGATCAGGCAAGATCCACAAAGGTGTAGGCATACTTGATCCTTTTAGAGAACTTTTGTCTTCACTTGCTGCCGTTTTCAAAAAAATAGTCAGATATGTTTATAGGATGAGATGTCTGATGCTGATTTTCTTGTCTTTATATTATTGTAAAATGTGTTTCATGCGTGATAACTATAAGCCTTTGTTTAAATAAATGAAGCAACAGTTTTGAGACGCGCAACCAAAAGGGCACATGGACAACCTTTTAAAAATGTAAAAGTAAGCTACACAAGAAAAAAATAAATAAACGCTCAAGTTTTAAAAGAATCAAGGGAACACTATAGGGTCTCAAACCATTGTTATGAAACCCGTACCAGACCTGTCGGTGGGACCGGTCCGGTCAGGACCCACTATGCAGGTTGCGGTTTAACTGGAACTGATGAACCGGCGGTGGAACTCGCAACTCTTGTTTTCCACTAAATGAAAAACGAATTGCGCTTAATGGGATTCGAATCTAGGCATTTCCGGATCGTAAGAACTTACAAAGACAAGAAGAGCCAACCAATTAAGCAACCATTTTTTTTGAACGACCAACTAAGTAACGCGGAGTACTTCGTACGCGGCCCCCATTGGCTAAAGGTAGCCCGAGCCTGCCACTAGTCCGGACGGACGAAGCCCCTAGCGGCCCACCTATTGAGGGATTCACCGGATAAAGCCCGACCCCCACGCCCGCCAAATGGCACGACAACGAGGAGCCGGTAAAACCGGGTGAGATCAGGACTCGAACCATGGCAAGCCATGATCATCCCTCATATCTCCCATATAAATTGGTGGTAGTAAGTTTGAACCCCATACCTCTCACTAGTAAAGTGAGTGTTCTACCATTGAGCCACAACCAATTTATAATTAAGCAACCATTACGAACGTGTTTCTAGATAAAAAAAATAAACCCTATGTATTAAATATTAAGTGCATAAAGCATAA
This sequence comes from Bidens hawaiensis, assembly GCF_021521415.1. Classification (NCBI taxonomy): domain Eukaryota; kingdom Viridiplantae; phylum Streptophyta; class Magnoliopsida; order Asterales; family Asteraceae; genus Bidens; species Bidens hawaiensis. Next base: position 2,509 of record NW_027493074.1, on the reverse strand, counting down.
ATGAACATAAAGAGGGTTATTATTCATATTTTATGTTATACTTTTCTTTTGTATGCATATGAATTATGTATATATATACATTATAAATATTTATATTATTTATGACGTCATCCGGGTTAATGTCCGGGTCGACCTCTCGGGTCAGTCCGACCTGTGACCCGATAAGTTGTCCAGGTCGATGTACGGTCCGGGTCTAAAAACATTGTCTCAAACCCAACTAAAGAGAATAAAACTCTTTGCGAGAGGACCCGCGATCGCCGCAAAGCACTGACACTTGATGAATTTAAAGAACATGATGCTGGTGGAGGTCTCACTCACACCAAACATTTCTTCTGGCATTCTAGAAGATTTGAACTTCTAGATCATCCCATGCATGGCACAAGAGGAGTATCTGGGAGAAAGAGACCTTCAGCCAATAGAATAGCAACAACACATCGTTGATAGTACTACATAGTATAAATGTTAACATCAGACACCAAATCTCCTTGGGCATGTGCAAACCCTCTGATTGGTGGACCTTCTGAAAACGCAGCTGACCCACTCATTCTCTCCCCCCTTCCGGCTATAAATGCCACTCCACTTTCAACGGTAAAGGGTTCTTAATTTATCAACGCAAATACTCTCTAGTTCTTGACAATACTTAATATTTAATCACTCATACTAATTCTCGCGCCGAAGGGCAGTTACGAGAAGACCCCCCCCCCCATCTCATTCTCGTAACGAGCTCACGGTGTTCTGTTTTGTATATTATAATGCTCAGGTTGGTCGTATTGTATACCACCTCGTGGAAATACTAGTTTTAACCCAAAGACTAAGTAATCAGGCTAAGGGTTGAACTAGTGTTTCTTCATTGGCGCCATCCGTGGGACCTCTGCCCGCGAAATAGTTGACGTTTTGTATCCACAATGGTTCCAACCGCGAAGGCTGAAGGCATGTTAGTGTCCACAACGGTTCCAAGCTGAAAGGAGACACGTTTGTATCCACAACAGTCTCAGTCTTCGCGGGAATGGTGGTGGAGGAAACATGCGGCAAGTCAAATGGATCATCAAGGATGGTCACCTCATCATCATCCTCATCCTCAAAGGGACGTTTCTTGCTACCCATAGAGGAAACAATCTTCCAGCTTCACCTTGAGGGCCCGTCACGCCGCGAGAAGATATGCAAACCACATGGCCTGTCAATTCAGCGTAAAAATACAATTAAGGCGAACATCCAAGAAAGAATAATAACAAGCACCAATTACCAGTCGTCGGATCCCTGCACGTGCGGGCGGCAGCGGCGGAGGCAATGACTCACCCCCTGGGCGCGTGAACACAAAAATATTGGCCATATGCGCTAAGATCGGTTGTTCTCTTGCACCCAAGGCCCGCTTATGCAATACCTTCACGTCCTTAAAGGCATGTTGTAGCAAAAGTAGGCGATCGATTACCTCTGCCCAAACAGACAGTTAGGAATAATAAAAGGAAATAGAAACTTTGGTCGCTAGGAGTTTCAAATACATTGCTCGCCATTGCAAATGAAAGGCATCGACATTGAATCCTCCCAGATGCGGCTCATACCGAAGATTATCAGCGCCCGCTCAGGGTAATGGCAGATCAGAGAGAGGGTGCCCTGCAATGCCTCGTACCAATCCGATCCCGAGTGATATATGCCTTCGTGCTTTTTTGGTGGGCTTTTTTGTGCCCTTCCTTTTATTGATTGTTAGTTGACCTTTCGACAACAAGGGTAATTTAGCAATTATAAATAATAATGATTTGATTCCTCTCCTACTCCATACTTCTCTCCTCCATTCTCTCCCTATAAAACCCAACTTCAAAACCTAACAAAAGTTGTTTCCTCTTGTGTCTTCTGATCAACCGAAACCATGGCATCATAGGCACATGAAGATAATGTTTCCATGGCAAAGTGATGTGCAAAAATGTAACTGTGAAAATTTATGACTCACAACTAAGCTTTAAATTAAAACGTATTAACGTAACAAAACTTCACACAACCGGCAAGTGTACCGATCGTAAGTAGTAAAGACTAAGGAAGTCCGAGTATCGAACACAAAGACATGTGAGAACGATATTGTTACTAAACCCTAACTAAGACTTACCTAAGAATAATAATTTATTTTATTTTGATGTTTTTATTTATTTTAAACTAATTTAATTAACTAGATTATTAAGAAATAACTTAACTTAACGAAATTAACTTGAAAACTTAACGGGATTGAACGATAATGGAAAACGAATCACCTAGGTAAGATGACTTCACGAGTATAGGATGGTTCAGGTGCTAACAAGTGTTTGAAACTGGCTTCTAAAGATGAACTAAGATAGATGCAATCAAAGAAACTGGGTCCCACTGTCAGTTTTACCTGAAAACCCTAACGACGTATACTTAGCTTTTAATTCACGGTTGTTTATTTACGTACCCTAATGATTTATAACTTGGTACGTATCAAAATCACAATCCTCACTAAGGCTCAAGCTAATTACAACCTAGGAAGAAATGGTTAATTCAC